>NC_056734.1:346964952-347564952 GCF_019279795.1 Protopterus annectens | reverse complement strand
TTTTTTTTACTATATGCAGTGTGTGGCAGACACTGTGTAGGGTACAGATCTAAAATGTAGGATGTATTTTTTTTTTTTTTTTTCTCTCTCCTCTCTTCTGTAAAAAGTTTATGTACATAATGATTGCAACAAAACAGATACTTAAGGTAGGATAAAATAAGTACCCAATCTACTAAAACTTTCCTTTACACAGTAATAACCTTAGAAATGAGATTTGTTTAACTAATAGTTAAACCAAAGCTGTAGTTAAGTAGCGGTGTTTGGTAGGGAATGTGTAGTTTAGACTTTGATGTAGATATGCTAGAATATATAGGTTGTATGTTTAGGAAATGTTTTAAATGTTATTACCTGACGTTTTTCAATGTGTTGGTGTGTTTAACCTTGTTTATATTTTCTCTTATACAAGACCTATATAAATCCTGGTCCAGGGGTAAAGTGGGTAAGCACTGGTTAGGGACGGGATGTAGGAAATGCTTCCAGATTAGATATAGTGTACAGTCAATACATGTCAATTTCATAATTCCCTCTTATATTGTTATTTGATACCAAGACCTGTGAATGTGGGAGTTGAACTCATGGAATGTTAAAGGGCTCCAGAACTTGAAGAAGAGAAAGCTGTTGCTACACATATTATTACAGGACAAAGCACTGTTTGTATTTCTACAGGAAACACATTTGATGAATGAACAATGGAATGATATTAGAAAAAGAACTGGATTAGAGAGCTAGTGACATCAGAAGGTAAGACAAACAGTGCGGAGTGGCTATAATTATCAAAACCCAATACAAAGATAGGATTTTAGACTCCAAAGTGGATCCAAATGGGCGATGGTGTTATGTGATTTTATCGGATAATGCATTTGATAAACCTATCCTACTTTTGAATATATATGCCCCATGCAATGATCAACAAAGTTTCATAGCATCATTATATCCAATATTAACACAATATGATGGTTATTATTTTGTTGTGGGTGGGGACTGGAATACCTATCAAAATCCAAAGTTGGATAGGTCTTGTCCACAGAGAGCATTTAATAAGCAGGCGGGATAGCATTAAATGATTTTAAGGAAGATTTTCAATTATATGACCCCTTTTCTTATTCACAAGATATTAATAATGCAAATAAATATACCTTCTATTCACCATGCCACAAAATGTGGGCTAGAATAGATTACTTTTTGATATCTAAAGCACTAACGAATTTAGAACCAGTGGTGGTTATACATACTCGTCATCTATCAGATCACTCACAAATTTCGTTAAAATTTTCTAAAGATTTAAAAGACACAAGAAGGCATAGGGGTTATAATTGGTCACTCAACCCAAATCTTTTAAGTAAAAAGAGATAGCAGATGGAATTATAAAATATTTGAAAGAATTTACAGATAGCTTGAAGCTCCAAAACATACCCCTGACATTGAATGGGCGACAGCTAAAGCTCAAATTAGAGGATTTCTTATACAAAAAGCCTCATATTATAAGAAAATTCATAATAGTGATATTCAAAAACTAGAAATAAGAATAAAACAACTTGATAATGAGCTGATTCAGAATTTTAACGCTCAAACTGAGGAGGAAATGTTGAAGCTTCAAAGGGATCTCTTTTGCTTCATAATAATAAATTAACACTTCAAGAACATAGGTGTTTAGTGAAATATGCTAATAATGTTCAAATACCATCAAAAGCACTGGCAAGGATTATAAATCAATCAAAAACAACTGGATATATTTCGAAATTCAGTATAACGACACAATATATTCTAAAACTGAGGATATTGTTGATGTTTTTGGGAAAATCTATACTAAGGTGTATGAGGGGCAAACTGATAGGTCTCTACATAACCAGAATAAAAGTTTTCTGCAAAAATTAACTTTCCAGAATTAGAAGAGAGCCTGCAAAGTGACCTGATTAAACCTATTTCTAAAGAAGAAATAGTATATACAATTCAACATATGAAAGCACATAAGTCGCCAGGGCCTGATGGTATTACAGCTGAATTTTACAAAGAGTTTGCTGATAGTTTGGGAAAAGAATTGTCTCATGTATTTAATTATATAACTAAAAATAAAATTAGTGACCCCCACCTCAATGCGTCAAAAACAATTTTCATACATAAAACCAATTCGGATCCCCTTAACCCAGATAATTACAGACCAATAGCACTAATGAATGTGGATATGAAAATTTTAACATCAATTATAGCATCGAGACTAAAGAAGGTTTTGATATATTTAATTTCTAAGGAACAAGCTGGATTTATGGCAACTAGACAAACCAGCGATAACACACTTACACTGCATAATATGATGACGTATGCTAAAAAAACAACTTTAATATCTATGCTCTTATAATAGATGCCCAGAAAGCATTTGATAGAGTAGACATATTTTTTGTTTGATGTGTTACCCTATTTTAACTTGCCCCAAGAATTCATTCAGATACTACAAATATTATATAGTAATCCATACACTGCTATACATCAATAGGACTTATTCTAACAGAATACAGATTAAAAATGGTACTCGTCAGGGTTGTCCCATGTCCCCCTTATTGTTTAACCTATATCTAGAACCCCTATTTTTATATATCAAGCAAAATTTGTATCATAATGCACCAATAATTTATAGGAATAAAATATTAATGTCAGCATTGGCCGATGATCTTATTATTTATTGTACAACCCCAATTTCAGACAGTGAAAAGATATTAAAGCTCATAAACGAATTTTCAGTAGTTTCCAATTATAAAATTAACTTACAGAAAACAAATATCTTCCCATTAAGAACCCCAAAACCTTTTTCACTAATGGCCCTGATGGGGAAGTTAACATGTAAAGAAAATATTAAATATTTGGGTATCAACTTCTCACGGATAATAAGGACTTTTATAACAATAATGTTAAACGAGTATGGGAACACATAATAGCTGATTGTGACAGATGGAAGAATTTAAAACTACCGGTATTAGCAAAAGTATCAATAGTGAAAATGAATATACTACCACGAATGTTATACATATTTAGGTCTGCCCAATTATCAATTTCAAAAACAGTTTTAAAAGAGATGCATAAAGATCTAGCTAAATTTATCTGGAACCCAAAAGAACTAGAATATCTTATGAGAAATGAATGACCCCTAAAACAAGAGGGGACTTGAGCTACCAAACTTTGAAGCATATTATTTGATTGTAAACGCTAATAAAATTTTAAGAATTGCTAATTATGATGTAACGAATACAAAATGGATACCAACTTGGGTGGTCTTGAATCATAAGCATATTTTGGATAGGAAAATAAATCCTAAAGCATTGCCCTTTATGGACAAAATTAGTCTGATAAAATATGGGGTCATGGACCACATAATAACCTGTGTCTCATCTTTGCAAACTTTATTTCAGTCCGTAGATTTATTGCAATATATGATGGTTCTTCAACCTTTCCACAGGAATCCTAATTTTAAACTAAATAATCAGCTGATCGATCTCAGCAAATTTCCATTAATACTTAATCTGACTCTATTTGATGTTTTAATAAACTTGACTTATCGGCTTTACAAATTAGACAGGAAATGAATCTACCTAGAAGTTACATTGTTATAATGAGACAAGTTAAAGAACTTGCCTTGAGCTACTTTAGGAACTTTAAACCTGCAGCGGATTTGTGGATAAGTGCTCTGAATTGTGGCAAGCTATCCAACAAGACACTAAATTTATAGCAACTGCATATAAATTAATTAAGGATTTGAAATTTCAGGACAAAATTTTGCTTTCAGAGTATTGGGTAAAAAGTAACAGAAAAAGTAACAGTAACAGACAATCAGATATTAAAAGCAATTGATATAACTAGGAAATCAGTTTCTTTTCAAAAACTGATGTACACGCAATTGATGATTTGGAACAATGCATATTACACACATCTTAGATTACATAAATTTAACCCTAGGAATTCTCCAATTTGTCCATACTGTGCAGATCAAACAGCGGATCTTCTTCATATGTTCTGGAGTTGTAAATGCGTATATAAACTTTGGAACTCTCTTAAAGTACAACTGCAAAAGATGGGTTATCAAAGTTCTACACTGTCATGGGAATTTATGATTCTACACATTCCTCCAAGAGAGCTTTCCAGATCGCAAACTATTATCTGTATGAATATTTTTTTGCTGATGAAACTCTATATAGCCACAAATTGGCTAGAACCACATAAGACATCATGGAATAATTTTAAGCTTGTGGCTATAAAGCATATACTAGCACATAAATTACTTCTGAAACAAACTAACAAAAATATTAATAACCCGAAAATATGGGAAAAGGTCTTCAATATTATATTAGCATGATACTGATTTTAGGAATATATTAAATATAGGAAGCATTTCATGTAGATATTGTATAAATGGTTTGTAGTAGTTATAGTGTATTATGTGTGTGATGTTTATTGTATTTTTGTAATGTTTTTGGAAAATATATTTCAATAAAAATTTATTATGGAAAAAAAAAAAAATAATGGGGTGTCACGAATTCTTGAGTGGCTCCTTTAATTCCCAAATTTCCCAGGTTTTTTTCGAACGTTTTTTGGGTGAATTTTTTGTCGACATTATCATGTGCAGAGCCATGCGCAATGACGTCATCTTTGTGAGCAGACTGCCAGCCTGTCAGAATTCAGATGAGGACTTGCGGTGTATGTATTCTCTCTGAGTCTGTTGTTTTCTGTAGGGCAACATGGTTGCAGAAGCAGCATCAGAGTCAACGAGCAGAGCGATGGAGGACTGGACTGACTGGATGACTGAGAGCAGCTGCTGTAGTGTTTTTTTTGTTTTAAATTAATTAGTGCAAACCATTCGTTAATCATTACTACTTATGTGCAGCAGTCAATCTCCAGACTAAGTTGTCGGACTCAGACCAGTCTTCTCTTCTTATCAGTGTACTGCTGCGTATACACACACATACATTGCTTGCAGTTGCAGAGAAGAAAAGAGGAAATTTATCTTGATTAGTTCTTCCCCTGGCCCCGGCTCCTGCAGGTAAAAGAAAAAAAAACAACTACTAGACTCAAAGACTGTCCTGTTGCTTTTCCTTCTTAAATAGAGAATGGATGACAAGACAATTCTTCTAGGAGTGTGTTTGTGTGTGTGTGTGTGTGTGTGTGTGTGTGTGTGTGTGTGTGTGTGTGTGTGTGTGTGTGTGTGTGTGTGTGTGTGTGTGTGTGTGTGTGTGTGTGTGTGTGTGTGTGTGTGTGTGTGTGTGTGTAGTTAGCTATATTACACTTTTGTGATAGGGAGGTGTTGTTTTTGTAAAAAGCCCTCTGCATTTTCATTGTCATCCTAAAAGTCCGTTGTTTGCATAACCACATAGCACTGCTCTTCGTGGAATTGAATTGCTACAAAGAAAATGCAAAGTCCCAGACTATGAATCCCAGCCCTTATCTTGTCTTGCTGAAGGGATCGGTGGAGGAAATATTTCATTTTGGTGCTTGTATATACTTGGACATATTGGAGGAAATGTTTCATTTCGGTGCTTGTGTGTACTTGAAACTACTGAGGGGAAGGGATGCTGTGGGAAATGTTCCATTTTGGTGTGAATGAAGTCTTGTGCATATATGGTAAGCCCACTGAAATGATCTTAGGGTCATAGGAGGTTACTAGGCTATTGGCCTTAAGGCCCTTGTAAGCCTTGCCAAAAGTTTAGCCCATGTTTAGACAAGTCAGCACCCAGAGCACCTGTCCAGCAGGGACACAGTTGGAATCCCAGGAGTGTATTTTCTGTTTCCCATCCAGTTATCCAGGTTGCACTTAAAAAGGGATAATGAGGTACTCTGCTTGACATGGAGAGGGAGTCTGTTTCACAGATGGGGGAGTCCCTGGGACACAAATCTGTCCTGCCAACAAGTCCTATTGATATCACAGACCAGGTTAAGGTCACTTGTACGGGTTGCTCGAGTGGAACTTGACTTGTGGATATGCAGCAGTCCCATCAAGGCAGGGTCTGAGATTGATTTGTATCCCAGACAGAGGTCATCTCTGAGGAGTTTGTATGAAACTGAGTAGATTATAGGTTCATAGGTTCATAGGTTCATACTAGGCTATCTGCCCTAGGACATTTATAAGCCTAGCCAGAGTGCGTTTGGCTTTCGCCACCCATTTTAAATTAATTTTGCTATGCCCTTTTTCGAGGTTAGTATACTGTGCCTCTGTCTAACAGTGACACAGAAGTGATACCCGGGCTTTTAGCTTATCTGTGTAGGGTAGGTGTTTGAGGGCCTAGATTCTTCTGGTGAGGAACCTCTGTGGTCTCTCCAGCTACTGCATGTGCTTTGTGAGGTACGTGCTGAATGGGGCATTGTACTCAATAATTGGCCTTATAAGGGAAGAATACAGGGATCTTATGACCTCTTTGTCCCTAGATGAGATACCCTTACTTATGAGGTGGGCCATGTAGAAAGCTTTCCGTACAATGGAAGCAACATGGTGGTGAAAAGTCAAGTTGCTATCAACCTGGGTGCCCAAATCTCTCATTACTGATTCTGTACTTAGGACATTGTTATTAATGTGATAATATGTAGGGACATCACTCTCCCCAAAGGGAATGATGATGCATTTTTTGGCATTCAGTTTGAGTCCATGTTTCTGTTACCAGTCATTTGTTTGGGTGAGACCCTCTTGGAGGATGTCCACATCACTTGGGAAACTGATGACTGCACCTAGCTTGCAGTCATCTGCAAATTTGGTTAGCCATAGCCCACTGGTTTTGGCCTGTGCCTCAGAGAAGTATATCCCGAATAACAGAGGCCCCAAGACCAATCCCTGGGGTACGTCACTCATTACAGATCTACTGCTTGAGGTGGCTTCCCCTATTTTGATTAGGTGGGTTCTATCAGTGAGCCATTTTGCTACCCATCTGGTAACATATGGATTGATTCCTAGTTGAGAGAGCTTATCTACTATGCCCGAGTGGGGAATAGTATCAAAGGCTTTGGCCAGATCAAGGTAGGTGGTGTGCACTGTCTTCCCCTCGTCTATGACTTTGGTGACTGTCTCAAAGAAGTTGACCAGATTTAAAAGACATGACCTCCCCTCGACAAAGCCAAACTGTGTGGGGTCGAGGGTTTGGAAGTTGCCAAAGTCCCTGTTAATGAGGTCCATGATAATGTGCTCCATGGCCTTGCAGATCAGGCTAGTTAGGCTGATGGGTCTATAATTTCCTGAATTGGTGGATGGTACACCTTTATGTAAAGAGATGACAGTGGCTGTCCTCCACTTAGCTGGGAAAAAGCCGGTACTCAGGTTTTGGTTGAATAGGGTGCCTAATGGTGCTGGAAGTTCATGCCTGAGTTCATATAGGATGCAGCCTGGGATATTATCGGGTCACATGGAGACTGTATTTTTTGCCTTTGAGAGGGCAGTGATGGTAGTATGTCATACATGTTTTTCCCTACATATGTTTGTGGAAAAGGAAGTAAATGTTTTGTTGTTGACTTTTTTTATTCTGTATTGTTTGGCGGTAAACAAACAGACAAAAGTCAAGTCAAGTAGTCCACAGAGCGCAACTAAGTACTAGTTTAGCTTTTCTAATGTTGTAAATTGTAGGGATTGTTTATATTAAGACTGACTAGAATGCACAGTAGCAAGCCCCGCCTCCTGGTGTGACTGCCAATGTTATAATGGCAGAACTCATAAAATAGATGTTACCATAAATCAGGTTCTGAAGATGAAATTACAAAAGGACAGCAAGACACTTAAAACTGTGTAAAGCAGGAGGTACTTATCACTGATTTTATCAAATCTATTTTATACATTGTCAGATTTACCTATCAGAGTGTTTATAAAGTTATGGTCTACAGCCAGTGAAAATCTAATGTGATGTCTCTCATTATTAGTGAAGAGAGATATAGAGAAACATTTCATCTGCATTCATGGTAAAATATTAGTGGATATTTATGTAATGGTAGTTTACTTTCTTGTCAGCTATCATAGAAAATTATAATGAGTATTTCAGATATCGTGGCTCCTGCTGTGGCTATGAATACTTGTGTGGTACTGACTAGTATTTAAAATATGTGCGTACTCTGCTTATAAGATAGAGTCCACATATAGATGCTTTTACCTTTGTACAACATGTGTGCTACTGGTATAGCGATATATCATACTTGTGATGGAAGGCTGTTGCAGCTACATCAAGGTCATACACCATCATTTCAATAAACCTGTTGCTGTTCAGTGAACTACAAGGTATTTTGCAGATGCTGTAATGATCATTAAAACTCCATCATTACTTCAAACTGCCATCGTACCTCTTAATCTCTCACAGCAACATATCTGAACAAAGCCAAAAATAATGGTGGGACAAAGGGACAAAAATAGGGACAGATTTTAAATATTGCTCCTGTAAGCTCAGATAGCTGTTAGAATAACAATGTTTTTATTATTATGTATTTTCTGAGGGATATCAAGTCTGAAGTGCAAATGTCTGCCATTATTTGTTATTATTTAGCGACTTCAATCTTCATGTTGGTATCCCACAATTCCAGTGGAGCAGGAGGGGTTACATGATTATGTATGCAAATTTTTTGCTAATCAGCATCCCAGTTTTTGGTCAGTTGTACCTACTTTTCATGGGCCTTTGTCCAGATTTTTGATGTTTCTAGGTTGAGAGGTATGTTGTAATGTAATGTAATATAATGCAAGTCCATTGCGGTCTGTGTTCATATGTATCACTCTTAGAGAAGGCAATGGCAAAACACCACTGAATATAACAAATTGTGAAACTTGAATATATTTCTGAAGATTTTAAAGCAAAAGTTTAAGCAGTACTTTGGAAGTAGTCCTCAAGAGTTCAGAATTTTTCCTGCATTGTTGCCAAAGGCAAGTTTTGGGATTTTTTTTCACAAAAACTAACCACAAGAAATAAGGTAAGTAAGAGACAGAGGAAACTAAAGTCTGGTCCTCAGACACAGACAGTCTGTTAAATTCAAGCCCCTGTCTCCCAGTGGTGCATTCTGGAGATTGTCTGAAAGTGAGAGAAAGATTGTTTACATGTTGACAAGGTGGCACTCCACCCCCCCCCCCAAAATAGTTTCAAAAGTGATATTTTAAAAACAATGCAAAATGCATCTCCAAATCAGAGTCCATGTATTACTAGATATTTCTGAATAAAAGATAAGTCTGATCTTTATTTCAAAAAGAAAATGTTTAGGTAAATTTGAGGTATTGCAGGCAATTTTAACTTTTATATAGAACCAGCATGAGTCTTGATATGAAGATCACATGGTATTTTTTAACTGTGCTAGTCAGCTGCATAGTACTTTTGGAATAACATCTTGCACTGTTTTGCGATATTTGAGTTGAAAGAAGAACTATGATTCCACAGATACTAATAAAAATTTGAAGCATAATATTGTTGCAGCAGTAAAATTTTGTATTGCTGCCCCTAAACTAAATCTGTCATACACGCACCCTGTCCTTATTTGATCGAAATACCTGTAACTTTGATTTCAAGAAGCAAGCATATCACTTGCACTCAAGTGTGATGTGCTTTATTTATAAATGCTCTGTTACACTGTGTGAGGAACTTAACTGTTCACCTACTTTTTCAAGTCTGATGGACAAAACAGTTAGTCGCTGTATTACTAAAAAAAATTACAGGTGCTGTATGTTTCAAAAGACATGCTCGACAGAATATGAAATTTATAAAATGATTTCTAAAATGTTGCTATTCTGAAGGTAACAATAGACTGGGTACAATTTATGAAACACATTAGAATAATATTTCTGGAGCTCTGTTTTGCAATATTTCTTCAAAACTACACTCAGGAACTTTTGAGTATTTACTAATAAAAAATCCATGCCTTTAATGTTATAACAGAATTCTAGCATCTATGTCAAATGGGAGTTAATGGAGTTTCACATTAATGCTTAGGTAGGATGAAACATTTCTAGGCCACATTGTTGATATATTTCAAGCTATATAGCTAGAAATGTTTATTTGTTTATTGATTTTTTAGAACATAGCAGTAGCATCACAATGTTGGTTGTTACACCTCTATAAACCTATAGAGGCATTCTGATGCTCTTCACCCCCCACACCCAACAAAATGATAATGTACAATCCCTGAAACTTTCTTGATGATGGACACAGGAGAAACCATAAAATGGAAGCAAATTTCTTTTTGTAAACTTGTAATTGATGTTTCTGTGTTTCCTCTTTACTCTAATGTTCAAAATGTACATTTACTGCCCTTTATGGTAGCACTTTTATATTATTCAATCTTCATGACCCCAATGTAACCATGCTACTAAAAGCAAATTATGACAAAATACCTTTATTGTACATGTAGAGGCTGCCACTTGTAGTACTTCCACTGTCTGACTCTGTTTCTAAAATGATCTTCATATCTTGGCAGAATACTTTCTCATTTGAGCTTTATCTTGGTCACAAATATCCCATGTAATCTTAATTCCTTCTTTGAGAAATAATGAGAGACAACATTTCATGTTTATGTGTTTATCTCTGAAGCTGCTAAATATTTTTTGCCATCTCTTCAAATACATAATGCATATCCCAGTCATCAGAGGTCTTATTTCATCATAGCTGCAATTTATCTCTGGGAGATGTGGCCAAGGGTTTTTCATTCATTTAATTAGTTTATATAGCTTTTAGGTTGCAACTTTTTGGCTACTGCTTGTACACCAATTTTTAATTTGCCATGAAATATAGTGCATTTTTTTCACATCAATCTGATAATAGAAATTATATTTTTTCATTCCTAAATACTGGGACTTCTGGAGAAGTTGTAACTTTATGAAAACCAAAAATAAATAAAGACAGGCACAGACACAGAAGTGTACAAAGAACCATTCCCTTTACTTAACTGGAAACAAATAGTGAAGAAGACTTAGTTGTATGATATCCATAGGTACCGAATGCATACTCCACTATAGCCTTATACATTACAGCATTTAATGTCACCTGTAGGTAACAAACATATACTCCACTATAGCTCTATACATTACACCACTTAATGTCATCTGTAGGTACCAAATGCATACTCCACTATAGCCCTATACATTACAGCATTTAATGTTATCCATAGTTAACAAACATAAACTTCACTATAGCCCTATACATTACAACATTATAGCCCTATACATTACACCATTTAATGTCATCCATAGGTACCGAAAGCATACTCCACTATAGCCCTATACATGACAGCATATAATGTCATCTGTAGGTACCGGATGCATACTCCACTATAGCCCTATACATTACATCATTTAATGTCATCCATTGGTATCGAACACATACTCCACTATAGCCCTATACATTACAGCATTTAATGTCATCCATATGTACCAAACGTATACTTCACTATAGCCCTAAATATTACAGCATTTAATGTCATCCGTAGGTACCGAATGCATTCTCCACTATAGCCCTATACATTACAGCATTATAGCCCTATAAATTACACCATTTAATGTCATCCATAGGTACCGAATGCATACTCCACTATAGCTCTATACATTACACCACTTAATGTCATCTGTAGGTACCAAACACATACTCCACTATAGCCCTATACATTACAGCATTATAGGCCTATACATTACACCATTTAATGTCATCCATAGGTACCGAACGCATACTCCACTATAGCCCTATAAATGACAGCATTTAATGTCACCTGTATGTATCAAATGTATACTCCACTATAGCCCTATATATTACACCAATTAATGTCATCTGTAGGTACCGAACGCATACTCCACTATAGCCCTATACATTACAGCATTATAGCCCTATAAATTACACCATTTAATGTCATGCATAGGTACCGAACGCATACTCCACTATAGCCCTATACATTACAGCATTTAATGTCATCCATAGGTACTGAATGCATACTCCACTATGGCCCTTTACATTACACCATCTAATGTCATCCATAGGTACCAAATGTATAGTCCACTATATCCCTATACATTACACCATTTAATGTCATCCGTAGGTACCGAACACATACTCCACTATAGCCCTATACCTTACAGCATTTAATGTCATCCTTAGGTACCGAACGCATACTCCACTATAGCCCTATACGTGACAGCATATAATGTCATCTGTAGGTACCGGATGCATACTCCACTATAGCCCTATACATTACATCATTTAATGTCATCCATAGGTATCGAACACATACTCCACTATAGCCCTATACATTACAGCATTTAATGTCATCCATATGTACCGAACACATACTCCACTATAGCCCTATACATTACACCGTTTAATGTCATATGCACATACCCAGCAACATAATATTTGATAACTAAAAGGACATTGGCAGTTGTGCAACAATAGTGTTGTCGCCTCACAGCAAGAGTTTCTCCGGTTCGATTCTCAGATGGAGTGCCTTCTGTGTGGAGTCTGCATGTCCTCCCTGCATTCATGTGGGTTTTCTCTGGGTGCTCCAGATTCCTCTCACATTACAAAGGCATAAGTCTGGAGTGTTTCTTCCTGGGCTGAAATTTTGCTTTGTTCCAAGTCGGACTCTCCTGGAAAACAAATGTTAAATAAATAAAAGAAGAAATATTTAAATATGTTTACTACACTGTTCATAGAATTTTTTTTTACTGTTACACTGAAAAGAAAAAAAAGCAAACAAATGAAACTAATTAAATATACTGGCAAATGTCTGTAAGCAGACTGATGTGAGATTTGATGAAAGACTACTTTGAATATTTTAAAGGAAAAAAATAAAGTAGGAATAGTGCTAAAGACAGTATGAATAGCAAGAGAAAGTGAATGATTTGAAGTGAGGGTCATCATTCAGTGTAATGGTGTGAAACCAAGCAGGAAAGGTCCACCATTAATAATATGAATGTCTATGTTTGGAGTCTTATGATATTATTGTAAATGCTCTTTTCAGGCCATTTATGTTTGCTTTCTAGTGCATTTTAACATCACTGTTATCATAGGTTCATAGGTAGGTACTAGGCTATTGGCCCTAGGGCCTATACAAGCCTAGCCAAAAAGGTACCCTGGTTTTCACCAGCCAAGAAAATTATTTTCCTGTGCCCCTGTTGAGCAGAGCCACAGAGGTGATCCCCGGGGTGAATTTCCTATTTCCCATCCAATCATCATGATTTTTCTTGAAGAATGCTAATGAGGTGCTTTGTTTGATATAGATAGGTAGTTTGTTCCACAGTATGGGAAGTATCTGGGACAGGAATCTATCCCTCTAGCATGTTCTGTTTATTGTGGTGACAATGTTTAGGTCCCTAGAGCATGTAGCTCAGAGAGATTGGCATTTCTTTAAGTGGAGTGTGTCCAACAGCTCTGGGTTTGACATAGCTTTGGATGTTAGGTAGAGATCGCCTCTGAGTAGGCGATATGCGATGGAATAAAGCTGGAGTTTTTTTAGACGGGCTGCGTAGAGCATCTGTTTGAGGCCAGTAATCCTCTTTGTGAGGTATTTCTGTGGCCTTTCCAGTTGTTGTAAAGGTCTTGTGAGGTACATACTAAAAGAGGCATTGTACTCTATAATGGGTCTAATGAGTGACGAGTAGAGGGGAACAATGACCTCTTTTTTCCTGGATGAGAAACCTTTTGTGATGAGGTGTGCATGTAGAAGGATTTTCTGACTACTGTGGCGATGTGATTATCAAAGGAGAGACTACTGTCCACCTGTGTCCCAAGGTCTCTTATCACACTTTTGGTGTTAAGTAGACTACCACCTGTGTGGTAGCTCATGGGTACAGAGTTTTTACCAAAGGGGATGACAGTGCACTTTTTGGCATTGAGCTTGAGGCCATGGCTTTGACACCAGGCATCTGTCTCAGTGAGGCCCTTTTGTAGGATGTCCACATCATTAGAAGTTTCAATTAGGCTCCTAGTTTGCAGTCGTCTGCGAACTTCGTTAGCCAAAGACCTTCTGTGTTAGCCTTTTCTTCAGGAAAAGTAGATACCAAACAGGAGAGGACCCAGGACTGAACCCTGCAGTACTCCACTTGTCACTGGTCTGAAGTCAAATTTGGAGTCTGCTACTTTCACAGTGTGGTTTCTGCCAGTGAGCCAGTTGGCAACCCATCTTGTGACATAGGGATTTATACCTAGTTTAGTGAGTCTGTCTATAATTCCAGAGTGGGGGATGGTGTCAAAAGCCTTGGCAAGATCTAGATAGGCTGTGTGAACCACCTTACCCTCATCTACGGCTTTGGTGACTGCATCAAAGAAGTCAATCAGGTTTAGGAGACATGATCTGCCTTTTACAAACCTGAACTGAGTGGGGTCCAGAGTTTGGAGATTACCAATGTCTTTGTTTATAAGTTCCATGATGATATGTTCCATGGCCTTGCAGACCAGGCTCATTAGGCTAATGGGGCGGTAGTTCCCAGGGTCCATGGTGGCTCCCCCTTTGTGGAGTGGGGTAACTGTTGCTGTGCACCATTCAGTGGGCACAAAGCCTGAGTTGAGGCTATGATTGAACCTGGTGCTTAGGTGGGGTGTTACTTCATTCTGTAGTTCATGTAGAATGCAGCCTGGGATGTTGTCAGGTCCCATGGATGCTGTGTCCTTGGCTTTGGAGAGTGTGGTTTTTACCTGTGCAGCTGTGATTACAGGAACTTTGCATTTTACTGGTATAGAGATGGGCCCTTTAAGGGGCGAAGGGGGATAAAGTTAGCACTGAACCTATCTGCCAGGATGTTGGCAATATCAGTCGGTTCTGTATATTTAGTGTCATCGTGCTGTAACTCAGAGCAGATCTGAGTGTTGCCATTGAGATTCTTGACATAACTATAGAATACCTAATGGTTGTCTTTAGAATCAGTGATGATTTTGTTTTCATAACTAGCTTTGGAGGATTTTATGAGGGATCTCAGCTTCTTACTGAGGCTGACCAGGGAGTTCTTCCAGTCATGGGATTTTACTCTTTTTGCAACAGTTTCTTTCTTCTGTTGTAGAGTTTGTTTCTGGCAGGGGACCACCAGATTGGCTTCCTTTTTTTGGAGGATAGCATCTTGGTTCTGTTAGGGATAGCACAATCCATGCACTTGTGTAAGTGCTTATAAAGTGCATTTGTGTAGGATTCAGCAGTCGTACTTCTATTGTTCATCTGCATGGGTGTTGTGAAGTTTGCCACTTCTGTCTTAAGAAGCTTGAAGTTGGCTTTGGAGAAATGTTTTACGGTGGTTTCCCTAATGGGGGGTGGGGGCGGGATGTAGATGTCTAGGCTGATTAGCTTGTGGTCGACTCTGACCAATGAGGAATTGACCTCCAGTGTGGAACACTGGTCGCCCATGTTGGTAATGACCAAGTCTAGGATATTGCTGCCCCTGGTGGGCATGTGGATAAGTTGATCCAAGGCGTTGGAATTTATGAATTCCAGAAAATGTTGAGCAAAAGAGTTGGTGCATGAGTAGTTTTCCCAGTTAATGGTGGGGTAGATGAAATCAACCATTATTAGGGTGTTGGGTTGTACCCTAATATTTTCCAGTGTATCAAGAAATGAGGAGTGGGAATCTTGGGGCATGGTGGGGAATCCGTAGCAAGTTACAATTTGGATTTCAGTCTTGCCCAGAGTTAGTTGCACTTGGATAATCTCGGATGCATTATGCTGAGCAACTAGCCTGGAGGTGTGGATATCCTTAATGAATATGGACATGCCTCCACCTTAAGTGCTTCGGTACAGGTTAGGTGGCCGAAAGGTGTGGTATGAATTATAGCCTGGTAATGCAGGGGTGCTCTCTGGAGCCTTGAACCAGGTCTCTGTCACTGCACAGATGTTGATGTTCTCCATTTTAAAGAGTGCCTTGAGTGAATGCATTTTGAGGTTTAGACTTCTAGGATTGAGTAGCATTACCATCAGATTTTGCTTGCTTGTACCTGTTACAGTGGTGAATTTGTCATTTGAACCTTGCCTGAAAAAGGCACTGTAGGGGTGGCAGGAGCCTTAGCCAGTATCCGGAATCCCAAGGGCGACAGGTGCAGGCCATCTCTGGCAAAGCATTGTGGTCTGTCGATCATGTCATCCCAGACAGACAGATACTGGATCCCCTTAGATAGACACCAGAAGCTTAGCCAATTGTTGAAGTCAATCATTTTGTCCTTGTACTGTGGTAACATTCTGGGTGATGGCAGGATGCTGCTCAGGGCTAGGGTCATACCTCCCTGGGCTACAAGACCGAAGATCTCCTCCATGTCTATGTAGAATACAGAGAAGGAGCCTTGATCATTATCCAAATGGCCTGAGATCAAGTGGCAGATCTGGTCATAGAAGGAACTGGTTAGATGTTGGACATAAGCAATGTAATGCTTACTCACACATTCCAGGAGGAAGCATGTTTCCTGCTTATGGCCTTTGCTAGAGGATGGAGGCTCTAGCTCAGGTAAGCAAAATAAAGGGAAACTGTCAGCAGATGATCTGTAGCAGAGGGTGTTCTCATGGTAACATGTACCCTCAGTGCAATGATGTCATAGTATGTCATACAAAAGTGTCATTATAAAGACAGATCAAAGGAGAAATGCCACACCAGTGATGAGGATGGGGATTTTTTAGACTATTTCTGTCTCTTATTTACATTGCTATGGAGTCTGAGATAAGGCATTGGGACAGGATGCAGGCAGAGCGGTAGGATAGTACAGCAGCAGTTATTTAAAAGATGAAATATGGACTTTGTTTATTGTGTCACAGCATTAACAATACTACAAAGGAATAAGTACGGATGTTGCCAGGTGTACTGCTTGTACTCAGCTGGAGACATTTGTTCTGGCCAGAGTCAGATTATGGTCAACTGATGCCCTAAACAGGGTAATGGACCAGAACCTCTCACCTTGCAGTCATTCCAGGGTCTCATTACTTGGCTGTCTCTTCCCAATTACTATAAACAATGCAAAAACTGTTAAAATCTGTCAGTGTGCATACTGTCTTCTTTACTTTTACAATGCTTAAAGAGATTTGATTTAAAACCCTTATTTCAAATTTTATAACACAAACACTGATGGATTTTGAATAAAGAAAACCAACAAAAAATAGCCTTACATTGGAAAGAGACTTAACACGAGCAGCAGTAAACTTCTCTTCCCTTGAAACTCACATTCATTGAATACGCATCTCATCAGTGGCAGACTATATTGTACATTTATATCCATAGAAATCTCCCAAACCCAGCACTTAAAGCTACATTGTTGATGACATCCTTCTTAATTGTCAGTCTCAAAAAATTAATTAACAGTAATAATGACCAAAGTCACATATTTCAAATTTGTTTCACACACACAGTAGCCAAAGTATTCCAGCTTAATCCTCTCTCTCTCTCTCTCTCTCACACACACACACACACACACACACACACACACACACACACACACACACACACACACACACACACACACACACACACACACACACACACACATACACAAGTCTGGTAAAGCCAGATTACTAACTGTTTATGAATGACCAGATGATAAGAGCATAAGGTACTTTCATCCATGGAGCCCTCTACCCCATTAGCAGTTATACCACTATGATGACTGTGTACACCCATTATTGCTATGAAAAATAAAGTACATATACTTTATTGGTAGCTTTGTGTTACATCGTGGTAATGAAGGAGACCACACGGTTTATTAAGTTGTAAGGCCTTTCTTTATTAAGAGCCTCCGGGTGCGCACCCATGCTTCTTCACACAACTTCTGCAAGTCATCTACTACACAGAACCAACAAGTTACCAGAGAATATAGAACCAACAGTACATGCTGAATTCCCCACAGCGCCCCTACAGTACAACAACCACATTACCAGCCCGAATACTACATTCCTCCCCTTTTAAGCTAAGACATGCTGTCTTACATAAGCAAAACTAGGGAACAAGTTCCATAATGCATTTAATCATTTACTTGTATATAACAGGCTAGTTATTAACTGGTTACCATACCATCTACTATTTTTTTCTAGGCTGGTAATCTATACATGCACTTTTGTTAACATTGATAGTCCTTCAAGTAACTAGGTTTAACCAGCACACGCTTAGAACGGCGCAGTGGTACCACCTTAGGTGACTCTGGTGTCACTTTTACCACTTCAGGTATCGGTGTGTCCTTCCCTGGAACGGTTGGATCTTCAGAAACCTCTCCTTCCACGTTCTGGTGGTCTCCCTCAATTTTCGATCCTCCTGCCACTGCGAGCCCTGGTTCCGAACTGAACGGTAGTTCCGAGGCCAGCAGTTCCATGGCATCCTTCTTCTGTTCGCTCCGTAGAATTTGGTCTACATGTCTCCTCACTACGAAATCTCCATTCAACCTCACCTGGTACGACAATGGACCAGTGCTCTTGACAATGAACCCTGGAATCCACTTAGGCCCATAACTGAAATTTCGCGTCATCACTGCATCTCCTTCCAGAAAACTTCTCTCTCTCCGTCGTCTATCATGACATTCTTTTTGCTTCCACTGGGTCCCCTCCACCTTAGCTCGGACATTTGGATACACTAGATCCAACGTGGATCTCAATCTACGTCCTTGCAACATCTCGGCAGGTGACAAACCCGTGGTAGATTGTGGTGTAATACGGTAGTTGAATAACACCCTTGATACTTTTGCTGCTAAACTTCCTTCTCCAGACTTTTTCATCATGGCTTTAAAAGTCTGCACAGCTCTTTCAGCACAACCATTTGTAGCTGCATGGTAGGGTGCTGATGTGATATGTACAATACCATTTTTTCTCAGAAAACTCTTGAACTCTTCACTCGTGAAACATGAAGCATTATCGGATACAATAGTCTCTGGCAGTCCTTGACTACTGAAACTCCTCCTCAAGCATTCAATAGTAACGAGAGAAGTGGGTGTCTTGACTTGATAGGCATCCATCCATTTCGAATGAGCATCCATGATTATCAAAAACATGGCCCCCATGAATGGTCCTGCATAGTCTATATGAAGTCTCTGCCAAGGTCTACTCGGCCACTCCCATGGATGTAGTGGCGCCGCCACCGGCAAGTTGCGATGTTGTTGACATGTTTTACACTCATTCACAACTACTTCAATCTCGTGGTCCAATTTTGGCCACCAAAAATAACTTCGAGCTAAAGCCTTCATTCGGGTAATGCCCACATGACCTTGGTGTAACTGCTGTAAAAGTGCCCTTCTTCCTGGGGACGGAATTATCACTCTTGCCCCCCACAATACGCATCCATCTTGCACACTCAGCTCTGTTTTTCTCACTTCATAAGGTCGAAAAACTGGATCTGTTTGTTGAACTGGCCAGCCTTGCTGGACCCATTGAAACACTCTAGCAAGCACCGGGTCTTTGTGTGTCCAAACTCTCAGTTCCTTAGCAGACACCAACGTTATGTCTTCCATCATCAAAACTCGGTCCTCCGTTTCCTCTTCTTGGATATGCCCTGGCATCGGCAATCTACTTAGTGCATCTGCATTACCATGGTGCTTTCCAGGCTTATAAACAATTTCGTATTCATAAGCTCTTAACGTTACAGCCCATCTCTGAATGCGAGGAGAAACCATCTGCGGTACCGCTTTCATCTCGTTGAATAATGACAACAAAGGCTTATGATCAGTGCAAATAGTAAACTTCCTCCCATAGAGGTATTTGTGAAATCGCTTGATACCAAACATCACAGCTAAACCCTCTTTATCTATCTGCGAATAGTTTGACTCTGCTTGTGTCAAAGTTCGTGACATGAACCCAATAGGTCTCTCTTGTCCATCTGGCATCCGGTGTGCCAACACAGCCCCTAATCCATAGGGTGAGGCATCACATGACAAAATTAAGTCCTTGCGACTATCGTAATGCACCAAAACCTCTGAAGATTGCATTAGTTCCTTTGACTGTTCAAACGCTCTGTCCTGTTCCTTTTTCCACGACCACTGAGCCTCCTTCCTTAACAACTTATGTAAAGGAGCTAACAGGGTTGACAGATTTGGCAGGAACCTGTTATAATAGTTAAGTAAGCCTAAATAAGCTTTCAGTTCTGTAACATTGGTGGGTGCTGGTGCCTGTTGAATGGCTTCCACTTTATTTGGCAGGGGGTGTAGGCCTGATGCATCCACCTTGTAGCCCAGGAATTCTGCTTCCGTTGCCATGAAAGCACATTTACTCCGTTTCACCCGTAGGCCTGCCTCTCGCAGTCAACTCAGCACCTCATTCAGCGTCTCCAGATGCTCTCGAATGTTCCTTCCCGTCAACAGGATATCGTCTAAATACACCGCCACCTTTGGAATTCCTGCCACTAGTCCCTCCATTATTCTCTGGAAAATAGCTGGACTCGAGGAAACCCCAAAAGGTAAACGATTGACTTGGAACAAACCTTTGTGTGTGTTCAGGGTAACATACGCCTTTGACCCTTCTTCCAGCACTACTTGCTGATATGCCTGACTAAGGTCTAGTTTACTAAACCTTTCACCTCCCGACAACTTTTCAAACACATCCTCCACCTTTGGCAAGGGATACTGCTCTAGCTTCGAGACTTGGTTCACTGTTAACTTATAGTCAACACAGATGCGTACAGTACCATCTGGCTTTAATACTGGAACAATTGGTGCTGCCCATTCCGCAAACTTTACTGGTTCAATTATACCTTGCTTCGTGAGTCTCTCTAACTCAAACTCAACTTTCTTCTTCATCGCATATGGTACAGGACGGGGTTTGTAAAATCTTGGCGTTACGTTTTCTTTCACGTGTATCTTTGCTGGTGGACCCCTCCAGGTCCCCAGTTCCTCTTTGAATACTTCTTCATTATTCTCTAGCACCTCTTGCAAGGTCAGGCCCGGCTGTTCTACCTTATGGAGCTGTAGGCAGTCCATGTTTAGCTCCTTTAACCACACCCGGCCTAGCAGGTTTGGTCCCTTGCCTGCTACCACCATGACTGGCAACTCTTTGACTTGGTCTTTATATTTTACCTTCATTTTCACCATTCCCAACGTGGGAACTATTTCACCCGTGTAGGTTTTCAAAGTCACTGAACAGTCCTGCAGCTTACGAGCTTCTCTGGGCCATAACTTCCCATACTCTGCCTTTGACAGAACTGTGACACTACACCCCGTGTCCACTTCAAACTGCACCATTTTACCATTTACGTCCAACTGGGTTTTAATGGGATCAACTCTTTCCCACTTGGCCTCTTTCACGTTAAACATTGTGAACACTTCTTCGGCTCCCCTGGTTGGTTGATCTGTAACTTCCCGCATGTGGTGTGCATACTGCCGTTTATTTTTTTTGTTTCCCTTTCTTTCCATCATACTGCTTTTTTCCTCCCCCCTTTTCGGCTGATCCCGAGAGGGTATTGAGCGGCACATTTTCTTTACATGGCCCTTTTTCCCGCAAGCATGACATTTTACAGTTAAAAAACGACAGTTCCGTGACAGATGTTCACCTCCACACCTGTAACAAGCATACTGACCAGACTTCCCTTGTGAATTATGCTCCACGACCACCTTATGCACTGGCAGTGGGGTCGCACTCCTGCTTCCAACCCCTTCCGTGGTTTTCTGTTGTAAATCACGAATATCTTTAGTCGCTGTCTCTATGGCCTGTGCCAACTTCAAGGCCTTTTCAAACGACAAGTCATGCTCCGCTAACAGTCTGCGTTGTATGCGGTCATCTGCAATGCCACATACGAGCCTATCTCGTAGCATTTCGGTCAGTCTGTCCCCATAATCACAATGTTGTGCCAGTTCCCTCAACACTGCGACATACTCCATTACCGTTTCATTAGCCATTCTAGTCCTTGAATTTAACTTGAACCTCTGGACTATTGCACTCGGCTTCGGGTTATAATGTGACTGAAGTAAACCCGTCAACTCAGTGAACGATTTGTCCCCCGGTTTATCCGGACTCAATAAGTTCCTCATCAGACTGTACGTCTTACTGCCCACCGAGCTTAGCAATATGGCTCGCTTCCGACCCGCTTCCATTATCTGGTTTGCGTCAAAAAAATGTTCCAACACTTCACAATACTCCTCCCAGGTCTGTGTCTGACAGTCGTATGCAACTAGTGACCCCAACATGGAACCAGACATCACTCCAGCAGGCCCCGTCTCTTCGTCATCCGACATGAACTACAGCTCACCAGGTTACTCGCAGCGGACTCGGAGGCATCCCATCCTCGTCGCCAATATGTTACATCGTGGTAATGAAGGAGACCACACGGTTTATTAAGTTGTAAGGCCTTTCTTTATTAAGAGCCTCCAGGTGCGCACCCATGCTTCTTCACACAACTTCTGCAAGTCATCTACTACACAGAACCAACAAGTTACCAGAGAATATAGAACCAACAGTACATGCTGAATTCCCCACAGCGCCCCTACAGTACAACAACCACATTACCAGCCCGAATACTACACTTTGGATGATATAAATACACAAATATTACTGCACATAGCATACTGTTTTATTTTTTATGGGGGTGGGGTTACATGCTACAGAACACATCCATCTCATTTTCGTTTTCCCTGTCAGACTGCTATAAATCTCTTAAAAAATTAACAGAATGATAGGTTTTGTATCAACATGTATTTTGAGTACCAGATGAAATTGGGTCTGGCAGTTGGATTAAGGCTCTAAGCTAAGGTATAGGATTTGACTCTGTTCCCCCCACAGCACACACAGTTTCTGAATGTTAAAGTCAAATGCTGAACACACACACTCCAAACACATGCTATTACTTTTGATGCACTCTGCTTTGAAATCTTATACCATCTCTGCATGCATGCTTGCTCCTGTTTCAATTCAGTGGCTGAAAGCTGTAAACAGATATGGACATGAGCAAAGCAGCAACTTTTTATTTTTTTAATACTTAAAGCTACAGTATGCGGTTGCAAGAAAACTTTTAGTCGTTTTTTTTTTTTTTTTTTACTTCTTAAATTGGCAGTTTATGGTCACTCAGCAAAGTAACAAAACTTTTTTTATTTTAATGTTGTGGATGCCCTTCACCCACTAGCATGGTACCCTAAGCAGCTGCCTAGGTCACCTAGTGCTTGAAACAGCCCTGATCTTGACCATCTGTTAGAAACAATGTTTTACTGAGACTAGTGTATTTATTCAGATTTCTAAGCAAATAAACGCAGCACATATTTATATACAACATAGAAACAGGTCTGCTCCTTTAAAGACATTTTTTAAGTTCTATGTGGAAAAGCTGACATGATGCATATAGTTATTAAGTATAGAGACAGCATTAAGAAAGATATCTGCATTTTTAAAAAGTGATGTGGGTTGGGACAATAATATGTGACTTAAGCTACAAAGACAAATGTTCTGACTACACATCTGGCAATAAATGTTATTATAACTTATGTCAGTATATGACTGGTCATGCCATTTCTAAATTATTAATGACATTTGCTATTCTAAAGTTGTCTTTACCAGACTTACACCATAATGTAAAATGATTGTGATGACACCTCTCTCATAAAAGAGATGCATGCTTACCGCTCAAGTAATATGCAGATCTGTATAATTAAAAATACTTAGGCTCATGATTCATTCTTACAGTAGAGCACATTACTATATTATATGCATGCTGCTATATTTGGATGGCTGTATTTTGGTTTCAGGGTGAATTATGTAAAATTAGGTTTCATATTCTGTTTCTTTCTCTTTCTCCTTTCTTAATCAAGCCACGGAAGAAGAAACTTGGTATGACCTTGGAATTTTCAGGTTAGCTACATTAAAAAGTATAAATCATAACATTTAATATGATTGCAATATTATTAGGTTTTTGTTCATTAATAAAAGAAAAGAACATAGGCTATTTGAAGAGCAGTGATATTGCAAAGATTAAAAAAAATCATTATTTTATGCAATTTATATTGATTAAACAGCAAGCAATGAAGACGATGTGTGACTATAGAAATTTTGATAAAAGTAATGATTTAAGTGAATGATTTAATTACCTTGTAGTTCATCTGCATGATTGCAATATTGCTGATAACAAAAAGTGCTCATCCGTATGTCATAGTCGCAGAAATAGTAATATTCAAAAGGTACGAATTTCAAGAACAGTTAGATAAACTGAATATACATGAAAGAGCATGAGTCTAAGGATCAGAACTACAGCTTTTGGCTAGTGAATAGCAGACATGTACACTACTTATCTACCATCCATTATATCCTTTTAATGACTTCTTTAACCACTGCAGATAGAACAAAATCAGTAATCATTTGCCAAGTTGTGCATTGTGCTTTGTATAAATTGAGGTTCAACCTTGTCCCTTCCCATCCTAAGTACAGTAAATGTACGAAGAAGGACAGCAAGTGATTCAATACTAATGTTATGATGCATGCTGAGGAGAAATCTAGAGATATATAAATGCTCAAAATGCAATGCATGATACTAAACGATGAAATTAATTTTTTATTATTAATTTATGTGACAATTGTTCTTTCTGTACTAAATTCTCAGTAATAGCTTCCAATCCAACATTTATGAAGAATGAATAATGCTTCAGAGTAGCAGATAATTCACTATTTTTGATCTTGCATGGTTTATAGAATTCATGTGGGACATCAAATAGGTGGCCATGAAAGGAGGACTGTCAGGATGTAATCTACTGTGTTATATCAATGATAACGTTAAGTATGGATGTTTTCTACAATTGTGTCAGTTGCCTAATATGGTGTGTTTGGTTGCATAGAAGGTAAGCTTTCTAATTGTCTACTGGAATTAAAAAAAAAAAGTTAAGATGCGTATTTTTGTGCAACAGTGTAAAAAGGTTTTTATAAACTTTCATGATTTCTAAATTGAATTTAACCCACATGAACAAGTTTGGCAGACTTTTAGGTAGTGACAACTGTAGAGTTAAAAAACATCCTCAAAAATGATTTACAAAGATTAAACTGAGACACAGTTTAGTCATAATATGCTGCTTAGTGCTTTAGAAAACTGAGCAACGACAGTAGACCACTGTATGATGATATGTGAAATTTATAAACATGTCAGCTATTGGAATTTGTATTACTCAGACTTTAAAGTCACAGTCTTTACAAAATGGCTTTTAGTATCCTTAAATCTAGATTGTAACTGTGTTGAAAAAAAATTATAAAAAAAGCATATTTCTGTATCCCCTGCTATCATATTTTACTCACTATGACACATGCTTGACTTTTACTTAACAGAACTATAGAAATCAATACAAAGTTACATGCTTTAAATATTCATCCATAGGTTGTACACCGTCTCCCTTTCATAGATAGATAGTTAAATAAATAGATAGGTAAATAGATATTGTAAGAGTCTATATCAATTCACTAAATCATTCTACATCAATCCATGGCTCAACAAACCCAATTTATCAACTCCCAATTTAGCAAAACTTACAGAAGGGGTCTTGTAGAGTGGGCAGGTTCAATACTCCTACTGAGCTGATAGATCAGGAATAAATTAATGTTTTTTATCAAGATGTGATTCAAAGAAAAGCCACTCAATGAAACACATTTCTGCTATATCACACCCTTATACATAGCTATATGGCTTGTGTAGGTTTCATCGGGCATTCAGTATAACATTTTGAGAGCTGGATTTTTTCATCAAACTTGTGGCTCATCATAGAATGCCAGCATTTGCATACGGGTATTGGTAGACAGGGAAAGTGAGATTCCTGCCCTCTCCCACTCTTGTGTGATGTTGGAGTTGGTATATATAATAAGCAGGGGGTGAGGGGTTGGGCTCCCCTTGCATAAAACATTGGTTTCTTTTTTTTTTGATTTTTGTGAATTTCAGTATTTGTGATCTAAATTTACAAACTCTTAACCTGTGATATGTAAGAGGAGAATGAGTAGTTGTCTTTGCAGAATAAGTATTCACTTGATTTAAAGGTAGAATGACCTCTGAGTTAATATATTTAGTTAGTGGGGGTATGGGTAGCACAGTCTCCCACAATAGGGTGTAAGGGTGGAGGCCATGATCTCTTCTCCCACAGCTACAGGTACATTATTTTCCTTTTCATCTACTTCATTGCCTAAAAATAATTTGTGAAAATATTTTTCTTCTTCCAAGGTTATTCAGCTTCTCTTTCTCTTCCTTAAGGGTCGGTTTACCTACTTTTCTGTTAGTCTTACTTCTGTGTTTGGTTCATACCTCTCAACCTCTTAGCATAAGAAATCTGAACAAAGGCCCAAAAATATGTCCATATTTTACATATTGCTTTTATAAACTTAGAAAGTTGCTAGAATGACATGATTTGTGTTAGCATATATTTTCTTAAGGGTATGACGTCTGAAACTCAAATGAATGTCATTATTTAGTGACTTCAATCTTCAGTGATTGCCAGAAAACCATAAACTTCATAAGAAAAAAAACTAACAATATGAAACAAAAATCTGTACATTCTGAGAAAATCTGGACAGTTGATGGGTATGGTTTGGTTGGCTTTCTGCTTTGCTATAGCAAATAACAACTAAAGACTTTGTTCAGGTTCACCTTTTTTTTATTATCTGATCCATCTGTTCATTCCTCAGTTTAATTCCAATTTCCCTTAGTGTGTTTAGGGGCCTTCTCTGTTAGCTTCAACATTGACTACTTTGATCACTTTAGCTGTCAAAAGTTTTTTTGTTAAATATGTTTCTTGTACTTTGCTACACTGACTTCCTTCATTGCTTTAACAGGAGTCTTTTAAAAGACTCTGCTAGATTTATCTAACCCTTCCAAACAGAGCCATGTCTTAGTTTCCTTCTTTGTCTTCTTACACTGTGTCTTTTTTCCTTTACTTGTACTTCTGGTAGTACCTCTGGATGAACACTCTCCTCCATAACTTCCATACTTCCTTAAATTTGGAAAAAGTGGGGCAGGGACAGGGTTAGGATTAGAACATATTACTTACGTGGTATGGTGGGCAAAGTTCTCCCATACCCATTCTTACTACTTAACCCAAATCCTGCCCTAACCCCACTTTCTGTAACGCTAACACTGCACAAAGCAAATTAGGTTTGAGTGTAGTGGTAGGGATTTGGTTTAGGAAAACATGAAAAGGAAACTTTTCCTTTTGTGATCATTTTTAAATATTTTTTTGAGGGTATTAAATATACACACACACACACACACACACACACACACAAATATATCTATATCTATCTCTATCTATATCTATCTCTATACCTATGTATCTTTCTATCTTTCAAAATATATATATATATATATATATATATATATATATATATATATATATATAGATAGATATACA
This sequence comes from Protopterus annectens, assembly GCF_019279795.1. NCBI lineage: Eukaryota > Metazoa > Chordata > Ceratodontiformes > Protopteridae > Protopterus > Protopterus annectens. The sequence continues at coordinate 347,537,752 of NC_056734.1, read as the reverse complement.
CACACGCACACAAACACACACAAATTTATCTACATGTATAACTAAATTATCTATACATGCATGTGTTTGTGTGTGTGTGTGTGTGTATCTATCTGTATGTAGTTTTATATACACACACACACACACACACACGCACACACACACACACACACACACAGACACACACACACACACACACACACACACACACACACACACACACACACACACACACACACACACACACACACACACACACACACACACACACACACACACACACACACATGCACAGAAATATATATACATGGTTTAGTATCAGAAGTTGGAAACTTAGTTTATCGTTGTTCATATTGTCGAAGGTATAGGTGCAAAAGTTTAAAATTCTGAGTTGATTTTTGTTGCCTCTGAAATGTCGAGACATAGCTTGCATTTGCATTTTTGAGTGTTAATCTTTACAGTTTGATTGGAGATCACATTATAGTGGGGATCGGGAAATTTACCCTTTTCTCCACTGTAGTGCAATCTCAGATTTGGAATATGTAATTAGCAGAGGATGTGGGTGGGGTGGCGCAGCCCCCCACATGGGAGTTCACGTGAGCTTGCCTCATGGAAAATATTTGTAGGAAATCCCCAGACCTCAAGATAAGTTGGGTAATGTTGATAATGTTAAATTCAAATTATCAGCATTACCAGTATCATTGTTTAGAGTGAACAATATTTTTATTTCCATCCTTTTGGTTTAAGTAAGTCATTACTTGAACAACTGTGTATCAGAATTTTAATAGTAAACTTATATAGATATGTATAAATATACATATAAAATACATATACATATCTCTCTCTCTCTCTATATATATATATATATATATATATATATATATATATATATATATATATATATATATATATATATATATATATCTGTATACATCTAGATTGATACCTATTTGTATGACTACATTATATATATGCATGTATATATCTATCTATATATCTATATCTCTATCTATATATATATATATATATATATATATATATATATATATATATATAATCCACAAACGCTCCAGCACTCATTGTAAAATGAAAAAATAACAGCAGATGACTTTAACCATTTATTAGGCAAAATCAGCCCTCAGATGCACAGACCGGTGGCCGGTTTCGCTCACAGCGTCTTCAGTGTGCGTATAATCACCGCCAAGGCCCGGATTATAACCCTGTGCAACTGCTGAAAATTTAAAGAGACAGCACCTATTTATTCATAAATTTTTTATATATATCTATATATCAAACTAGTGAATGTTATATAAAAAAATAACCCTAACCCATAAAGCCTAAATCTCTAACAGTTACTACGTATTATCCTGTGTTTAATATTATCTAACCTTCATCTTGAATATTTATTGGGAAACTGCAAATGTACCATGGTGTGGTAGCTAAACCCTAAACTTAACCTATCCATAAACAAAAGAAGTGTTTTAAATATGTAAATATATATAGAAATGTATGCATACCAAAGGAAGATTTATTATATGTTCACGATCACTTATATATACATATTACAAAATGTAAAATATAAAATATACCCACATTTATAATTATATATATATATATATATATATATATATATATATATATATATATATACACATGTACGTATACATACATATATATCTCTAATAGCCTACATATCCTACCAACAAATCACCAATGGTCATTTAATCCTGGCTTAAACAAAGCCCCCAATTGCACTATCCACCTTCTTTCTTTTTGTGTCAATAATTCATGTCTTCTGTAATCACTAATATTAGGTATGTCTACCATATCCAATCCTATGAAAATGAAGTGTGCTGTGGTATGTAGTAACTTATGTTTGTATAAAGCACTCCTTGTGCGTTCACATTTTATATCGCTAATATGTAGGGCAATTCTCTGTTTAAATAAACAAGAAGTCTGCCCCACATAAAAAGCACCACATTGACACACTGCCATATATATTAACCAAGTACTATTACAGTTAATAAAATGGCGTATATCAAAAACTCTCTTAGTATTAACAGAAGTGAAGGACTTAGTTTTAGCCATAAGTTTACAATATTTACAATGACCACAAAAAGTGCTCCCCCCAGTGAAACCGCTGATGTCCTTATGTGTTGCTCCTTTCTTAAAAGTAGAAAAATGTTGGCCCAGATTTTTACCTCTTCTGTATGCATAATGGCAGACCCTATCCACATGTCTACTAAAGAAACCATCTGATGTTAAGATGTGCCAATGTTGAGCCAGTATGTTACGAATATGGAAAGTATTAGTACCATATGTAGTTATGAACCTTACATATTGGCTAGTACCTCTCGGTTCCCTATCTATCAATAATTGGGTCCTATCCATGGTTGATGCCTCATTGTAGGCCTGTTGAATCTGTCTATTGCCATAACCCCTATTACGGAATCTTTGTTTAAGTTCTCCTGCTTGACTTTGGTATCTACCTTCTGAAGAACAGATTTTCCTAACTCTTAAAAATTGGGACTTGGGTATGTTTTGGATAGTGTGGGGTGGATGGCAGCTATTGGCATAGAGAAATCCATTTTTGGAATATGGTTTTCTATATAGGTCGGTATACACCAAGCCAGATTCATCCTTAATAACCTTTACATCCAAAAATTCTACCTCATGCCTGTGTATTCCTCCTATAAATTTGATGTCATACCTGTTACTGTTTATGTATTGTATAAACTTGTGCCATTGTTCTTCATTACCACCCCACACTACCCAACAGTCGTCCAAATATCGTCGCCACATTATTAGTAAATCCTTGAAACAATCAGGAATGGTGTATATATATATATTGTAATTCAAGATACCCCATAAAGAGGTCAGCATATGTGGGGGCAAATGTTGCCCCCATAGCTGTACCTTTAACTTGTATATACCATTCCTTGTTAAAGGTAAAAGTATTGTGTTCCAGAACTAACTGTAGTATCTTAACTAAAAATTCCTGTTCTTGCACCGAAAATAATCCTGATTGTGACATCCAATAATGTGCCGCTTCTATACCACCTGAATGTGGTATAGAAGTATACAACGACTGTACATCTAAGGTACCCAAATATTGTTCTGGCATAACTTCTAAATCGTGCACCAGTGCCAAGAATTGCTGTGTATCCCGTATTCTTGCTGTAACATAATTATATATCTATTATATACATTCTCACACAAAGATGCACTTACACTCCCTCGGTCTCTGAAATTGCTGCAGTTTGTAAAAGTTTAATTATTCGAAGAGTTGAAAAAAGTACTGCTGTTTATCCTGGGTATTGTCATCTTCAAGCTATATACAACATAGACATTTGAGGTTGAACACATAACTACAATAAGAAGGCAGAAAAAAACAATACTAGTAGAAGCAGCTTGAAGTGATAATCCCTGAATAATGAAAAAAGAAGGAATTCATTTTCATGCAACTAAAGTGAAACTCAATGTATTTCTAAAGCTTTGAAGAGTACAGTTTCTTTGTGAGTTGTATAAATTGATTTTTCTTAATATAAGAGTTTTATTTATTTAAATTTTGGTAGAAAAGGCACTTTTTCTAATACAAACAGCAAATACTAAAGACTGTGGAAATATGCAGTCATATGTAAATGTTCTTACTTAGTTTTCCATATAGTAGGGGTGATAGAAATGGAACTGCATAGCATTAAATTTATTCTTATTTCCACAGTCCTGATTCCTCTTGAATGGGGATCCTTTTACATCCATCATTTCGATTTCCCTTCCCTCTTCCTCTACTGTCTTTTTGAAGTTAAATTTTGAAAAATGCTAAAAAAAGATACCCCAGTCTCCAAATGGCAGACTATTGTGGGGTGGAATGTGTGAGTAAAAGTGCTGCTTAGTGAGTGTAAAGCGCAATCTATTTTGCTCTTACTTTTATGCGTGCATACACACACTCACACACACACATTAAAACACACACACTTTTCAATTAGTTTTTATTTTACTTTTACACTCGCTAAACAGAAGAAGTACTGCTTAGCAAGCATAAAATAATGTGCCCATTAGCTTTCTTTCAGTCTGAACGCCACAGCAGCTTAATATGCTGCCATGAAGTAGTGGACTCATTTTTCACCAAGCATTATCAGTAGATTAACACCCTGCTGCAGAGTGTTCATTCTCCAATAAGAGTGCCAGTCTACAGGATGCTCAATCTCTAAAGATAAGGTACCCTACTGTGCAGCCAAGCATTACAACAAAAGACTTTGTATTTCTGCTTTTTTTGTATGTTTATGGTGATCCACACTATCTTCAAGTCTTCACTGAACAGGGCATTTGGATCGACCCACTTATATAGCCAGCAAACAAATAAATAGATGCATGTGGTGCTCACTGTAAAAGGGGGACATAATGCTCAAAAGACTCAAAGAATCCAGCTGCTGTTGCTCAGTTCTATACTCTAGACCTAGTGCATGATCATCTGAAATGTACAAGCAAACATTGTAATGACAGCAGGGACTCCCAAGAGTACTGCAATGGCTGAAAATATCTAATTAAAATATTAGGTCAAAAAGCAGGCCAGAGGTATAAGGCAAAATCCCATCTTTAAATCTCTTTCTTTCTCATTTACACTGTCGGATCATACCTGAATGCAAATCAATGAGCCAGCTACTAAATTCAACCCACATAACAGTAACAATTGTATCATAAGTAAAGCAGACAAAATACATTTTATTCTTATAATTTAAAGCTATACCTGACTCCTGAAGGTTACATGTTCATGACAAATTCTACAACTCTAGTGAATAGTACAGAAAAAAGCCAGTGTAAACCCTCTTTTGGTTTCTTTCTTTTCCTGTATTTATTTATTGATTTGCTTTTAAAAGACGGGTACTTGCTTATTGCAGAGAGACAAGACATGGGTTCCTAGAATATTCTTTCTTCTGAAGCACAAAGGGGAAATTTTCAATGACAAAAACATCTGTCTGGCTATAACTTGAAGGTATCACAAATTATGACATGACACATACTAGACTGAGGAGGGGGTAACAAATATTCTGCATTCAGTCAAGGCAGAAAGGCTAATATTTTATGATGCCTTCCTAAAATATGGTTGCACTTCTAGGCAGAAAGTGAGGCTTACAGTAAACAGGATGCAGCAATAAAAATGAAACATTAACCTGATGGGAATGCATAGCACAACTCATACTGCAAGTTGTGATGCTACAATATAACACAGATTAAGAAGCCTGCAATATCAGATAGGTGGTAAACAGTATAGTGCAGACTTCAAAGGCTGAAGTAAAAAAAAAAAGGTATGGAAGAATGCACTTAACATGGATCCTTCCTGGGTTTGTCACACCAGTGTACTAGGCATAGTCCACTGTAAAAAGACCCTAGGTCCCTGAAAAATACCAGTATTCTGGAAAATAATATTTCATGCACTCAGGTTCTAACTACTTGTCCCAGTGAGCATTGCATAAGTTAGCAAACTAAGCAGGCAGTAGGGCATGACAGACTTACCTATCACCAGGAATAGTGCTCATCTCTACTTGGAAAATCCACAGGTGTTTACAGGTAACCTGGGAGATTTAATACTTCTGTCATGCCCTGGGTCTGTCCTAGGGTGTCTTTACAATTGACTATGCCTTATACATCCAAGGAATGAAACAAGACAACATTATTGATTCAAACCAGATGAAAAGAAGCCCTATCTCAATGTACTCTCAGATTGTCAACATCCTCACTCTGTGTAGAGAGTACTCCAAGTAACTATGACAAGTATTCTCATTTCAGCCAGTTGCAGCTATGATGTCATCCTTTTCATCACCCTCAATGGTGATAGGGGTATACATTAACCAATAAATGGAGAGCTTTGTTCTATGACTAGGCTCTCATGTCACCACAACTGTCTTATACAAAGGATGCATTTCTTTCATCACTTTGACAATGTACTGTTCAAAAGCCTTATCCCATCTACTGTCATTCATGAACAGACCACAATATTCTTAAATTGTTTCACTCTTGTAGCTGTTCCCCTTTCACTTATACAAAATATTCATCTCTTTTTTCAGGAAGCAGCAATGACCCCTATATCTAACATGCTGATTTTCATCCTGACCACTTCAACCTGTTCCAATGCACATCAAAAGTCACTTAAGGCCAGGAAGACATCATTGTTTGCAAACAACAAAAGATGCAACCTTCATGTAACCCAAACTTAGTAATCTTCAAAACTCAGGTGTGCATTGATATCTTGCAAACAAAAATCATGAAAAGCAAGAGAGACAAGACTTACCCTTGACATATTCCTGTACTAGCCTTGAACATGTTTGATCTAATACCAAATATGACTTTGCCAATGAAGAGATTGAATCTGATGCAGAAGTGGCCCAGAAACTTGTACTGCTGTACACTCCACTCCTTAGAAGCTCTCTTCACCTGTCCCTAGTGAATGCTGATGTCTGTGCGGTCACTGAGGCATGGTTTGAAGCTGTGGAGAGCACACCAACAGTGCAAGGTTGTGATGCCTTTCACACATTTAGACCAGCTACTACACAGACAGGGACTAAAGGTAGAAGTGTCTCGATTTGCATAAAAAACAAATATACCTTAAGGCTGGTCAAACAGGACAATGCACTTGAGCTGCTCCACTTTTAGATCACCATAAACAAAGTACGAAAGTACTTCCTTGTAAGCTATAGGTTCCCCTCTGTGACAGAGAAAAAACATAACATGTATTTAAGCATATTAGAAACACTCACTATCCAGGGCGGCTGTGGTGGTGCAGAGGTTAGCATTGCCACCTCACAGCAAGGGGTTCTCCAGTTCGATCATTGGCTGGGGTGCTTTCTGTGTGGAGTCTGCATGTCCTCCCTGTCATCATGTGGGTTTCCTCTGGGTGCTCCGGTTTCCTCCCAAAGACATGCTGTAGGTGGACTGGCCACTCTAAATTGGTGACAGGTATGAGTGCATTCATGTGTGTGCCTTCTGTGCAAGGTTGGATCCCGGGCTGGCAACTCAACACCGTAAAACTCTACTGCTAATCATGAGCGGACAGGTGATTCGCTGTGGCGACCCTTAACTGGGAAAAGCCAGAAGAAGAAGAAACGCTCACCATCCCAACCTAATACCATATTCATGGGTGACTTTAATTACCCCACAATTAACTGAGAATCATATATTACACAAAACACACAGGCACAGAGATTGCTGGATTTTGTAAACGCAAACTCCCTGGACAAGATTATCAGTACATGAACCAGAGCTGCAACCATACTGGATCTGGACCTCACCAGTATGGGAAAGTACTGCACACCCCCTAGTGTAATGCCATTTTTGGTAAGATCAGGACACAAAATGGTGCTCTTTAAAGTAAAAATAAAATCGGGAACTTTAGCTAACCCTGGAATATTAAGGAACTATTCTAAGGCTAAGTTCCCGGCAAAATTTCAAACCCCCATAAAAACTAAGAACACTGCTGCCTACATACAACTGTTTACAGCAGCCCTATACAAGCATGTTAATAGCTGTACATTGGTAGCTGTACTTAGCAGGAAGAGGTGTGGAATAACTCACAAAATACACCACCTTGGTGGAATCACAACATCAATTGGGTGTATAAAAGAAAGAAGAAAATGATGGTACAAATTAGGAGGTACAACACCCAGAAGGATGAAAACACTCTCATCAAACTGAACAAACAACTCAGAGGACAAATAAAGTCTACCAAAGGCAAATCTAAAGAAAATTTGGCTTCTCTGGCAAAGATCAACCACAAGATATTCTTTAGCTATGTCCGCAACTTCAAAGGCAGTACACAATTGTGTGCAGAACTCATTGTTAATGAAGCCACCTATACTGAGCCAGGAGATATAGCAAACCTACTGACCAAAAACCTTCAGCTCCAACTTTACCCCTCTCTCCCCCTCCATCTTCCCTCAGCAAATACCATCAAATATAACTGCCACTGCTATCAACAGGGAACAGGTCCTTAATCCTTTCTCTAAGGCCAGGAACGCAGCATCAATGGATCCAGAGACTTTACCAGGATGCTTTCTAAACAGCATGAAACATGACCGATCAAGCCCAATGGAATTGTTGTTTAACTCTAGCCTCTTAACAGACTTCATAGCTTATGAATGGAAAACAGCGACAGTCATCCTTTTGCAACAAAGATGGGCCATATACAGACCCTGGAAACTATGTACCCATAAGTCTCACTAGTCTTATATGCAAAGCCATGGAAAGAGTTATCATGAAAATGATCAGTACTGACATAGGAAACCTCTAGACACTGGACCAACCCAATTTGGTTTTGCTAAGGGCAGTTCATGCCTACTCAACCTGGTATACCTTTTTGTGAAGGTCACCAAAGGGATGGATGAGGGAAAAATCGTTCACACTGCCTACCTTGACCTGGCAAATGTATTTGACACAATACCACACTTGGGCATTGTTGACAAACTTAAGAGGTTAGGTATAAACCCTTATGTTACCCAGTGGAAATCCAGGTGGCTCACAGACAGGACCCAGGAAGTTAGAATTGGGGAGTCCACCTCTACAAAGAGATGAGTCACAAGCACAAGAACTGGTCCTGAGACTGCTCCTTTTTGGTATTTACTTCTCTGAAGTCAAGGCCAATGTCAATGGCCTCTGGCTGACTAAATTTGCAGATGATTGCAAATTAGGAGCTGTCATTGAATCCCGCCCTGACACAAATGCCATCCAGTAAGGGCTGACACAAACAAGATGTCAGAGCCTTGGACTTAAACTTAATGCCAGGAAATGCATAATAGTATCCATCAGGAAGTCTTCCACCCCTGGTAACTATCATATTGACAATATATCCCTAACAGTTGTCACAGTAGTCATGGACTTGTCGACACACGTAGATAGTAATCTAGCCTTTGACTATCAAGTGTCTACAGTAGTAAGGAAATCATTCTATGTTGTGCATCTTTTAAACAAAGGAATGGTATATAGGTCTAAGGAAATCTTTATTCCACTCTGTTCGGCATTCATCAGACCTATAATTGAGTACTATGCCCCCTTTGGTATCTACCTAACCTAGCAAATCTAACAATTTGGAATTTTCCTCACTAAAATAATACAGGGCATAAGTAACATGTTCTATGCAGACCACCTCAAAGCTCTATCCTTGTATTCTGTCTCCTACAGGCTGTTGAGATCTATCTCTGACGTACAAGGCATTGTCAGACCCCATTCTGATTGGCATCATGCATATCCGAAAAACAAACAGCACTAGAATTACCCATTCTAAAGACTTAAACTTTGGCTGTGATATAAATAGGACCTGCTCAGGAGACAGACATGTGACCCAGAGACTACCTCTTCTCTGGAACACACTTCCCATCCATGTGAAGCAGAGCTCCTCCCTAACCCAATTGAAGTATAACTTGGAAAATTGGGTAGAGAACAGGAAATTAATCCCTGGTTTGGCACCTATGTCTCTAATGGACAGAGGCAGCCAATAAATGGTTTTCTCCCAGGACCCTGCTTGTAAATGTTTCATCTTCCAAGCCCCTATACTTATCACTACTGCCAGAACTTGTCAGAGATTTGGGATGCATGGTAAGGTTTAAAAAGGACCTTGTGGTCATTGACCTAGCAAACACCTATGAACCTATTTCCCACGAGATATTCTGAGTACCCAATCATATTATATCTGCAGGTCCACAAAACATACATAAAGCATGACAGACCCATGATCCCTATCCTCTATATGCCAAGCCAAAGATCTGGTCCACTGCTCCATGAGTAGAACAGAATGTATAATGGTCCTCCTGAATCAGAGGCACAGCTATTATAGGAAGGCTTTGTCATGGAAGATGAGAAGTTTGATCCTTCTGTATCTGGAACACACTCTTCAGGCTTCCTTTCTGAAAATTGGGATCACCATACCAATCTGTTACCTCCATGATACTTTCCACGTCTTTCACACAGTATTGGAAATGTGCATTAGCCATGGTACTCTAATAATATGCAAGACCTTTTGCACTTCTAGCTACATCTCATTCACTCCTACAGCCTTCCTGCTTTGGAACTGTTCAATTGTTTTAGCATATTTTTGTATAAGAATGACCTTCAATCCCACTCGTTTGTGGTAACCATTTATACACTCTGACATAGACCTTTTTGTACAAGGTTCCATCAAGTCACAATATTATTTGATATAACTTCTTTGAAGATATCCAAAAGCAATTCCCCATTGCCTATCAAGTATGTCACTTACCCAGGCCTTCATTTTGATGACTACTGCAGCTGCTATCTTCCTGGTCTATGCCTATCTACCTGCTGAATTTAGAGAGTCCACAGCTAACACTAAAGGGAAGATGTATTTCTTTAATTGCTTCCCTGACCAGAGGTGTCCATCAATGTGTTCTAATGTTAAAGGTGTGACACGTACTGGTCAACATTGGACAAAAGCTTATTGATGTCACCTACATGGATGGACCTGCTTGGGATGTTGCAGATGAATCTGTCATGCAGAGAAGCATGCAATAAGGAATCCTAGGACTGCTACATTGCATATTTGGATTTCTTTGGTTTGTCTAGCTAGCACCCAGGCCATCTGACAAAACTCATTGTCAAGAGATGATCTGCTGACAGTTCAAAACTTGTATTAACCCATCTGTTCAGACTATATGGCCTCAGGTATGCTGACATTACTGAAAAGCCCACAATTTTATAGTGAAAATTGGGTTGGCAGTTATACTGCATGGTCTTCATTTTAGACTTGCTTACTCTGGCTAAAAAAGGCAAGAAAATGGAAGGCTGGGATCCTGATCCTGGATGTGATGAACAAGAGAAAATGCTTGAATTACAAAAAAGCATTTGAGATTAGCATTGTGATATTGAGTTTGGGGGAGGTTAGTTTTCTCGGCAGCAGCTCTAGTGATCATAGCATAATACACAGTAGAAAACACTGAAAATCAAGATCCCCTGGATTCATTACATGAAAATGGAAGGATATACACTAAAATATTGCAGGGTCTGTTGCAAAGAATTGTCAACACATTAAGTTAAAGCTCACATAAAGTTTGAACCTAAAGGTGAACTGATATTTCGCAGTCAAAATTTTACTAGTTAGCTTTTTTTAATTAATTAACAGTGGTGCTTATGTACAGTTTTATTCTTATAAGTAGAGATGAAATGTTTAACATGAGATTATTGTTTTGAATTGCAAGCCCATGCAGAAAAACAAACCATCAAATGCTGACAAATATACGTCCAAAGCAGTAATTAATGTTTTGGTAACAGATAATGACATTAACTAGGAACATATGTATGACCTACAAAATTTGGTGTGCAAATCTCCAATAAATAAATGTATCTGCAGAGAAGACAGCACAGTATCTGATTACTAGAAACAGAAATTAGGCAAACCTTTCTACAAAAACAAAATTATAAAAGCATCTCAGAGAAATTATCTCATAGTTTGGTTACCTAAAATCATTAAGGTCTGGTCCAAAAGAACATAGTGTGCATTACATAAATAACTTGTTTTGACACTTGAAAAGAGTCATCATATCCCTTTCTACTAAATAGCCTAGCATATCTACCATGGAACATGAGGTGCTGGTTTCTGATTACATATATGCTGTTTCCAGTAACAAGCAATAAAAGAGACATGTAACTATTGTGAGCTGCAAATTCCTCTCCTTTTTGTTTGCAGACAAACAGTGTATTAGATATGTGTCCAGTAACATCCAGTTTTCCAAAACAAGTGCTTTCTGTATACATAGAAATAATAACACAACTATTGATCTGCTTTCCTAGCATCTTCTGCCAGTACACATTTCCAGAAATTTTGACTTGTTAGTAACTAAGACTCTTCATCCCACATGCCCACCAAGTGGACAAATATCCCACAGGAGTGTAGTACTCTTCATAACTAAAATGTAGCTATTGTTCTACTAACTTTTGTATCCTACTAAGCAATTTAATGTAACACAATTGTTAGCTAACATGAGTGACCTGTTGTCTTTTTCAGCATCACCCTTAGCTAATAGTCTAAGAAGCAATGGAAAATTTGATGGATTCTTAATTACTAGAGATGGTCAAGCTAAAATACAATTATTTGAAAATTATATATTACTAACTGTATGAGATTTAAATTATTTGATCAAAAAATAGATAAGGAGATTGAAAAGTTTCAAGAAGTATTCCTGCTGACATTTAATAGCAATAAAACTTAAACTTTAGTGATTAAATAAATTACTGGATAGTACGTTTAAGGATGAATATAAACATAATTGGAAAGGAAAAGAATTTAAATATTTAGGAATAAAAATGTATCCAGATGTGAGTAAGATTGTTAGTAATAATTTTGAAAAAGTAATTGAAGATGTTTTACTTCGGGTCTACCTGAAAATGCCAAAAGTGCACAACGTCGACAACGAGAACACCAACACCAGAAGATTGACAATGGAGAAGACCAAAAGTTGAGAATCCCGATGCTGAGAACACCGACATGTCAAGGTAAGTGTGAGATTGGGTCAGACGTTAGGGTCAGGGTGTGGGTAAGGTAAGTGTGTGGTAGTGACGGAAGTTAGGGTAGGGTGCGGGTCAGGTAAGTGTGCGATAGTGACGGACGTTAGGTTTAGAGGTGAGTTAAGTGAGTTAGGGTTATGGTGCGGGTAAGGTAAGTGTGCGATTGTGATGGACTTGAGGGTTAGGGGCAGATTAAGTGAGTTAGGGTTAGGGTGAAGGTAGGGTAAGTGTGCGATAGTGATGGACCTTAAGGTTAGGGTTTGGGTTAAGGTTAGTGCATAGATAGTTGTGTATGTAAGGTTTAGTGTAGGTTTGTAAGGTTTTTGGTGTGCTTGTGTTGTGTTGTGTGTGTGTTTTTTGGGAAAGGTATTTGTTTTGTTGATTGTCGGGATTGTGGTTTGTTGGGCATGTGAAGTTTCATGTTTTTGAACTTTCGGTTTTGTCGTGTCGGTTATTTCGTTGTCGGTGTTTTGGCATGTCAGTGTTATCAGGTAGACCCGTTACTTCTTATTAAAAATGGAATGGATGTTTTTTTTTTTTGCATTTGAGGATAGGTTAGTGCATATTAAAATTATTATATTACCCAAAATTATATAATTTTATATATATATAAAGTTGACAGATATAGATATATAGATATAGATATATAATGTAATCAATAACTTTAATACCTGACAAAAAACCTTTTAAAGAAAATGGAAAAAACATAAACTTCATTCTTATAATATCCTAAAAAGCCAAGAATTGCTTATAGAAATCAAATAAGACTATGGGATTATGGTGTATTAGCTTCTGAGATATAGAATCTTATTCTATTGCTGCAAGTTTTAACATTTTTATACCCTGGATAGACTCAACTTGCACTAGTCAATGGAAAATCATCCAGAAGAAGATTATTATTAAACATGATAAATTATAAATATGAACAATTCAAAGTCAATAGAGTTTCCAACAAGCAGCTTGCAAACACTAAACTAATAATAAAACACTAAACTAACACTAGGTATTCCGAGGGCAATAAAGAACCATTCAGCCTTTTATTTCACCACACAACTCATTATTTGATGAATGGGTTAAGCACTTTCATCCACTGAACCATGGATGTCTTCAGAATCAATTAACATCATTACTAAGCAGTTTAAATATACTGAATCATCCAATGAAACACTGTTTTAAAAAAAACTAATTAAAATTTTAATTTCCTTAAAAAAGCATACATAAAGATAACACACATTAAAATAAACTATAGCAAGTAAATGGAGCTCATTCATTACTATAAAACTACTGCACATTATAATAACTGTCAAATATAAAGGATTTAAGTCACAGATATATAGGAAAAAGAAATTTAGTAACTCTTATTTGGAGTATACTAGTTGCCACCCCTATAGTCAGAAAAAGAATATACTCAAAGGGCAGTGAATTAGGGATGCCCGTATGACTTCTGAGTACAATGATATGATAAGTGAGATAGATCGTTTAGGTGAAATGTTCAAAGATAGGGGTTATTCCTTAGCAATGGTTATGAACATGACCCACTAAGTAAAACCCAGTGGGGAAATAAATATAAACCCCTTTTAAGAACTGGAATTGAATTAAACAATAGTAACAATAAAGAAAGAGATGGTTTTGGGAGAGTGTTAGTTTTGCAATATAACTCATCTGTATAATCTATTAAAAACATAATGGCTAGAAACTGGAATTTATTAAGAAGTGACAGTGAGGTGTATAATATATCAGGAGATCACCCAAAATTTCTGTATAAAACAGGACTAATTCAAAGAATAGATTTGAATATCATATTAATTTTGGAAATAATTTTCATAGACAAGCAACAGGAGGTACAAGTAAGTGTGGAAACTATAATCAATGTTCTGCTGTGCTAGAGCTTCAATATTTAACTTCAGACAATATTAATAGAACTAGAGTGTATTTTAAGAAAGGTAATTGTTGTTTAAAATATGCAGTATATTTAGCTAAGTGCTGTACATGCTCAGGGTTCTATATTGGGAAGATGGATAGAGCCCTAAAGAATCGGATATATGAACATATGTATCAAATTAAGAAGCATAACAACAACAGTGCTTTATACAGACACTTACCTGCTAGTCCTATGTGTTCCAGTTTTAAATTTGTTATATTACAAAGTTTAACCTTAAATCCTAGGGGGGGGGATGTTAAACTTCTATTAGAGGAAAAAGAAGTAAGATGGCAGCTATTATTAAATGCTACAAACCCTCCTGGTATCAATGACAACATCCCCATCAATCTGGTATTACAATTAAGAAAATAGTGTATAGATGAATTAATCTAGGTTTTATAACAAGAATTATATGGTTATATTATTGTAGTGTTTGTATATTTTATATTTTAAGGTACATAATACAAAAAGTGTTTATACATATAATTTTTAAAAAAAATTTTTAACAATTTTTACAATTTGACAATACAAAAAATGCCCAATAACCACCAAATACCTCTGCAGAAAAGCTTGATACAGACAAAAATCCAAAAAAGAAGGCTGAGGTAAGGCTCCAGTGTCCAGATAAAGGCAGAAACCAGTCTTCAGGTGTTGTAAAAAATGAAGTCTTCTTTAATGTCACACAAGCGCTTTCACACAATGCTTCTTCAGGTGTATAAAAAACATAATTAACCACACCTATTTATATACCTAATTTAGTCACAAGACCTAACAATCTATTAAAATTAAAGTTATACAGTCACACAATGAATAAAATGTGTATGAAAGTGCTAACATCAACCATCTTATTATTTCATTAAAGATATATATATATATATATATATATATATATATATATATATATATATATATATATATATGTGCACATAAAAATATATTTTTATTCACATAAAAATATATAATAAAATATTTAATTGCTCATGAATATATGAGTCTTACTTATTAAATAAAAACACATATATAAAAATATACATATAATCACAACCAAACTAATATCATATCTATCTATGTAGCTCCCTTTTTCTCAAGATGGGTTTAATGGGCATACTATCATTAAGCCCATGGCCAGAATTAGCTCTCAACATAACTATCCATTTGGCCTCTATCTCTTCAGTTCTATCTCTAATGTTCCCACATTTCAGGTTTTCATATGTTCTTGCAACTATCATAAACTTGAATGGGTGTTGTTTACCTACTTTAGAAACATGTTTAGACAAGGCATTATTATCAGACCCCTTCCCTATGTGGTATATATGCTCCCTAATTCTTTCTTTTAAACTACGATCTGTTTTGCCTACATAGAAACTATTGCATAGACAGCAAGTAGCAAGATATACCACATGTGTAGTCACACATGTTCCACTAACCCTGATATCAAAAACTTTGCCTGTATCTGGATGTCTAAAATATATATCTTTATTAATAAACTGACATTGCTTACAATTACCACATGGTTTTGTACCAATGGAGTTAACTGCTGTTACACTATCTCTACTGTTACATAGCCTTCTTTTAAGATTCTTTTTGTTTTTGAAGGTAAACTGTGGTCTCGAACCTACCACCTTACTAATGATAGGATCAGTCATAAGAATCTTCCAGTGATTATTAATAATACTGGTATATCTCCCAACATCCCTTGAATAAGATATATTAACCTTCAGATTATTGTCTCTCGCATTTATTTCCCAATGGTATTTATCCAAAAAGTATGGTTTAGCCCTTGTCCCCCTCAATCGTTTTACATTTATAAAACCATCTTCTATAATATTTCTCTCATACCCTCTCTCTTCCAATTCATAGCAGGCTTTAATAAGTTGCTTCTCAAATTCATCCTTATTAGCACTTAATCTAGATGCTCTAAAAATTGATTTTGAGCAACATTTCTAAATACATATCTGAGATGCATACTCTCCCTTGATAACAAAGTGTTAACATGACATTCTTTCCTATAAAGTTTAGTGCTAATAGTGCCTGTATTTCCTTTTTCTAAAAGTACATCTAAAAAACTGATCTTCTCTTCAGAGTAATTTAAAGTAAATTTCAAAAATCGTGTTGTATTATTAATATATTCAACAAAGGCTAACAAATCTATTGCTGTTCCCCCCCACAAAATAAAAAGGTCATCGACAAACCTCCTATAGAATAATACCAAGTCACCATAGGGTCCATTAAACACATATTCTGTCTCCCATGCCAACATAACGGCATTTGCATATGTGTTGGATCATGAATTCCCCATCGCTACACCATTCTTTTGATAGTAAACTTGGTTCTTAAACAAAAACACATTATTCATAAGCACTATATTCATCAATTCATGCAATGTTCTCACTTCATCGGGTTTATACAAATTAATTCTGGTCATGAGTTCACTAAACAACTCTAGACCTACTGTATTAGGAATAACAGTAAATAATGAAACAACATCTAGTGTTACTAATAAAAAAACAGAACTAATTTTACCCTGTTGCATACATACATAGAGATCATTAAGAAATTGTTCAGTGTCCTTAAGAATAAATTCAGATTTATCTATAATTGGTTTCAACTTTTTGTCTAAATATATGGATAGTGCCTCCGTGCACCACCCACTACTTGAGACTATAGGTCTCATAGGGGGTCTGAGAGGGTTCTTGTGAATCTTAGGCAGACCCTGTATGTGGGGAATAGTGTATTTGGTACTAGTAAAATATTCAATTAGTTCTTTGCTAATAAGATGTGTTTGTTCTAGTTGCCTAATATTATTATTAACTGATATAACCATTTCTTTAACATCAGAGTATCTAATCTTCTGATAAAAATCAGTATTGTCAAGCATCTCATGCATCAAAACATCATAGAACTCACTATCCAAGACAACTATACGCCCACCCTTATCAGCTGGTCTAATGACCAAGTCAGCATCATTTTCAAGTTTATACAAGGCTTCAAATTCACTTTTACTAAGGTTATGCCATTTATTTCTACATTTCTTATCATTATAGGTTTTATATATATCATCTATAGCAATCTGTTCAAAGGCATTAATCAATGCTGTTTGTTTGGGGACAGAAGTGCTAGGTCTATTAAAAACATATCCATCATTCACTGCATTCTGCTGAAATAAATATTTCAACATCAAATTTCTTGTGAACATCTTAACATCAAAAATTATATCTGTGATACTCATATCACTAGAAGGTATAAAAGATAAGCCTTTCGAGAGTACATTCATTTCTGAGTCTGTTAAAACACGCTTAGAAAGATTTGTTATATATGTCTTACTTGTTGGAAAGCTTTCTTTATGGTGTAGGTATTGTCCTTCACTTCTTCGTACTTCCTTTTGTACCGAGTGTTACTCCTGCCCCTGGGTTGGTACTTCTGCCCCTGAGAGCCTCTCCGATTCCCTGAGGTATCCCTCATAGGAAGCGGAAAATTTAAACAATGATCAACTGCACCAACAGCTTCTTTCAGCATAGACGGTTGCTCATGTTGAATAGTACTCAAAACTTCATCCTCCGCTCCCCTGTGTACTTCTGCTGTAGTCAGGACGACCTTTCTCCTCGCACCCAACAAATCATGTGGTAATTGTAAGCAATGTCAGTTTATTAATAAAGATATATATTTTAGACATCCAGGTACAGGCAAAGTTTTTGATATCAGGGTTAGTGGAACATGTGTGACTACACATGTGGTATATCTTGCTACTTGCTGTCTATGCAATAGTTTATATGTAGGCAAAACAGATCGTAGTTTAAAAGAAAGAATTAGGGAGCATATATACCACATAGGGAAGGGGTCTGATAATAATGCCTTGTCTAAACATGTTTCTAAAGTAGGTAAACAACACACATTCAAGTTTATGATAGTTGCAAGAACATATGAAAACCTGAAATGTGGGGACATTAGAGATAAAACTGAAGAGATAGAGGCCAAATGGATAGTTATTTTGAGAGCTAATTTTGGCCATGGGCTTAATGATAGTATGCCCATTAAACCCATCTCGAGAAAAAGGGGGCTACGTAGATAGATATGATATTAGGTTGGTTGTGATTATATGTATATTTTTTATATATGTGTTTTTATTTAATGAGTAAGACTCATATATTTATGAGCAATTAAATGTTTTATTATATATTTTTTTATGTGAATAAAAATATATTTTTATGTGCATACATATATATATATATATATATATATATATATATATATATATATATATCTTTAATGAAATAATAAGATGGTTGATGTTAGCACTTTCATACACATTTCATTCATTGTGTGACTGTATAACTTTAATTTTAATAGATTGTTAGGTCTTGTGACTAAATTAGGTATATAAATAGGTGTGGTTAATTATGTTTTTCATACACCTGAAGAAGCATTGTGTGAAAGCGCTTGTGTGGCATTAAAGAAGACTTCATTTTTTACAACACCTGAAGACTGGTTTCTGCCTTTATCTGGACACTGGAGCCTTACCTCAGCCTTCTTTTTTGAATTTTTACAATTTGTTTAACATTTTAGATGTATTTGACTGTTATTATAATGTGCACTATTTTTATTGTAATGAACAAGCTCCATTTAGTTGCTGTAGTTTATTTTAATGTGTGTTATCTTTATGTATTTTCTTTAAGGAAATTAAAGTTTTAATTAGTTTTTTTTTAAATTAGTGTTTCACTGGGTGATTCAGTATATTTAAACTAGTTAGTAATGATGTTAATTGATTCTGAAGAAGTCCACGGTTCAGTGGATAAAAGCACTTAATCCATTCATCAAATAAAGGTTTGTGGTGAAATAAAAGGCTGAATGGGTCTTTATTGCCCTTGGAATACCTGGTGTTAGGTTAGCGTTTCATTATTTGGTTGTTAAATTATAAATATTTAATAATCCTTTCATCTGGCTAACAAAATTTACCTTAGAAGGAAATTCATTTCAATTTTTAGACTCTGCATATATGAGATCAATTTTTAAAACAGTTAAAAAATATGTTTTTAAAACTCCATTAATATCAATATGGAAATGTTTGTGTTTTTCTATTGTACATACCTCTAGATTTAAGGAAACTCAGAGCAATGTTAAAATTAATTTACTTAAAAGGAATGGATTTGTATTATGGTCTGATTGTTTTATGGTCTAATTGTTTTGAAAAAGGAAAAACTAACCCCAGGATTCATGAAGCTTGTGCCAGGTGCAAGCATAGCGTTGGCGTTCTAACAACAAATATGGCCGCCGAGCGATTCAGGTACGAGCTGTTTCAATGTGCACTACCTGCGTACACTACGCCCGCACATTTCCTGAGCCATGTATGCTAATTACTCCATGTGCAGCAGTGTAGCATACAAATGAAGGTATGTAGCGATTCAAGAAGTGATGCAGGCATAGTGTAAGCATACAGAAATGTAAACCGTAGAAAACAATTTACATTTTTGCAAAAATAAAATTGGAGCCATGACAGCTGACCAAACACATGTATTATAATGTTAATATATGCCAATGGCTAAATATATAGCCATTGGCCTAAAAAAAATGTACAAAATATAAAATTAACATTTAATATATATAGTCGCACTATCGCAAGGTGGAAGCACAGGGCAGCGGTGCACAAAGGGGATTGCAAGGAATATATAAAAATATAGAATAAAACTGCAATGAAACACATATCATGATTGTATGCATGCTACACCATACTCATGGCGCAAGGGTTGCTAAGGGGCAGTGACAGTGTTATGCACAGTAGCTAGGAATTAGTAGGCAATGCCATGCAAATGAGAGGAGAAATAGTGAATCACAGATTCCCCACTGGTGTAAGGGTGCACCTCACAGTGTAGCATTATAACACTGAAGTGAGCCCTTGAGATAAAAATGACATCAAGAGATGGGTGTGTCGCCATTGCTGTAAGCACATTGGAGCATTGCTAAACCGGTCTGCCCCTAGCTATGCAAAGCAGCAGGATAGGGGTGTGTCAAACTGCCCATAGCTATGCTTAGCTGAGAGCACACAAGGTAACCAAGTATGCTTGTGAACGGAGATGAAAATGCGCATAAACTCGGTAAATGGGTATGCGCATCCCTCACTGCAGCCAAAACAGGAAGGATATAGGAAAGAAATAAGGAAATGCTGCAGCAGTGAAATTGGAGTACAAATGACTAATTAAGACCTAGGAGCCTACAGTGGGCCATTGACAACAGCTAACAAGGCTGCAAGCAGCAATCTGCAGAACAAGGAAGGGGAGGAACTGTACTGCAAAGAAAATAGCAAAGTGTCAAAGCAGAACAAAGGCGATATGCAGTATATTAGCTACAAGGCACATTATTCCATGACTGGGTAGGGAAAGTACAAAACAAGAAAGACGGCAGGTGGCTGCATGCCTGATAATGTGAGGGGATCCAGGTCTAAAAGTGAATTAAAGGGCAACAGATTAATCAAGGCAGGCAAGTAGATCTCCACAGTAATGCCCTCACACTTGCAATACTCATTCCAAAACCCATAATTAAGACACGCAGCAGCTGGAATAGTTCATACACACCCACTTACATCAGCAGCATCCATAGCACAATACTATAAAGTGTGAAAGCACCTCACACACATTTGTGTATTCCCATACACTCTGCACCAGTGGTGTATACAGACGGGGAACTTTTATTATGTACATGTTTGGGGCTGCCATAGCTTTGATCCACCAGCATGTGTTGGAGACTGGAGAGGGTGTGGAGGATGATGCACATGACCACTGCAGGCAACAGAGGAGGAGGAGAGTGTTCAGACCCAGGGTAACCTACCAGGGGCTACATGATCTGGAGATAGTAGAGCATTACACGGTGGACAGGAACACCATATAGCAACTTGTGGAGCTGTGCCGGCCACGCCTCAAAGCCAGAACAAACAGAGTGGAACCCATCCCAGTGGATATGAAGGTATGTGTAAGCCTGAGAATACTAGCTACATGTACCTTTCAAAGACCAACTGGGGATATCATGGGTATCTCACAGGCATCAGCATCCACGGTACTACACCAGTTCCTGGATGCCATGTTACCACATGCCAATGAACACATATACTTCCTCCGAACGCAGGAGGAGTTGGCCAGCAATATGTGTCTCTTCCACCATGTCGCTGAATACCCGGAGGTACTGGGTGCAATAGACTGCATGCACATACACATCAAGTCACCATTCGGTGAGCAGGGAAGACATTACATAAACTGCAAGAGATACCCCTCCATCAACTGCCAGGTCATGTGCAATGCCCAGGGTATTATCATGGATGTGTGTGCTGGCAGCCCTGGAAACTATTACGACTCCCACATCTGGCATGCCTCACAGGTGTATTGGTTATTTGCCAAGGGGGACATCCCAAATGGCCACCTGGTGGAGGATGCTGGCTATGCTGTGGAACCGTGGATGATGACTCTCATCAGAAATGCACACACACCCATGCAGGAACGCCATAATGAGGCAATTACACAAACCAGAATCATCATAGAGCATGTGTTTGGGATGCTGAAATCATGGTTCCATTGCTTGGACATATCTGGTGGAGCCTTGCCGTACTCTCCAGGCACATGTGCCCACATCTTCATAGTGTGTGCCATATTACACAATATGGTCCAGCGGAAACAGTTGCAGCACAAGGTAAGTCAACACCTGAACAGTAAATTAAGCTATCAGCATATGTAGATACTGAATGTATAGATTCATAGGTAGGTACTTGGCCAACTGCCAGAGGCCATTCATAAGGCCAGCCAAAATGTGTCAGATTTTGCCACCCCATTGATTCATTAACCATCCCTCTATGAAGCAGAGCCAATGGCGGGATCCCTCGGGTGCATCTACTGTTCCCCATCCACCCTTCAAGGTTTCTCTTGCAGAGTGTTAGTGAGGGGCTCTGTATAATGTAGTTAGGGATGTTGTTCCAAAGTATGGGGAGTGTCTGTGACAGGAAGCTGTCCCTCCAGCATCCTCCAGTTATTGTTGTGACAAGATCATCTCACTACAGTGTGTGGCTCACTGTGACATGGATTCCCATAGGTGGAGCATATCCATCAAGCCTGAGTTTGACATGGCTGTGTTGGTCAGTTGAGATCGTCTCTGGGTAACCGAGATACCACTGAGTAAAGCAAGAGTTTATTCAGTCCGACTGCATAGGCCATATGTTGGAGGCCAGTATTCCCCCTGGTGAGGTACATTCGTGGACCCCCAGCTGTTGGACATGTCCTCTGAGGTACATCCTACATGGGTTATTATACCCTATGATGGAACTGATGAGTGATGTGTAAAGGGGCACTATAACCCAAGTATGTCTAGATGGGAATCCTTTAGTAGTCAGATGGCCTACATAGAAGGATGTCCTAACTACTGTGGAGATATGATTGTCACAGGAGAGATCACTATCTACCTTAGTCCCCAGATACCCCATTACCTCGTCTGTATTAAAGTGGCTGCCACTCATGTGTTAATATGTGGGTGCCAATTCCACAATGGAATGACCATGCAGTTAGTGGTACTTGGCTGGAGCCCGTGTTGTTGGCACCCTGTGACATTCTCTGTGAGGCCCCTTGAGGGATGTCCATGTCAGCTGGACTATCAATCATGGCTTCCAGTTTGCAGTCATTGCCAAACGTGGTCTGCCGTAGTCCACCTGTGTTTGCCTGTATATCTGAGATGTATATGCCAAACAGTAGGGCTCCCAGGACTGAGTCCTGTGGGACACCAGTCGTGACTGCTCAAGAGTTGGAACTGGAGACCGCTAGTCATACCATGTGGGTTTTGTGTGTAAGCAGGTTAGCAACCCAAACTATGATGTATGGGTGAATGTACAGGCTGGTGTGTTTATCAATAATACCTGAGTGGGGCATGGTGTCAAAAGCCTCGGTGAGGTCCAGCTAGTATGTGTGAACCACCTCCCCTGTCATCAACTGTCTTGGTGACTGTATGTAAGACGTCAAACAGGTTCAGTAGGCATGAACTGCACTCAGCCAAGCTGACCTGGGTTGGGTCACGTGTTCGTAGGTTACCAATGTCATTGTTAATGAGTGCCATGGGGATGCGAACCATACCATTGCAGACCAGGCTAGTCAGGCTTAAGAGGTGGTAGTTACCATGGTCAGTTGTGATTTCACCATGATGGAGCAGAATAACCATTGCCAAGTGCCATTGTATGGGCATGTAGCCTGTGGAGAGGCTGAGGTAGGAATGCTTATGTAGGTGGGGGGCAGGTTGTTTTGTACAGTTTGCAAGATGCAGTCTGGGTCAACATCTGCCTCCATTAATGCTGTGTTCTGCTGTTAGAGAGGGTCATTTCCACCTGTGTCTCTCTGATGGTTGGGATACTGTACCTTTCGGTTAGTGTTGTGGACACTTTAGCAGTGACATATGCACCAAATGTATCTGCAAGGATGTTTATGATATCATTAGGGTCAGCATATTTTGTGCTATAGTTCACTGGCACAGTGCAAATCTAGGTGTCACCATGTATATCCTTGACATTGCCAAAGAAGGCTTTGTGGTTATCTTTCGAATACTTCCGTGTTCTCCTGCTTATGTTATTCTTGCATGATGTCATGAGGGACCTACGTACCATACTAATAGTGGTCATGGATGTCTGCCCTTTGTGGGATTTGCTGTGTGCCTGGAACACTGTCCTATGTCTGTAGTATAGCCTGTTTATGGCAGAGGTCCACCAGACCGGTGTCCTTGTCTAGGAGGAGTGAGTCTTGGTTAACCAGCGATGGCACGATCCATACATCCATGTAGGTGCTTATAGACTGCATTTGTAAATCTGTCCATATCTTGAGCAGTGTTTCCCCTTAGTGTGGAGGCTGTGAAACCCCCCAACCATGTCACTAGTAGTGTAAATTTAGCTGTAGGCAAGGTATACACTGTTGTATCTGTGGGTGGGGGAGATGCTAGGGTGTGGAAACAGTGAATAGTTCATGGTCAGATCTAACCAGTGACCGGTTAACCTCCACTGTGGTGCACCTGTTGCCCATGTTGGTGATGACCACATCTAGTAGTTTCCACCCCACGTTAGGGAGGTTACCACCTGATACAGGGCATATGAGGTGATACATTCCAGGAAGCGCTGGTTCTGGAAGTAAGTACCGGAGTACGTTTCCTAGTTAATGGTATGGTAGTCGACATCAACCAATGCCAGGGTGTGCATTAGGACTGTCATGTTCTCCACTGTCTCCAGGTAAGTGGAGTGGAGGTCCTGTGTCATCGAGGGTGATCTGTAGCAGGCCACATTCCACATTGCAGTTGTGGCTGATGTTAGCTGCACATGGATGATCACAGAGTTATCATGCTGCCTCACTAACCTGGAGGTGTAGGTATCCCTGATGAATATGGATACCGCCCCTCCATGTCTGTCAGTCCATGTTCTGTGGCTGAAATGTGTGGTATGGGTTGCAGTCTGGTAGTGCTGGTGTGATCTTAGGAGCCTTAAGACAGATGTCAGTTTTTGCACAGATGCTGATGTTGTCCATCCTGAGGAGTGCTGTGAGTGCATGCATGTTGTGATCACAACCCCTGGTGTTGAGTAGCATAAACCTCATTGAATCTGCTATTGTGCTGTTTATGGAGCTGATATTCACCTTTGAGACTCTCCTAAATAAGGCACCATGGGGACACCAACAGCCTTGGCCAGTATTCTAAAGCCTAAGGCTGACACATAGGCTGGTATGGTATTGTTGCATGCATGTTCCCCATCTGTGCTTGTTTTTCATCTCTCCTGTAGGTAACCTACTGGTAAGTAATAGAAAGCCTTAATCTTATACAAGTCTTCTAGCTTCCAAGATAGGCTATTGGAGTGACTAAGTATCAGTGTTCTGTATGTTCTTGCTGTATTTAACTATTTCCTGACTACATGGTGATTTTTCACTGTATATTGTGATCTGAAGGTCTGTTTATTCACATATTATGGCTGTGATGGCCTGCACTTTAGAGGTTCACAGATAGCCTATTACCTATCTGTCCAAGGGCAATAAGAAGCATAGCTACAGTGTGTTGGCTTTCCCCACACCATTGATGAAGTAACTGAGCCTCTGTCAAGCATAGCCAATGAAGCAATTCCAGGCAGAGTTGCTGGAAGCTGTTGAAGACTGGGGTTGTGGAAGGTGATAGGAGCACTTAGTGATCTAAAGAGGGCATGTTAATGTGACAATTCAACACCATTCAATTCCCCCAACAGGTCTCGCAGCTATCAAACTGAATAGGCTCCCCCACCACCTGGCTGTATGGTTCTGGGACGCATGGTCCCGGGGTGTATATTCTGTTACCCATTCACACTACAAGGTTTCCTTTGAAGTATGTCAGTGAGGGGCTATGCCTAATGTAGCTAGGAATGTAATGTATTGTCTCACAGTACATTTGTTATACGTTGTTATTGCAAGAGTACGTGAAGCTCAGTGAGTTTGGGGGTCCCGCCCTTTACTTAGCATAGCTTACACATAGAAATCATCTAAACAGGAAATAGGCAGAAGCAACGTTAATGTCAACAGTGTAATGGTTACAGCATCCGCATAGTATCTGTGCATTCGAGGTTAAAATCCCGATAAAGGCAGGGATGTTTATCATGTGCAAAAGTATACCTTAACCACAGCTTGCATATATAGGTAGTAATCATCTGTATAATAAACATTTGAATCACCCATATAAACCGATGTATGCAGGAGAGTACAGTCAACAGAGAATGTAATGTCATGTCAGCACAAAGTGAGATGTTACATCACTGACAGGTATATATCTGGAGTAGTTAGCAGATGTGGCTGTGTTTGCGTGCACAGGTTATACGTTACAATATTTGTTTAACTGTGTTTAACCACTGCTATAATGTCAAACAAACACTTTTAAGCATGCTTACAACTGCTTAAATGAGCCTTATTCTGCAGTAAAAAACATTTGTAAAGCATTGCAGGTGTTGAACCCTGGACCATACACACTACAGTCATGGGACGTACCACTAAGCCATCCAAGGTGTACACATGTGTCATGGTCCTGAGACTACACCTTATACCATATGCATTTCACTGTAATGATCACAAATTGGGCAGTGACTTTGTGTACATATGTAAAGTACATTGTAATGTACTGTAGTTTGTGACCCAACACATTCCAGTCTACAGATGTATTACTGTTACAAACTAATACGATATATGTATATATATATATATATATATATATATATATATATATATATGTGTGTGTGTCAGTGATGTCTGCACACACACACTCACACACACACACACACACATACACACACACACACACACACACATATATATATATATATATATATATATATATATATATATATATATATATGTTCATAGGTTCATAGGTGGCACAAGGCTATCTGCCCAATGGCATTTTTAAGCCTAGCCAGAGTATGTCAGCTTTCGGCGCCCCATTGATTAAGTAACTGGGCCTCTGTCAAGCAGAGCCAATGAAGTGTTCCCAGGGGTTTATTTTCTGTTACCCATCCACTCGTCAAGGCTTCTCTTGAAGAGTGTTAGTGAGGGGCTCTGCCTAATGTAGTTACGAATTTTGTTCCAAAGCATGGGGAGTCTCTGTGACAGGAATCTATCCCTCCAGCATGTTCTATTTATTGTTGTTCCGAGGTTTAGCTCACTAGAGCATGTGGCTCACAGTGACTTGGATTTCTTTAGGTGGAGCATGTCCATCAATTTTGAGTTGGACATGGCTTTGTAAGTCAGGCAGAGATCACCTCTGAGTAAGTGATATGCCACTGACTACAGCTGGAGTTTTTTCAGTCGGGCTGCATAGGACATATGTTTGAGGCCAGTAATCCTCTTGGTGAGGTGCTTTTGTGGTCTTTCCAGCTGTTGGAAGTGTCTTGTGAGGTACATCCCAAATGGGGCATTGTACTCTATGATGGGTCTGATGAGTGACGAGTAGAGGGGCACTATAACCTCTTTATTTCTAGATGTGAACCCCTTAGTAATTAGATGGGCCACATAGAAGGATTTCCTAACTACTTTGGCAATATGATTGTCAAAGGAGATATTGCTATCTACCTGGGTCCCCAGATCTCTTATTAACTCTTCTGTATTAAGGGGACTGCCACATATGTGGTAATTCGTGGGAGTTTTATTTTTCCCAAATGGGATGACTATGCATTTTTGGGGGTTTAACTTGAGGTCAAGACTTTGACACCAGGTGTCTGCCTCAGTAAGGCCTTTCTGAAGGATGTCTGTGTCAGCCAGAGAGTCAGTTATGGCTCCCAGTTTTCAGTCATCAGCATACTTGGTTAGCCATAGTCCTCCTGTGTTTGCCTATACTTCTGAGAAATATATGCCGAACAGTAGGGGTCCCAGAACCAAGCCTTGTGGGACACCACTTGCGACTGGTTTAGAGTCGGACCTGGAGCCCGCTATTCTTACCATGTGAGCTCTGTCTGTAAGTCAGTTGGCAACCCATCTTGTGGTGGAGGGGTTTATGTTCAGGCTGGTGAGTTTTTCTATAATACCAGAGTGAGGAATGGTGTCGAATACCTTGGCGAGATCAAGGTAGGCTGTGTGAATCACCTTTCCCTCATCTATGGCCTTGGTGACTGTCTTGAAGATGTCAACCAGGTATAGTAGGCATGATCTGCCTTAACAAAGCGGAACTGGGTCGGGTCAAGTGTTTGGAGGTTTCCAATGTCTTTGTTAATGAGTTCCATGATGATGCGCTCTATAGCCTTGCAGACCATGCTAGTCAGGCTTATAGTTACCAGGGTCAGTTGTGGCCCCTCCTTTGTGCAGCAGAATAACCATTGCTATGTGCCATTCTTTGGGCATGTAGCCTGTGGAGAGGCTGAGATTGAACAGCGTGTTTCGGTGGGGGGTTAGCTCGTTCTGTATTTCATGCAAGATGCAGCCTAGGACACCATCTGGCCCCACTGATGCTGTGTTTTTGGCTTTTGAAAGGGCTATTTTCACCTGTGCTTCTGTGATTTCTGAGACACTACACTTTTCCATTATTGTTGTGGGCCCTTTTGAAGGTGAGAGGGAGGTGAAGTTTGCACTGAATCTATCTGCCAGGATGTTGGCAATATCAGTAGGTTCAGTATATTTTGTGCTATTTTGCACTAACAGAGCATATCTGTGAGCTGCCACTTAGATTCTTAACATAGCTAAATAAAGCTTTGTGGTTATCTTTCGAATCCTTGGCTATTTTTCTTTCGAAGTTAGCCTTGGATGATTTTATGAGGGACCTTAGTTTCTTACTGATACTGATCAGGGATGTCTTTCCTTCTTGGGATTTGCTTTTTTTCTGAACTAGTTTCCTCCGTCTGTTGTAGAACCTGTTTATGACAGGGGTTCACCAGACTGGTTTCCTTCTCTTAGGGAAGTGAGTCTTGTCTTGCTAGGGATAGCTTGATCCATGCATCCTTGTAGGTGCTCATAGAGTGCAGTTGTAAAGGATTCTGCATCTTGGGCGGTGTTATCCTTTAGCATGGGGGCTGTGAAACTTACCACCTCTGCCTTAAGTAAGGTGAAGTTTGCTTTAGAAAAAGTTTTTACTGGGGTTTCCTTGGTTGGGGATGGTGGTGGGGTGTGGACATCCAGGGTGATTAGTTTATGGTCTGATCTAACCAATGACGGGTTGACATCCAGTACGGAACACCTGTCGCCCATGTTGGTGATGACCAGGTACAATATGTTGTCGTCTCTGGTAAGGGAGTTTACCAGCTGATCCAGGGCATTTGAGTTGATAAATTCCAGGAAGCACTGAGCCTGGGAGTTTGTACTCAAGTAGATTTCCCAATTAATGGTAGGGTAATCGAAATCACCCAATATCAGGGTGTTCGGTAGGATGTTCATGTTTTCCAGTGTCTCCAGAAAGGTGGAGTGGTGGTCCTGGGTCATGGAGGGTGATCTATAGCAGGCCACAATTTGCATTGCAGATTTGCCCGATGTTAGTTGCACATGGATGATCTTAGAGGTATGCTGCGACACCTGGAGGTGTGAGTATCCTTGATGAATATGGATACACCCCCTCCTTTTGTGTTTCGGTCCATGTTATATGGCCGAAATGTGTGGTATGAGTTGTAGCCCAGTAGTGCTGGAGTGCTCTCTGGAGCCTTGAACCAGGTTTCAGTTACTGCACAGATGTTGAAGTTCTCCATACTTAGGAGTGCTTCGAGCACATGCATTTTGAGATTTTAAACTTCTGGCGTTGAGTAGCATAACCCTCATTTTTTTACTTGTGCTGTTTACGGTGGTGGGTTTGAATTTTGAGCCTTCCCTAAAAAAGGCACTATGGGGGCAGCAAGAGCCTTGGCCAGTATTCGAAAGCCAAGGGGTGACAGGTGCAAGCCGTCTCTTGTGAAGCAATGCGGCTTGTCGAGCATGTCATCCCAGGCTGACAGACACTGGATCCCCTTTGAATGACACCAGAAGCTTAGCCAATTGTTGAAATTGATCATTTTTTTCTTTATACTGGGGTATTATTCTTGGTGAGGGTAGGACACTACTCAGGGACAGGGTCATACCCACCTGGGCTACATGATCAGAGAGCTCTTCCATGTCTCTTTTCATGTAGTCCAGGGAGGTACATTTCAGGTCATTCACACCAACATGAACAATGACAGAATCATATTTGTACTTGTTCTGGAGTGACCTGAGTGCTTGTGTTATGTGGCAGATTCTGGCTCCTGATAGGCAGCTAACAGTAACTTCTCCTTGTCCAGCCAAGTGAGTGGGGCGTCAGTGTGCC
Organism: Protopterus annectens; assembly: GCF_019279795.1. Classification (NCBI taxonomy): domain Eukaryota; kingdom Metazoa; phylum Chordata; order Ceratodontiformes; family Protopteridae; genus Protopterus; species Protopterus annectens. The sequence continues at coordinate 347,507,586 of NC_056734.1, read as the reverse complement.
TGACTATCGAGTCACCTATTACTAGTGTGTTAGGTATGTTATTTCGCCTTAAGGGCTGTGATTGCACAGCACATTGATTTTGTGTTTTATGTATTGTCTGGCTTGTGACAGGAGGTGCAGGTTTGTGGGTGTCTACTTTGGAGCTCTTTGATGCTTTTGCAGGTTTTTATTTAGAGCCTCTGATTATGATTTTGTTTATTCATGTGTAATTTTTGCCAGTGCTGGTTTAGTAGGTCTATGTGAGGCTGGATGTGTGGTGCAAGTGTTAACCTTCTCCTCATGACTGTCTGTTCCAGTCTTGGGTGGAGAGACCTTAGCCTCCAGTTTGGCTGTATAATTGCATCTCTCACATATGTTAGTGTTTAGTGGTAGGAGGAGAGGGCTGTCTGTGTACATGAGGCAGTTGTAACATTGCTTCAGGATACCCAGATTCACCAGCTGGACTGGGGAGTAGACCTGAAGTTGCCCTTTGGTCATGCCTGAACAGTAGGGTGAGCTGCTTAGTCACTTGGTTGGTGAGGGGTGGATAAAGAGCCTTACCCTGCTTAGCAGTCAAGTTTTGGGGTATATTAGTGCTTGCTATTAGGTCTGAGCAAGTGCTGGACTGTAGGATGCTTTTCGAGTGCTTAGGTTGAGAGTTAGACTAGTTTCAAGTGAAAAACTGAAGAGATTTAGTGGAGCCGGGAATAATTTAACTCTAGCTAACCAGTGTATATATTATACAGTTACATCAATAGCCATGTATATAAGCATCTATGAACACACTTTGTGACACAGAAGCAAACCAACGGAATTGGAGTATACACAAAACACTTGCAGCTCTGGTATTATAACAATTAATATTAACCTAATTCACCATAGAAGGGATGGTTGTTGTGTATGTGAAGATTGGGGTGGGGGAGGAATGATGGGTAATGCAATCATGCTTCAAGGAGGACCTGGGTCGGATGTCCAATATGTGAACTGGAGGGGAATACATGGATTATGGGGACAATATAAAAAGGACACAAAGCAAGAACCTTACTCATTCATAATACACCCTGTCATGTCACATTGCAACACATACTTTCACAAACATATGAACATTAACATGTATCAGACATATGTACACCAAATGACTGTCACATTTGTTTTCAGTAGTGAGGAATGTCTGTAGTACAATGTATATTCTAAACACCTAAACATTCGTGCATATCTCAGATTCCTTATTGGTAAGGGCAGTGACTGTGGTGTTCATGGTCCTGGGTTCAAGACCTGCAAGGGTTGTTAGGCTATTTTGAGGGCTAGAATAAGGGCTTTTGGATGCAGGTGGATTAAAGCACTCTTAAGCAGTTGTAAGCGGGTTTCCGCATGTTTGCGTGATGGTATGCAGTGCTGAAACACAGTAAACAGAGAAGCACTTCACACATTTGACCTTTGCTTAGCGTCAGGCAGACCACAGGCAAAACTGCTCACACAAGCGTAAATGTGCATTATTCACACTTTCCCTAGCAGTGCCTACTCTGAGAGGTAAAATAATAAAACCTTCCAGGAGTAGAACCCACAACAATGTACTCCATCCTCAGTGTAACCTAACACTAAACTACCTGGGATGTACTTATCCCAGTTGTGTCTGCAGACAGATTAAAACGCAAAAAGGGAGGAATGTGTTGTAATAGGACAACCTGCCATGTACCCAATTAAAGGTGTATGCTTACATATATATATATATATATATATATATATATATATATATAGATATATATATATATAGAGAGAGAGAGAGAGAGAGACATAGAGACGTCGATATATACAGGACAACATATATATGTAGATATATAGATAGGTTAAAAACATCTACACATCTATGGAGGTATAGATAAACGTATGCAATAATGTATATATCTATACACACACACACACACACACATATATATATATATATATATATATATAGATATAGATATAGATATATATATATATATATATATATATATATATATATATATATATATATATATATATATATACATACGTACATACATACATGTCTGTAGACAGCATCCGAAGTGGTCATATCTGAGTATAACATGGACCATAGCAAACACCCCCCCCCCAAACAATATGAACGTAGCATATGAAGAGTATATGCCAATACACTATTACAAATATGTTCTATGGACACAGGCACCAACACAACTGCAATGACTGCAAATATCCATGACAGAATTACACAGACAGCTTTCATTTTGCAAATCTTTATTACATTCCGATGTATTGCCAAAATAATTCAAGAACTAACAGTACCTGCATGCTATACAGGAAGCATTTAATAGTGCCTTAATGAATCAGCCTGCAATTACCACAGTATTAGTCCACTAAGGGATAGGTGTTCACATAGGGAAAGAACACCCACACACATATAGATGTTGTATAAAAGGGGTTCCTACACACCTGCATATGCTATGTACACCCACCAACATCTACCCCACAACCAAAATAATTACATCAATACATACTGTCATACCATAATCAATTATGCAATTACTGTACAACATCTGCTGAAACCTTAACATACCTGGACAAAGACACACTAACATGGCACTATGTAAAATTGTTGCCATTATACAATTGAACAGCTGCTGATGTAACAGGGTTTGTATGAACTAATCCCGTTTCAGAGGGTTGAAAGGTTCGTACACCATGAAGTTTTACCAAGTACTGATTATTAGCACAGTATGATACACAGTAACACCAAACTAAATATGTCTGGTAAGCACACTGTAAATCTGTAACATTATATGCATAGCTATGCAGCCTTGAGCTGGTCAAACAACCTGGCCAGACTGACACATATGCAGAAGTATTAGGCACAGACAAACTCTGCACAAGTAGCAATGTTTAGAAATATAACAGCAGTACTCACATTTAGACCAAATCCTCTAGGCATTACACACAGTATATTACTGTTTGTCTCCATACAGCTGTTGCAATAGATTCCAAACAAAACTTCAACACTGTCTTCCTCACAAGTAAGGCAAAGGGACAACGCCCAAGTGGAGTACTCAATTATACTCCACTGTAGCCACGGTATTGGCTAAGGCAGTAGCAGCGCAGCTGATGTGCATGCAATTAGCTATTTAGGAACACCAATTAGCCATCAGGATAGTGCATGTTACTGATCTGTAACTATAAAAGGTTTCCTTGTCACACATTCAAACCATCTGTATCTATCTATAGAACAGTACAAAACATTGAAAGACGAACCAAAAACGAGTATCACACTAATGAATAACACCTCCAATTACTAAGACGGTATGTATAACATGTAGTATGTCTGTGTATGTAGTATCTGTACTGTAAGAATTACAGTTTAATCAATGCATATAGTGGAAATAGCTATCTTGTAGTGATGTATTGTTGAGCAGTAGTAATGCTTATAGTATTCTATGTGTGTACTGCTGTAGGTCACACGGCACACTCCACATACACCACAAGGGATGATATGGGCTTGGAACCCACCAATTTGCTTCCAACCACTGTCAGTGTCAGGATTGGTCCAACAAGTATGTGCTATAACAGGGGATAGTATATGTTGATATATTGTAACAGTCGACATATGTCTGGGTGTATAAGTAAGATGAACTTGTTCAAGGTGGGCTTACCATGCAAATATGGTGTGCATTGTGGGAAATTTTGTCAATAACTGTAATGTACTGTATTCTAGGCAGATCTGTATTCTATTCTACATAGCAGTTCTGTTATGTTATGCAAACAGTAGTTATGTCTATTGGCAATTACAATACTCAATGACAGGATACATAGCATTAGTATTCATCTGACAGGTTAGCAGCATGATAGCAAAGATAATTGGAAGAGCCAAGTAACTATCCATACACATAACACATGCAATATCCACCTCTCTACTATAGTTTGCAAGCAATAACAGCTGTGCATGTGTACATGTTATGCAAATGTGTAGTGACCCTTGTTACTTGGCTGGGCCAAATGTCTATGTGCACACCTACATAGAGTGGATATTGAGAGTACAGACACACTGGTTGAACTACCAGGTTTTTGTAGCCCAACCTCTCATTGCCAACCTAACAGCTGCCTGCACATACTGTACATAAGGTAGTGCACAGCACTGGTAATGAAACAGGTTGAATATCATCTTTAACTCCAGTGTAACATATGTAGGAGGAGTGTAGGATGTAGGTGACAGCTGCCCATGTGTAATAGCCGCATCATAGGTGATGGTTCACGCTATCTGATTATATCCTGATCATGTTGATAGTGGCATCAGAGCCTATTGATACATGACTCTATATGGAGAGTGGGTGTCTGTGCCCAATAGAGCTCATGGTCCTGGTGGATATGTGAGTATATACCCAGCGAAGGAAACAGACCTGTAGACACTTGCATCATCTGTAATCAACTAACAGGATGTGATGTGCTCCTCAGAGGAGGATTGCTGCTAAAGGTACCTACAATGTTTCCGTAATAGCCAGTGTTGTCACGTCCATAACGCAAATATTTACATGTGAGCATCACTGTCTAAAATATCTTCATAAGCAATGCATAAACTAAATATGGTACTTGGTACTTCTAGTACTGACTGCTCATACAGGCATGTCCACTAGTCAGCTACTGGTGTTTCCTAATGTCAGCTTTGTGTATGTGGCCATCCTGGGGGAATGTAATCTCTATGCCATGTACATTGCCAGACCCACCTAACACCACGCCCCACACATTGTCTGGGATGCAGCTACAGGGGTAAGCTGGAAGACAGCCCAGTCTACAGCCATAACTGGACTGGACAGTCATGAAGTGTAGGTTAACACATGCAGCTCATCAACACAACCAACACATACCCTTACCAGAACACAATAAGGACATCCACATACACTACCGGAAATCACACACATTCACAGACATGTCTAAGTATCTGGCCAAACAAGTGACCCCCCCCAATCAGGAAAAGACAGACACCGAAATGCACAAACTGTATGACATAGTTTGCATAATTGTGCCACACCCCTAAACACATGACTGGAAACATGCCCAGCAGTACTCAATTGTGAATGCAAACTCTAGCACTATGTTACACACCGACCTATACGAGGGCATAATACTGTCAGCTGCCTGTCTGCCATGATTAGCCACATACTCATACACTCAGACCACCTTTTGAACTATAAACATGACTCTGGCTTATTCCATGTTGTGCAGGACCTGTGATGCAGTAGCCTGGACTGCATGGAAACACATGTAGGAACTGACAGGTCATGTATCCCATGCAGGTATGTCCCAAGGCCTGGGTAGCATTCTGCCATTGGCCAAAATGATATTGCAGTACAGGGACAAAAGGATTGAATTCCACAATTGTCTAGTGTAGTGGTGCATGTCACAGGGTATCCAGTATCTGTCATCCTGGGATAACATGGTTGACAGACCATGATGCTTTGCCAGACAGACCCTGCACTTGTCACCGCTGGGAATCTGGATACAGCCTTGGGCTCATGCTTCCCCTATAGTGCCTTCATCATGCACAGTTCAGGTGTGGGTCCACTGCTGTTACTGGGTTAGCCAAGCAATAAACTGCATGTCTTGCTACACGATACATGTCAGAAACACTATACAGACACACATATGTCAATCCCTAACATGGAGAACATAACTGTGCAGTGGCTGAGACATGTCTCAATGCTCCGGAGAGCACACCTGCATGACCATGTTATAACACATACCTCACCTCTTGCCCATTATCCTTTATTGGAACACACGGGCTGCAGGTGTGTCCATATTCCTGAAGGATATGTACACACCCACGCTAATTGCACTTGCATAACATCAGATGCATTTTGCTGAGCAACTACCTTTGTGCCACAGTGGAATTCAAAATGCACCTTGAGACAGATCACCCACCAGACCGTGGACTTTCCAACTGTCATATTGTGCTGTAATGGGGAAGATCAGGTCTGAGACAGATCCATAATATTGGCTCCTCTCAACTATTCCATTATGAACTGGGAAGACTCCTCATGTACCAACACCTGCGCTCAATGCATTTTGGTCCATCAATCCCACATTGACCTGGATCACAGTAGTCACACAAACAGGGCTAACAGTATGCTACACATAGTTAGTCTCCGATGCCAATGTTATGTTTCCTAAGAGCAAAATGCTGAGTGCCATGGCACCCATGCAGATGGACATTGCATGTGCAAATGCTGAATCCTACATAAATGAACCTTAAGCAGTCACATATGTGCAGTGATTGTGCCATTGAAACAGAACCAGGAGTCAACCCAACACAAACAAGTAGGCAAACTGGTGGTACCATGCTTTAAACTGTACCACAGAAGGTAGCAACTGTTGCAAGAGTGAACACACATGAGTATAGGTGATCCCTGGTCAGCCTCAGTAAGATGCAGACACACCATATAAAACCATGCACAGCTACTATGAAACCAAACTGCCACATATTATGAGGCCAAGCACAGAGCATTCTATAGCTGTGTCATTAATCATAATAGCAACAACAAGACCTGCCGTGCTGCACAGCACTATGGCATGGGAAGTACTGCACCTACAGAAATAGCACCCGTTCATCCAAATACGGTCTCGGAGAACCTAAACCCACTCCCACCCCTCCACTCCCAACAGGTACACTTAGTAATATATCCATGTACACTACAGGGCCCCTATACTAATGACTATGCAGGTACAAGCTGCACTCTCTAATGCCATACATACAGTTTTCATGGGAACTGTCAACATCCCAGGGTGTATCCTACACAAATGTAAGAACATTCAGCTATCCACATACACATCATGTTCAATCATACCTCCATGTCAGGCTGTGTACACACCGAATGGTGCACAGCAACAGTTATCACACCCCACAAAGGGGGAGACACCATTGATAATGGGACATAGAGCACAACTACCCTGCTGAGTTTGGTCTGTATGGCCATGAACCATGGTCAAAGTAATTGATGTACTCCGTACAGATGTAGATGACAGTAGGGTTGATTCACACTGCATATCATGACCTTGCCAGGTCGTAGGACACCATCACTCATACTGTGTTCCAGCTACACTCAGTTAACTAGGTGTATATTCCTATGTCACAGGAGTGGTTGGCAACTGGACCACTGGCAGAACCCACACTACAGAAAGTGTCTGACAAATACACGCACATCAAACCAGTGTCAGCCACAGTAATACAGGGGTCATTCCTGGTACTCCCCCTCTTTGTTATCTATACCACACACACTAACACAAAAGGCATCAGCCTATTGATGTTTGCAAATGACTATAAACTAGGAGCAATAGTTGACTCCTTGTGTGCTGCGTTCAACATACAGAAGGGCCTTAGTGTGTCAGATGTGTGGTGTGTGATGTATGGCCACAATCTGACAGCTAAGTATTGCATTGTCATCCCTTATGGTACAAACCCTGTACCCATTAACTACCATCTAGGCAGCGGTCAACATAATGGCAACTGTTTGTATGGGATGCAGCTAGACAGTACTTCCCTTTGATAGTTACGTCACCACAAAAGAAAGGTAGTCGTATGTGGCACCCCTAATCATGACAGGGTGCCATCCAAGAATATAGAGATAACTGCTCAGCCATACTCAACACCCATGTGACCCATAATAGATCACATATTTCCTTTAAGGGTTATTGCCCATGTGTAGGTGGCCTACACTGCCCTTCGTAATCCCTAGCTGCACTATGTAGCATGCAGTCTACCCTGAATAAAGCCATGTCCAACCCAGCAGAGTTGGACATGCTACACTTAACACATCCTGATCCCAAATAAACACATACGTCATGGACATCCACCTTTCTAGTACAAGGATCACAACAAGCCTGACAGATCCTTGTCCCATACACTTAACATACTCTTGCCATACTATGCATCCCTGTCCAGCAAAGCTGCACATCACCCCTCTCTGTGACATGGTGTGATGACCTCATGCCAGATATATCAGTAACCATGTGTATCAGTTCTGTGGCACTGCTTGAACTGGCCACTGCAACTTACCTGCCTGTTGCCTACAGCTAGGTAACCTGTCTGCCTAGGCTCATAAATGGCTCAGGGCATATAGCCTACTAGATCACTATGACCGTACATGCTACAGTTGATTTCCAACCCTGAAAATACCACCAGGCTAGCTATTGTCCCATGTGTTACACACATGCAACACAGGCAATATATGGCAGGATGCTACACAGCTGTACAGTGCCAGGTAGATGTATATGGTAAAACACATACATACTTGCAAGTCTGCAGGGTCACAGGTCATGTTCCTAATGGCTATGTATGACTATATATGTGGCATATACACAGCATTAAGGTCAATTGCATTAATGTGAACACATCCAAGCATGTGCTGATAGGTAAAGACACCACTACAGGCAAACAGACATGCCCACATCAAGACAACATCCACATGGTGTATGAGCAATGTCATCACATGACACACATATATGCCGATAACATCCCATCAACAGTAGGTGCCATATGTGTGTGACTTATGTATGTCCATGGTGTTAGTGTCATGTAGATCTATAAAGACGCATTTGTAATCTTAATAAATGTGTTACACATGTATGTTCAGCTGTACTGCTGTACTTCTCATTGAGTTACTGTGACCTGTCTCCATCATTATGTCTTCCAGGTATGGCACATAGCAGACTGTCACCATACAGCCGCTTGGAGGATGAGGTCCTCATCCCATACTTCCTCGATAACTACAAAACACTCTTCAGCCATGTGCCACAGGATGCACAGCAGTGGGATGCCCTGTGGGAGGAACTCTGCAGGAAGGTAAATGATGTTGGCGATCACAATAACACCTATCAGCAGGTGCACCAACATTGCACTGACCTGATAAGATGGGCAAAACAGCGTGCTAATGCAATCGCCAGGGAACAAGGTGCAACAGGTGGGGGGGGGGCCACTCACCCAGCCCCGACTCACACATACCGAGGAGCTACTGTCCAACCTGGGGACACCTGCAGACCTCCATCCACAAGCTTTAGCTGGTATTGCAGAGGTTGGTGTCTCTCATCCACTGAGCCTGGAGTTGTCTGGTAAGTCACTACTGCAGATAAAACACAACTATATATCACATAGTTACATGTGTTACTGTACAATATGTAATGTAACATCATATGCAAGGCATGTATGCACAAAGGCCACATACTATAGTCTGCTACTCTATATATGCACAGATGTGCATACTCCGTAGTATAGTGTATTGTACTGGCTTATGTGTTAACATAGACATTGCACCCTGCAGCTACCACACAGGTGTGGATAATAATCTTACTGCTGTGACACTCCTGTTTAGGTACCTCTGGCATTTTACAGCAACAGCAGCCTATGTCAGGTGAGATTGTTATTATTTACCAGGCTTGATAAGGCACGGAACATATTAATTGCATGCTATCTGCCATAACACACGTACACATAACGTATGGTGGTCCTGGTAATGGACACTGGTCAGACCTGCAATGCATCACACTGTTTACCTATGTGAAACAATTGAAGACTATATGAAACACACTAAACCTTCCAAACTGTCATTGCCAGATGTGTGGACAACAGTGAATACAATGGTGGAGGTGTGTTCCACTGTAGGGACAGGTACTACATATCAGCATTACACATGTTGGGAATACGAACAGTACTAAATGTGTTGGAGCTGGAGTATGCCCAGCCCACAGGATATACCCTTGTAGAGCATACCCTTGATATGAATGTCACACAATGTCATGTGCTATTAGACATCTCCATGACATGTAGTGGGCTGACTGCAACACTGCTCAGCTATATTGCAAAACATGTCTCACATCCCATACATGCCACCCTTTGTTTGCATAACCCTGTCCTCAGTGGAGCATATGACATCTATGGGTGTATGTCATATGGGATAACACTGACATGTGATATAAGATGGCCATCACAGCCATTGGACTGAACATGTGTACACATGGACATGGAGGATGGCTAGAGACATGAAGCAAAACACACAGTTGAAGTGATGTACATGTGTGTACACCCTATAGTACATTGGCTCGACACAATACAACTATGGCCTTTGTGTAATGGTGATATTGCAGATGTGAAACACTAAACATCATACAGGCCTGTGCACAGCTTGTGTAGGCATAACATGAAACCACCACATAACATGTCTTGAACATCTGGAGTGTGTCATGACATGGAAGCATTCACCTATACAGTATCCAGATATATACATGTGTTGCACAACATACACATGCATCCACATCAAGCCACAGATACGGTGCATTCACCTTGCTGGTGTCAGACATCACTGTCATGCCTGCTCCTCATGTGTGTGAGGTACACAGATAACATGTGGGACATAGAGTACTTGTAAGTTAGCCATGTCTGGGCATAGTTGCCAGGTATCAGCAATATGGTTGCAGATGTGCAGGGGTGTCATCTGCATACCCTTCTGTGACCTGTGTCACACATTCCACATTAGGATTTATTGTGCATACACCTTGGTGACATGGGTCACATTCCACATTAGATATGTATTGTATGTGAACATAGTCATGGCTATGAACTGTGTCAGTAGCTCACACTGTATAGCAATTGTGAAGCCACATGATGCCCTGCAATAGCTATGCACATCAGCTCAATGTGCAGTATGTCCCTGCATATTTGTAGGGTGGACAGACAACATTCCATCAGCTGAAGGCCCATGTTAGTATAACACTCCCTTGCATAGGGACACCATTACTGTACTGTAGATTGGAAAGGACACCATTGTGTTACACATGTATGCATGTCATTCAACACGTCAGCAGAAGACATGTTATACTATATGTGATTGGCAAGGTCATATGCCACACAGCAGGCTGGTGTACTGTAAACCTGTGCTGGTCTGTGGCACCATTGCAAAGTAGGGACAGCCATGTCAAACATGTGTGTACAGCCACATGCACAATGTCTACACTTAGCTCAGGGGTAGGGGGAATAATGTTGAAAAGACATGCACTGCTTTGGGGGAGATATGCAAGCTAGGGATCAGGCAAACATAGTATGCAGTTGACATACCCTGCTGCTCATGTCCTCACACATAGGGGTGGTGGCCAACACAAAACATCAGTGTCAGATGTACAAAGGTCAGCGATGGTCTGTTAACATGTAGTGTATGTTGCACACACCATGGCAGTGCAGTGCAACAGTGCAAAGTGCATGCATTGTGTTGCAGATATGGGGCATAGGCTACTAACACAAATAGTGCAATACAGGTATGTATGTTAACCACCACTATAATTATGTAAGGTGCATGCCTTCTGTTATACCACATGCATGCTGGGTTGTGAAACTCAGGGATGTATGATAATATGACTATAATTCCCTAAGCTGAAACTATAATTGTCTAAGCTGAATGCCATCTGCCATATCACCTGCATGTAGCATGTGTGTCTGTGCGTGTGTCTGTGTGTGTCTGTGTGTGTGTGTCTCTGTCTGTCTATGTGTGTCTCTGTCTGTTGGTCTGTGTGTGTGTGTGTGTGTGTCTCTGTGTCTGTGTGTGTGTCTGTCTGTGTCTCTGTCTGTCTGTGTGTGTCTGTGTCTGTCTTTGTGTGTTTGTGTGTCTCTCTGTGTGTTTGTGTGTGTATGTGTCTGTCTGTCTGTGTGTGTCTGTGTCTGTCTGTCTGTGTTTGTCTGTGTCTGTCTGTGTCTGTCTGTGTCTCTGCCTGTCTGCCTGTCTGTCTCTGTCTGTCTGTCTGTGTCTCTGTCTGTCTGTGTGTCTCTGTGTGTGTCTGTCTGTCTGTCTGTGTGTGTGTCTGTCTGTGACTGTGTCTGCCTGTGTGTGTGTGTGTGTGTGTGTGTGTGTGTGTGTGTGTGTGTGTGTCTGTCTGTCTTTGTGTCTGTGTCTGTCTGTGTGTTTCTCTGTCTGTCTGTGTGTGTCTGGTATAACTTGTGATGTACAGTTCTTGTCCTCCCCTCACAGGTGTTGATGTAGGTGTGTTGTCCTCCTGCAGTCCTCCTGATGTTAGTGTCCCCACAGACTCTAGCAGTGATGAGGATAGTATGATTGAGACACAGGCAGGGTTGTCAGGGGCTGAATCTGTGCTATTGGTTGCCATTCCACCTGGCTCCCCCTCATCCTCGCACACAGTTCCCTTGCCTGCACATACCCCATCACCACCGGCCTAGGTGAAGGACAGTTGGCGGATGGTAGCATGGAACAGGGAAGTGTGGTGACTATGGAAGGTGTGCCTGCACACCATTATCCCAGTAAACAGACTGGTGATGTCCCACACAGGCATGTGCCCAGCGCTGCTCGTAGGAGGACCACTGGCCAACATGCCCCTGCGAGACCAAGCACATCAGCTGGAGTCACCAGACACATGTTTCAGGCTGTAATGAAGGCACAGGCATGTGCTGAATGGCACAAAAGAGGCGGTCTGTGGCTTCAGAGGGCTGCTGTCCGTTCATTAACTGACAAAATCCAGGCACTTGCAAATGCTCACCATCATCTTGCAGATTTTTTGGATAGACGATTGGGTGACATGGTGGGAGTCCTTGACAGTGGCATGTCAATCCTCGAGTGTAGATTGTCTGTGCTGGAACATCTGGTGGGAGTGAGGCATTGGGCACATGGATGTAGGCCAGCTACATCACCTGCTGGTGCTGTGCAGTCCACACCAGGACACAGCAGGCCACATGCACGTGGTCCTGGATGGTCCCAACAAGGACAGAATTCCAGTGGACATGTGTTATCAGATGGTACCCAATCTGGACCTCTGTCTGGTACTGCCCGTGCAACCCCTGGCAGGTGCAGGTCACATGGCCATGGCTGGACACTGTGAACTGTGACACCTGCCTTGTACAGTCTGCAGCTGCCAATATTACCCCTGTGTAGGCCAGCCACATGCCAGACCTTTGTGCATGCATACACACACACTAGAAACAAATGTAGGGCACCTCAACACACACATGCAAAACATCCACACATGCCCAATGATATCACAGGCCATAACACACACGCATAATGTCATCCAATGGCACAGCCTAGGTCTCTGGCAAACATTATCACCCTGTACATATGATGATGCCTGTGCAGCATACCTGTCATCCACACCATCGGTGCATGGACATGTTCATATGGTCTGATGCACAGGGTGAACATACTAGGTAGACAATTGTAGATTAATATTGTTGAGTAGTGTTGACAAGCAGCAGACATACCATGTATTGCAGTTTTAGAATGCATTTTGTATGTTTGGCAGTATGCATTATGTGTAACAACACTAACAGCATGTTGATCTTAATGTTCTGCCTTCCTCATTCAGGTGTAGTTGCATGTGCCGGGGGAAGTTGGTGTTTGTGGGAGTCCCATATGTACATGTTGGCTACCCACAGGTCAGTATGACAATACCTGCATGCACTTTGTAACTTCCACATCACAGTTATATTCTCCCATGTTTCAATTATGTTTACTGTTCTAATGATCTAAGAGCATGATAGTTGTGTAGTAACCTACTGTGTTCAGACCTGTCACATACATAGTGGGTGACATCACAGGTATAAATACCTGGAGCGCGGAGTGGGTAAAAGAGTGGTATGTTGGATGACAAGGGTAAAGGCCAGTGGAAATAGTGAATTCTCATTGGGAAGCAGAAATACCCACTGCCATGACAGCGTGCAAACACAGACACACACACAAACACTCAGGGATTCCAGACACAGTAACTCACACTCTGACACACACACTGTTGCCAGTGTTCGGATGAGAACACCTGCCTATGTGCATATCATCATTATAGTACTACGCAATTACAAGACGCGCCACAGAGATTACACATGTGCAGGTAGTTGGAATGGCCTAAGATTGAAGACATCCACAGAGATACTACAGTGCAGTGAGTGTATTTGGGGAGGGGGGTCCATCAGTAGGCTATGTAACAACAGGTCACACCCCAGGCTATACATGATAACAGGCGGTTAGTATGTCCATCTATGATTGATGATATCAACAGGGATGCTGGACTGCTTTGAGTGGATGGAGGGAGGGGGCATTAACATTTCACTCTGGAAAAATACAGCCTCACTCCAGAAACCGGACAGCCATACACACGGACAGCCACATACACACACACACACACACACACACACACACACACACACACACACACACACACACACACACACACTGGCATTCACAAAGATATACACCTATGTCACACACATACAGACACTTTACATGTGTGAGGTTTAACCACCTGCCTATGCCTTTCTTTATACACTTCACTCTGTACTGGTGTCAGCAACAGTGTTCCGGAGAGTGGTAACATGTGGGATGTATTCCCAACTGTACGTGACATATATGGACACACACTCACACGTGCCAGCACTGTGGATCAAACACCTGTCTATCTCATGATAGGTACTACAGCAGTACAGCACTATCAAATCCTGTATAATGCTTATTGACTCTTTCCTTTGCCAACTGTGCTGATATATGCACAATATATGCACAGGGGAGGTATTACTGTTACAGGTGTCATGGGGTTTGCCTTCAGTGTCACCCTTACAGCATTCTACATTGTCTGCCTTCCACTTCAATTAACAAAACTTGACCTTAGCAGGTACACAGGTTATTGTAGGACTGGTTGTAACACACCAGTGAGCTGTCCTCAGTAATCATTCATCAGCAAAGAAGCCCCATCACTTAGTAGTCATGTCCAAACATCTGCCTATACCTCATGTACTGCTTACTGTACTTAGAGCATATCACCATATACAGTTGGCAATGTTGAGGCTGTATTGCAACAGCATGATGTGCTAAGACAACAGTCACCTTCAGACATCAGACACTGCACACACATGGAATCTACACAAACAGCAATACATCTACACTTATGCGGTCTACATCAGTACGTGCACTATAAGGTCAAGAGGATGCATTCCAGACCTTCCCCACGCCATGTGTGAAACATAGCCGAGCATTACACCATAATGGATGTTGTATTCATGTACTGGTAGGACACCACCATGTTCACTGAGTAGCGTGACACACACAGCATTATTCCATGTCATGCTCCTATAAACTGTTACTTGACATTGTCTTGGTGAAGACAGGGCACTGTAATGGTCAACAGTGAGCACATCATATCTCAAAATAGTATAAAGGAAAGGCACACAGTCAAAGTGAAGGTAGCTGAAGACAGTATTGCCCACAATAAATCCAATAAATTGTGTCGAAAAAATAATTCCAGGTCAATGAAACGCTCATACCTATGTAGGTATGTTATATCATGTATGCTTTTTACTTATTCATATGTATACATATATTTATAATTCATTATTATTTTTTTACATTTGGATTCATTTACATATATTCATATGGATTTTTTATTAAATTAAACAACTGTTATTTATATAATAATTAGCAAAATATATATAACTTTTAGCTTCACTTGAATTTTCCAGTTATTCATTTAAATTAATTTACATTTATGAAGTAGTATATGAAGTTTTCATTAGTTCAATTTATTATATATATATATATATATATATATATATATATATATATATATATATATATATATATATAGATAGATATTCACTCATTGTACACATAATAATTATGGTTTACATGTTTTTGTGCGGGACAAGTGAGTTGATTATTGTTCAACAATTATTTATTAGATATATATATACAATTCATTTTGGTTTATGATGTTATGGTGACATTATTGTATTAAATATATATATATATATATATATATATATATATATATATATATATATATATATATATATATATAATTTTTTTATAGTGCAGAATTATGTGTTGGACAAGTATATATATTTTTATTATGTTCTTAAGAGTTCATTATTATACAAATATATATATACAGTTCGTAAAGTATATATAATTTTAACAATTTTAAGCATTTTTTTGAATTAATTGATTAATTGTTTAATTAATTCATGATATAATTGATTATGTATATTTAAGCGGCTTTATTTTTGTTGAAACTTGTGTTCTGATGAAGTTCGTGGAGACGGACGAAACCTAGGTCGACGCAAGTTGTGTATCGTTTGGTTTCATATAATAAACTACAAGTTTGAGCGTTTCATTGACCTGGAATTATTTTTTCGACACAATTTATTGGATTTATTGTGGGCAATACTGTCTTCAGCTACCTTCACTTTGACTGTGTGCCTTTCCTTTATACTATTTCATGTTTTGGCTGTCTGTGGTTCCTAGTTTGCGGTGTAGCACATCATATTTGTCACACACACCTCATGTGTACTGGAAGAGTGCCAGGAATGTGCTGTGTTAAAGCTAGGCAGTACATTCATTCAACCATGTGCGAGTTCTGTGGCTTGTAAACATCTCACCCCAGCATGTACTGGCTATTGTGGTACTAAGGCTAATGTTCAGACAGCACACAACATGCATGGCTTGCAATTGTTGACATGAGGTATATGTAGGAGCTGTGGCCACACATGGCTGTACATGTCATGAACATATTACCTGTGACTACTCAGGAACATACAGTGCAGAGCTGGATTTCCTAAGTCTGTCAATACAGGCCTTGTGTAGGTCCTATGGTCCTGTTATTTGGGTGTGTTTGTAGGCATTGCATTAGGTGGACATGACTAAAGACATACATGCCAGATGGGGTGTTGTATGATATGATAGGTGTCATGGGTGACTAATAGAGAGGGGATATTACCTCTGTCAACATAGATATCGAACCTTATGCACTGTTAGCATGCTATCTGCCATGTGCATGTGTGTAATGACTGTAGCCACCTGTATGTAGAAAGGTAAATGAAAGCTATGTTAATGCAATTTATGTTGTATGAGTGTGGGATGTACATATCCAGGGCAGGTATGGTTAGGTCATATCCAGCCATGAGGGTGTTGTTTACTGATGTACAGCAACAGTCAACTGTGTTAATGCTGATAACATCCGAGGGACCCTGGTATGTGTACAGCTGAGCTGGTTACAAACAGTGGAATTATTGCATTGCATAACACATTATGCAGCTGTGTCTGTACATGGGTACTTTGCACAGTTGATGTAGGCCTATGTACAGTCCACCAATCGGGGGTTATCTGGTGGCCTACCGTACTATGTCATACCACATATTGATGTGTATTGGTAGTCTGGAAACAAGGTGATGGATGTATATGAGAATACAACCTAGAATGCAGCATTTGCCACTGTCACCTGTACCTGACTGATCTGTGATGCGTTATGTCAGCGTATTGGTCTTTACATGTGAGTAGCCTTTATTAATTTGTGTACACCACCACCTGGTATGCACCATACCACTGTTATGGCTCACATGTCTGGATATGAGTTATATGGTGGTAGTGCAATTGTGCACTACAGAGCCTTCAGCCAGGTGTTCCTCACTGCAAAGATGTTGGTATTC
Organism: Protopterus annectens; assembly: GCF_019279795.1. NCBI lineage: Eukaryota > Metazoa > Chordata > Ceratodontiformes > Protopteridae > Protopterus > Protopterus annectens. The sequence continues at coordinate 347,490,143 of NC_056734.1, read as the reverse complement.
CCCATTGTAGGTACTACATTGAGCAAATGGATTACTAAAGCCACACATCTAGCACGGGTTAGCATAAGCATCCAATGCAATTGTCATGTAGGTGTCAGGGTGTTACTTCTGTGTGTAGGACATTTGCCTTGGAATGCGGCTACATGGGTAAATGCAACCCACACACACGTGTAACATGGATGCATTAGCTCTGTGTTGAAGGCTCATTGTTTGGTCATGACAGCCCAGAATGACAGACACTGGACAACCTCATAATAACAGCAGGACATTGGCTCATTGTTTTGGTCAGCAGTTGCCACCCATACCATGACATCACTGTGTGTGGCATTAATGTGCTTGGTAGCAAATGCCCCATGTAAGGTGACGGACAGTGGCAGAACTTGTGTATATGACCAATGCGAGATATACTTAGTGTAGCAGTCCTGCTAATAATGACAACTACTAACACAGCTGAGAAAGGTCATCTTGAAACATCAGTACCATTACACAAGGTGGCTCACACACTATGCTTGCACATGCCACTGTTCCACGTATAATGCCACTGTCCTTAACCTGCTATCCATGTATGCCTTTCAGGGCAGCAAGGTGTGTGACACATGCTGTAGGTAGCATCCGTCTGTGCGACCCAGGTAACCTATTGTCTGTCACGTCCGCACATGCATGAATGTGTATACGTAACATATATATGTCTGTACTTCACAGATATATCATTTACAGGCCACATACAGGTATCAAGTAGTAAACCAGTATGATGTGCATATATCCAAATAATTGTAGCAAACTGGTAAAAATAAAAACTAAAAACACAAATTCACCAGTAGGACTAGTAGGCACAAGTTTATTTTTCAGGTTAAGCGCTTTCATCAAAGTAAAATTGACTTCCTCAGAACAATATACAAACAATCATGTGGATTTAAATATGTCACACTGTCAAAGGATAGGTGAGGAATACTACCAGTCAAACAAAAGATCTCTTGAATAAATTAATACCTTAAAGGCATACACTGTAAACACTAAAAATACAATAAAATACATTTCTGTAAAAAATTATATAAAATTAAACCCTTTCTGCTCTTTCATTTAAAGCAGGCAAGATAGATATAAAATCATTTAATCCTGGATACAGATTAGCTGCCATACGAAGCTGCCACATCAGTTCCCTCTTGTTTAAAGTGTTTTTCCAGTTGCCACCCCTGGGGTTTATTTCAATGGTATCTAATATCCCAAACTTTAATCCAGAGAAATTAACACATATTTTACTATGCCTAAATAAAGCATTAGTTTCTTTGGAATTCTTAATGTCATATAAGTGTTCATAAATCCTGGACGTGAGAGTCCTTTCAGTTTTCCCAACATAAAACCCCGGACAGGAATTACACTTTGCCAGATAAACTATTTTGCTAGTCTGACAGTTACCTTTTTTGAAAAACACTGTGTCCTAGTTGATATTATCAAGTTTCAAACTAGCAACCAATAGTATATATCTACACTGTGTACAACAACCACAGGCTTTGGTGAGTTTCAAGTTGCGGCCCACTTTATTACAAAAAATAGGCTGTTCACCCACTGCTTGTAAAATATTAGGGTCACCCCTAAAAATGTTCCAATTCCTACAAAGTATATTTCTGATGTCATTATAATGTGTACTATATTGCACCACACATGCCTGGGAGAAGTTGTGGGTAGAGCTCTCTGTTGTTTCACAATTTTTGGTTTTAGAAAGACCTCTACCTAGTAGAGGTTCATATTTAGAACCCCACTCTCTCAAAATCTCTTGTAAAATACCCTCTACAAATTCTAGTGGATAATCTCTCTCCAGAAACATGTTCCTCAGGTCACTGAATTCCTTAATGGTGTCCTCAAGATGGGAAGTCATTCTAGAAATTCTGATTGCCTGTCCCTTAACAATACTTTTTTTCTGGTATAGTGGGTGATGACTTTGGAAATGGAGGTAGGAATTACAAAACGCTTTCTTTCTATACACCTTGGATCTAAAACAACACACATCTGTAATGATGGTGGTGTCAAGATAGTGAATTTCTTTCTCATTACACTCATAGTTAAATTTCAAATAATGGGTAGTGCCATTTAGATATTCAACAAAACCAGCAATACTTTCCTTGGTAACCTTCCAGAAAATAAAAATATTGTCCAGGTACCTGCTGTAAAACAAAATATCCAAATGAAACCTACTTTCAAAAATAAACTTTCTCCCACCCTAATAAAACAAGATTTGCATAATAATTATTCCTACCTCCATTTCCAAAGTCATCACCCACTATACCAAATACTATTCTAAATATGAATATTTCGGAATATTACTTACATCTCCGGGGCAGTCCTAATACGACTGCGCCAGCCAACACCTACATGCCTAGGCCCATAATTGCATACCTATAGTTCCCCCACCTGCCACTCCTCTACAGCACTCATCCTTACTGTGGGTGCAGGTGGGGTATAAACACACCACTACACACTGCCCACTCTCCCTGTGTTGGGACACATGTCCTACATTGTGTCGACCCATGGGTTATCAGGCTTGCACAACCTAATGGTCTGTGTACATCTACAGGCTGGTTTGATAAGTCATTACCGGGACTGCCTCCGCTCATTAATTTTTGGTGTCCCACAAGGGGCATCAATGTCTGTGTTTCAAGATTAGACCTGGCAGGTCTCTCCCACTCATAGTATCCTGCCATTGGTCTGGGAAGCAGTCGTGTGTTTACCTTTATTGTGTGTCTGTATGTCTCACCGGTCTAGCTGGGACACTGGGGGCATTGATGCTATGTGTTACATGTTTGTTTATTGAACCCCTCACCCCCATATGCACGGCCTGTGAAAATATGTTACTCGTAACTGCTGTATCATATCCTAGCTATATACATGTGTATATTTACAGTCACATATATATATCTATTTACATTACTATATACAGATATATCTGTATAGGTATGCATACATGTATTTTATATTTTGCTGTCTATATACATATATATGCATATAAATATATATATATATATATATATATATATATATATATATATATATATATATATATATATATATATATATATATATATATATATATATATATATATATATATATATATATATATACACACAACATATGGGTCTATGGTTGTCTGTGTATGTATATATTTATATGTGGGTAAGTATCTGTATTCTGTCTCTGTATGTATACATTTGTACTACGGAGAGGGAGAGGCTTATCTCTATGCACTATGGGTAGATATACACATACATACCTATACATACATACATGTACATCCGGTTATTCCGTTCCTTGCCATATAGATTACACTTTGCTGCAGTGGGAGTCGTAGTGGGTGTGGCTGCTCGTTGGGCGATGCCTCTGCCCAATGAACACATTCGCTTGCATCTCTAGGGCTGTCCATACAGGCCCACATCAGCCAACACCTGCACACCTAGACCCATAAGTAGCTACCCATAGTTCCCCCACCCGCACCTCCTCAACATCACCCATCCTTACAGGGTCCTGGTCTGTTCTGGACACACCATTACATGCTGCCCACTCTCCACTTCACGGGACCCATTTCATACAATTGTCTCAGCCCATGGGTCATAAGGGTTTCCCACCCTTGTATTCCGAGTATGTATACACCCCAGCCAGAATGGCCGGTCTAGCATCTTCTTTTGGTCTTGGCAATTTTAGTGGTGTCCTGCAAGGGATGCTCCAGTCTGTGTTCTAAGATTAGAATTCACGGGTGCACTGTGTACCCTGCTGGTTGTATCCTGCCTGTGGTCTGGGGAGCAGTGGACTCTTTACATTGTTTGTGTGCATGTTTCCCGTGTCTGGCTGGGGGGGGGGGTGGAAGGTCATGCTACGTGTTTCATGTTTCTTGCTTGTGCTCCTCACTTCCATTTGCATAGCCTGTGAACATATGTCATTCTTGTGTGCTGTTTCCTATCATCTATCAGCTGTATATCTGTGTATATATATGCACACACAAACACACACACACACACACACACACACACACACACATATATATATATATATATATATATATATATATATATATATGTGTATATATGTATACATATATATATATATATATATATATACGTATATGTCGGCAACCATATATATATATATATATATTTATATGTATATATGTATATGCATCTGTAAAGCAATACATACCCCATGCAAACGCACTTACACATGTTTACTGGTGTTTATATATGCTTGACCTGCTTACTAGTGCCTTATTCATTATGACACTGACACTTCATGCCAGTTAACTTTTAATTGATAATTTGCAGGTTATACAGCAGACAGATGTCGCAATATGTTTATGTATGGATTACCGATGGTAAATGGTATGTGATACAGTGGGATTTGGTACGGGAATGTCTGTTCATTAGGGGGTTGCTCGAACCAATACGCTTTTGCTATGCTGCTTCATTTGCATATATACCCATATACCCATGGCACCTGGTTCCCCAATCACACACCCCAATGCTCCCTAACACTGCTGTCATCCATTCTCCAGTCGGATTCACAGTGTATCCACACCACTACACATTGGCCACTCCCTACTCCTATGGACCTATCCCATCGGTTGTCTCACTCCATGTATCCTCAGAACTCCCAAACGTTTAGTCCACAAACATTTGTGACGTGAGCGACCAAAAGAATACTATTCACAATTTTTGGGTTGTCCCACATGGGATACGCATGTGTTTATGTCAAGATTAGACTCTATACTCCATTATATCCTTACTCTCGTTAATATGACACTACAAAAAATTAATATGTATTACTATGTGATAACGCACACGTTACATATAAGAGCCTAATTATGTACATGTTCAGCGTATTTCTTTTACAAATAGACCAGTTTAGTAATTGGCATTGCCATAGCAGGCAGATCATAGGAATGATTCCATGTGTGGGGAAGTCCTCACATTTGATTATTTACAGCACAGCACTGACTTTGGACATTGTACACACTTCTGCATTTTAGCAGTATCATCCCGTCCCTCTTCTGCACAACCTATTATTCTATCTACTGTCAAGGTTTGTAAGGGCACATTCATGCTATTTATGTCTGCAAATGGAATGAATGTGTTACAGAGAAGGTTCTTCTACATATTGATGTCTGCATGTGTGTATGCAAATATACCTATAACAAACTCGCTGACCTCCACAGTGCCATCCAATTAGAACCAGCCCATCCAACCCTGGCACGCCTGGCTCCATAATTTCATACCCATAGTTCCTCCACCCCTCCCATGTTCAAAATACATGCATACCATCCATTGTCCACTTGTTATCACAGCCATGACACACCTCCACAGATTGCCCTATCCAGAGTGTTAGGGGCCCTACATGTGTGTTGTCCCAACCCATGTATTCTCAGGCTCTCCTACCATTTAGTCCTTGAACATACCTGCCCTTGCTTGTGTAATGGTCGGAAGGCCAAATGGTCTATCAATTTTTGGGTAGTCCCACCAGGGACCATTTGTAAAGTAGACTTAGCAAATCAACAATGTACTACTACTGGTAATATCCTGCCTGTGGTGTGAGTAGCAGTGCTTTGCTCACTCCTGCCCAGCTTGATATGACATAAGCTGACAGCGCTATATAATATTGTGGTTGCTGTGATTCCCTTCTCATTCCTTTTGTATGCTTTATTGTTACGTCGTTCTTTCTTCATATATATATATATATATATATATATATATATATATATATATATATATATATATTATATATCTGTATATACTTATATACATTTCCTATGCTGGGCACTGCTTAGACCCGTGCAAGTGTACTCAGACTTACTTACTGGTACTTATATGTGTTTACTGCTGCTTATTTGTGCTTACACCTGCTTACTAGTACCTTATTCATTATGACAGTGCCACTTTGCTTGAATTATATTTAAGTTGAATATCTCATGCGATACTCTTATGTCGGTTTTATGGCAAAACAACATTCATTCCACATGGAAAATGATATGTGCTATTGTTGGGCTCGAACTGTGACTGCCTGTTTGACAGGCGGATGCTCTAAGCACTACACTATTGACACTTACATTGATTCTGCATGCTTTTCGCTATTTGAATGAATATGATGTGTAAGCTACGCTCGATGGAGTGCGGCGATGCGCAGACATGCTGCGCTTTGCTTACACCTTCGCTCTTGCTGCAATTCGAATGTATAATAGGGACACGGGGACATGGAATCTAATTGTGACAGTTCTAGGGACAGGGCTCTACATTCCACTATGTGCTTGTGTGTTTACTACTTTGATCTTATTTCACTGTTCGTGGACACTCTTGTATGCTGAGCATACATTTTGGTATCCACGGACACTGACTTACTGACTTACTATTAGGGGTGGGCTCTACTAGTAGGCATAGTAGGTTTTGCAAGTGTCAGGGCATGTTTACGCCTCCGTAGAGCACTTGTTCATGCCTCCTACAATCACAAACATTTCCTGTGCATGTTGAGGCTGCGATGGCGCACCCTCATACATATTCATATGGTGCTGCTGCACCATCTGTAGCGAGGACGCTCGGCGCAAGGCTAAAACTGTCCTTGCTCCGAGCTTCTTGAATCCCGGGGTAAGTCGCCACAATATTTAATGAAAAAATGTAAGTATGAAGAGTCTAGCAAGCCATTAATATTATCTATCTGTAAGAAATTAAATGAATTTGTGGATAATATGAGTGAAGAGGAACAGAACATTATTCCCCCATTATAAGAATATATGAATGCTGCTATTGAAGGTCGATTTACATGCAAAGGAAGCTTGTCCAAGCTATGTAATTAATTATAAATAATAATAATAGTTTTGCTGCAAAATTCTGGAACTTTTTAGAGTGACTCAAAAGATGGTAAGCATGAAGTTTTGATATGTACAGCAGTTAGTCAAGCTTCTTCTTCTTCAAGTTTATAATGAAAACTTTTTATGTGGAAATAAATACATACAATGTTTGTTACTCCATATAAAAGTTTAGTAAAATGACTTCTTCAGTTTGTTGGAGATATAATAGAGATGTAAAAGCTGATTGTAGACATGTTTATGGATTGTAAAAAATTAAATATATATCGGGAAGAGATAAATACGTTGTTTTAAGGGATTATGGCTTGATAATTGTTCTTTAACTGTCTCAGTAATATTAATGAATGTTCCACTTTCAGTATCTGTAAAAGCCAAAGAGCAAGGACTCTTTTGGGCTCTCTAGACAGTTGCCACAACAGTTATTACAAAAAAATTGGAAATCAAACTTAGTTCCTACATTCAAAAAATTTTTTAATTTAAAAAAACTACTATGTAAAACTGAAAAAGAAGTGATTAAAATAAGGTCTATAAATCATAGGAAGACCTTCAGTTGTTGGGATAGCCTTGAAATGTTGCTATTGAAATACCAAGACTCTTAAAATGTTAATTGTTTAAAATTACCCTGATAATTCAATGTATTCCTATCATTGTATAACAATATGTGACATTGAATTTCTCCTTTTCTGTGTATATATATATATATTGTACATATGTTAAATTAATACATTTTTTCTTAAAAAAAAGAAAAGCCCATGAATATACTTCTGCTTATGTATGTTCTCTGAATAATACTTACTGAACGATAAGTAGAAGGCTGAAGCTTTAATAAGCTATTCATCTTTCATTCAATGTGATTGATATTTTACTATTAGAAGAATGGGGAGATTAAGAGTATGTACTGCTCTGAGTGAAGAAAGCAAGACAGCATGGCACAACTGAAAATACCATGAGATACTATGGGAGTTTAAATTAAAATTCGATTTCAAATATTTGAAGGAAACAAAGGCCATTCTGACATTCAGACATTCAGCTACATCAGCAAAGGTAATGACTCCTGCTGAATAAGCTAACATCCAGACATTATTTCTTATTTCTGGCATTGCTAATTCATAAATGTATTTACACCCTGTCACCCTAAGAAATTGCTTCCAAGACATATGATTGGCTGACAAGTACTTTCATAACTTTAAGTATTTTACCTACAAATTGCAACATGCATAGTTCAACCTAGTATGGATACCTGAATTTCCACCCACAGAACAGGAGAACAACAGCTGTGACTAACACCTTATGCACGATGAATAGTGTATCATGCAGCATAGTGGGTGTAAACATGATGTCGTTTGGTACCTTCCTTCTCTTCTAGCCCATATAAATGCAAATTCAACTTTCGCATCTTGGCTCATTATCCGTTTGGTAAGGGAACATATTTTGTTTATTTTTTATATTTATTTATTTTATTTCAGTTTTGTTTACTGGGTTTGCCTAACTAGGCTTTGTAAAAAAAAATAGCTTTAAGTGGAAGTCTGGGGACAAGAGCTCCAACATATTATAAACATTTTTAAACAGACATTCAGTAATATACATAAACAGATATTAAGCAATATACATTAACAATTATACATTCAGTTTACATTCGTATGACATAAAGGCAATTATTACAACATAAAAGATATTCATGCATTTGCACATATTGAACCATGAGCATTTGAAGATGTGTATTATTGAGTTTCTCATATAGGTACTAGATCATGTGATTAGTGATTAGAAATTCCAAGAAACTGAGGTGAGGGAAGGAAATAAGTAGGGCAGAAATGTTAAAACTGTAGGGAAAAAAAAAATATTTATATATATATATATATATATATATATATATATATATATATATATATATATATATATATGGGTCTATGTCACATAATTGAACACAAGTTGCCAAAACTCTTTTCATGGAGATGAAAAGAGGGAATATTCAAAGCAAACATTCAAATTAGCAAAAAAAATACCACAGGGAAAGGAAGCACTTGGCCCCTTTATGAAAAAAACACACACACCACATTATGTCAAACCCACCCAGGTGGGGGGCTGCATCCCCCCACACCCCCTCTAACTATATATAACAACTCCGAGATTGCATTACAGAGTAGAAAAAGGCAGTTTCCTAACATTGGCCAGCTGCTTCCTTTCCCTGTGGAATTTTCACTGATGTGAACATACTCTTTATTGAACAATCGCTCATTTCATCTCTATGAAAAGAATTTTGGAGAAGTGTGGTTTAATTATGTAAGTAAACGGATTCACTTCATAATCTCGAAATACTGAAATATCGAATTTCAGTATCTCGAGACCATGAAACCGAATCCACAAAATACCGAAACAACAAAACCCCAAACCCAAAACCGCAAAATTCAAAACACTGAACAATCTGCACACACTACACCATACATACACCACAACACCCATATCACAACATAATCAAACAAAACTACACACATTCACAGGAGGGCAAGCCCCCCTGCACCCCCCATGTGGGGGGCTGTTCCCCCACCCCCCTACTTATATATACGAACTCCGAGATCGCACAAACAGGAAACAAAAGCAAACACACGCACGCACATTCTTCATACTCTCACACACGCATAAAACATATCAGCGGACTCACATACACTCTAACTCCCACTCAAAACCCTTACAAAACACTCACTTACTGGACACAACACCTAGATCTACACACGGCACTGCGCACCATCAACATACAATCCTGGACATTACGTAGCATAAGGCCATAACCGCAAATCTGGGATATTCAAATTCGCGATTATGAACTTTTGCTATTGTAAACATTCAGCTTTATATTCTCGAGATACTGAAATTCGACATTTCAGTATTTCGAGATTATAAAGTGCTCCCAAGTAGACGTATATATATGTATATATGGGTCTACTTTGAAACTTCGAATTGACACACGATCAAATTTCATTAGATCGAGACTGAAAACACAAAAGCTCAAACACTGAAACTGCTAAACTCCTAACATCAATATATAGAAAAACAAAACACTGAACCACCACATACCAAAACCCCAAAACAATTATGTTTCTACAATCCCCCCCCCCCCACAGGGACTGCACCCACCACACTTCCTGCTAATTAAATATACCATCTTTGAGATTGCACTACATTGAGAAAAATGCAAATTCCACCCACGGCATGCACAAAAACATACCCATTTAAATGTACTCTTACAAAATCAACAATTTAGTCTTCACACCCATGTAAATTACAAGCTTATGATGCACAATAAACACTTTATAAATTATAATACACTAAATCCACAATTATGCATTCTAAAACTCTACTGATTACATTCAATAATTCATCTCCACTTTACCTACATGTACTCTGCAATACTTTTAAAAATCACGAATAAAGCAATAATTCTTTAATAAATAGCTATAATATTAACTAAATAGACTATAGCAATAACACAACCTCATACAATCACTTTCTTACTTTTTTGCATAGCATTTTTAATTCAACGATTAGGTATTTCCAGCACCATTAAACTTAACTTCTGTTATTTTACTTAAACAGAAAGTACAAAGATTTAAAGGGATATTACACTATTTAAAAACTTACACATTAGAAATTATCACGATATTCAGCAATTTGAAATTCGATCATGTAAACTCTCAGTATTTTGTAGCTTCGAATTGCTGGTCTCGATCATGTGCAATTCAATCATATGGCAATTCGAAATTACAAAGTAGACCCATATATATATATATATATATATATATATATATATATATATATATATATAGGTTCATAGATAGGTACTAGGCTATTGGCCCAAGGGGCTAAGTAAGCCTAGCCAACAGGTTCCCTGGCTTATGCCACCCAAGAAAGTTATTTTCCTGTGTCCTTGTCGAGCAGAGCCACAGAAGTGATCCCTGGGGTGTATTTCCTATTTCCCATCCACTCATTAAGATTTTTCTTGAAGAGTGCTAATGAGGAACTTTGCTTGACATAGATGGGTAGCTTGTTCCAGAGTATGGGAAGTCTCTGGGACAGGAATCTATCCCTTCAGCGTGTCTTGTTTATTGTGGTGACAAGGTTTATGTCCCTAGAGCATGTAGCTTGGAGAGATTGGGATTTCTTTAGGTGTAGCATGTCCTCAACTCAGGGTTTGACATACTTTTATATGTTAGGCAGAGATCACCTCGGGGTAGGCAACATGCTACACAGTAAAGCTGTCTTTTTAGATGTAGGGCTACATATAACAGAGCCGTGTTTACAAAAATGTACATATAAGAAGGAAGTGCAAGTGAATCAATACCTGCATAAAGATAGCATGCATGCAAAAAGAACTTTTAGAAGCTAGCAGACTGAATGCTCAATTATACTGATATGTTGACATATACACTCTCCTAATTCTATTGCTTGTACCATATTTTTCCATAACATCCCACAATGCATCATGTCCTGCTATATCAAATGCCTTGCTAATATCACCTACTATATGTTTTATATCCTCCCTTTTATTTATAACATCATCCACAATTTCTCTCACAACCAGTAACAATTCTTGATATCCATTTCCTGATATATATATATATATATATATATATATATATATATATATATATATATATATGTATATATATCATACGTTCATAGGTTCATAGGTTCATAGGTTCATACTAGGCTATCTGCCCTAGGGCATTTATAAGCCTAGCCAGAATGTGTTTGGCTTTCACCACCCATTTTTAAATTTATTTTGCTATGCCCTTTTTCGAGGTTAGTATACTGTGCTTCTGTCTAACAGTGACACAGAAGTGATACCTGGGGTAAACCTACGATCTCCCATCCACTCATCAAGATTCCTCTTGAAGAGAGTCAATGAGGGACTCTGCCTAACCTGGACTGGGATTTTATTCCAGAGTGAAGGGAGCCTCTGGGTTATGAATCTGTCCCTCCAGCATGTCCTATTTATTTCAGTGCTGAGGTTCAAGTCTCTCGAGCGCGTAGCTCGATGGGATTTGGATTTTCTGAGGTAAAGCATGTCCATTAATTCCGGGTTGGACATGGCTTTATACATCAGGCACAGATCGCCTCTGAACAGGCGGTATGCCACTGATTAGAGCTGGAGTTTCTTTAACCGGGCAGCATATGGCATCTGTTTGAGCCCTTTGATCCTCTTGGTGAGGTACTTTTGGGGTCTTTCCAGTTGCTGCAGGTGTCTGGTAAGGTACATCCCAAAAGGGGCATTGTATTCAATTATGGGCCTGATGAGGGATGAGTAAAGAGGCACAATGACATCCCCTGATCTAGATGTGAATCCCTTCATGATTAGGTGGGCTATATAAAATGTTTTTCTAACCACTTTGGCCACGTGGTTGTCAAATGAGAGATTGCTATCAACTTGGGTCCCCAGATCCCTAATTACTTCTTCTGTACTTAATGGATTACCACCTATGTGGTAATTTGTGGGCACTTTGTTTTTGCCAAAGGGGATGAGTATACACTTTTTGGCATTTAGCTTGAGGCCATGGCTCTGGCACCAGTTGTCTGTTTCTATGAGGCCCTTTTGGAGGATGCTTGTGTCGGCTGGAGAGTTGATTATGGCGCCCAGTTTGCAGTCATCTGCGAACTTGGTCAGCCACAGTCCTTCCGTGTTGGTCTGTACCTCCGAGAAATATATACCGAACAAGAGAGGTCCCAGGACTGAGCCTTGTGGGACACCACTTGTAACTGGTTTGGAGTCTGACATGGCTCCAGCAATTCTAACCATGTGGGTTCTGTCCTTGAGCCAGTTTGCAATCCATCTAGTGACATAGGGGTTTATATTTAAGCTGGTGATCTTATCTATAATGCCCGAGTGGGGTAATGTATCGAAGGCTTTTGCGAGGTTCAGGTAGGCTGTGTGGACGACCTTCCCCTCATCAATGGCCTTGGTGACTGTTTCAAAGAAATCAACCAGGTTTAAGAGGCAGGATCTGCCCTTAACAAAGCCGAACTGGGTAGGATCCAGTGTTTGTAGGTCCCCAATATCTTGATTTATGAGGTCCATGATGATCCTTTCCATAGCTTTGCAGACCAAGCTAGTCAGGCTTATGGGGCGATAGTTTCCAGGATCCGTTGAGGCACCACCTTTATGGAGAGGGACCACTGTTGCTGTACGCCACTCTTTGGCACATATCCTGTAGTAAGGCTGAGATTGAGCAGTAGTTTTATGTTTGGGTTTAGCTCTTCTTGGAGTTCATGTAGGATGCAGCCCGGGACACCGTCTGGTCCCATTGATGCTGTGTTTTTTGCTTTGGAGAGGGCGGCTCTTACCTGAGCATCTGAGATGTCGGGGGGGCAGCACTCTGCTGGGATAGATATTTGCCCTTTTGGTGGGGAGTGAGGGGAGAAGTTTGCGCTGAACCTGTCAGCTAGGATGTTGGCAATGTCTGTGGGTTCGGTGTACTTTTTGTCATTTTGGACTAATTCTGAGCATATCTGGGAATTACCACCCAGGTTCCTAACATAACTAAAGAAAGCCTTGTGATTATCCTTAGTGTCCTGTGCAGTTTTTCTCTCGAAGCTGGCCTTAGACAATTTTATGTGTGCCCGTAGTTTTTTGCTAATACTGATCAGTGATGCCTTCCCTTTTTGGGATTTTGCTCTATCATTTAGTAGCTTCCTCCTTCTATTGTATAGTTTGTTTATGGCTGGGGTCCACCAGACAGGACGTCTGCCTTTGGAGGATTGGGTCTTGGTTTTATTTGGGATCGCATGATCCATGCATTCCTGAAGGTGTTCATAGAATGCATTTATAAAGGATTCGGCGGTCTGGGCCATATTTTCCACAGGCCCGGGGGCTTTGAAGGATTCCACCTCAGTTTTGAGGAGTGTGAAATTTGCTTTAGAGAAGTTTTTCACTGTGGTTTTCTGGGCAGGGGGTGGGGTCGGGATGTGAATATCCAGTGAGATTAGTTTATGGTCTGATCTTACCAGTGAGGGATACACTTCTGGTCTGGAGCATAGAGTCCCCATGTTGGTGATGATCAGGTCCAGTATGCTTTCCCCTCTTGTGGGAGTGGTAACAAGTTGTTCCATAGCATTTGAGTTTATGAATTCTAGGAACCTTTGGGCTAGGGTGTTGGAGCTAGAGTAATGCTCCCAGTCTATGTATGGGTAGTTGACGTCGCCCAATATAATGGTGTTTGGAGAGACCTTCATATTTTCCAGTGTTCTCAGGAAGGCCGAGTGGGGTTCCTGGGTTTGGGAGGGTGGTCTGTAGCAGGCTATAAACTGGAAGGCAGTTTTACCCACTGTTAGTTGCACATGGATAGTCTCTGATGCTTTGTGCTTTGCCACCAACCTGGAGGTGTGGGTATCTTTGATGAATATCGATACTCCCCATCCTTTTGTGGTTCGGTCCAAGTTTTGGGGCCAAAAAGCATGGTATGAGGTATAACCTGGTAGTGCTGGGGTGCTCTCGGGAGCCCTGAACCAGGTTTCTGTTACTGCACAGATATTGATGTTCTCCATGCTAAGGAGAGTTTTGAGTGCGTGCATCTTGAGGTTTAGACTTCTGGCGTTGAGTAGCATTACTCTTAGTTTCTTATGTGTCTTATATATATATATATATATATATATATATATATATATATATATACTTTATTCCATAATGTTCTTCACATTTCCTTCCATTCTCCTCTGTATTATTCCCATAAACAATTTATAATCTGTGTTATTTAGTGTGATGGTTCTCCAATTTTTTATTTCATTCTTCTCATCATATAAATTTTAATATTGCACTACATAAGTCTTCATAAATAAACCATTCCTTCAACCATTCTTCCAGTATATTTACAAAATGCTGTCCTTGCCAGTCCATTGATTTCTTGTATATTCCACACTCTACCATCTGTACCTGATACTGATTCAATACATGTTTTCATAAATACCTCATCCAATTTGCTAATAGTGATTTATTGTTCAAATTCTTCCTTAACTCATTCTAGAAATTTCTTCACTTTCCATTCTCTTTTATTTTCCATTCTTTTACTCTTATACATATTTCTATATGCTATACTACAGTACTCATTATTTGCTCTTATGTTCTTTTTCATCTCTCCATTTACAATTTTAATTTCTCTTTACTATTTTACCCAAATATGCAGATACCTCCTCCCTTCTCACTTGAACAAATAGTACCTCTGCTAAACTGTAATGTTCTTAATGATTTCTTGATTTCTTTTATATATTTCTTTCTCCATGTCATAACACTCTCTTGTATTATTCTCTAAATTCTCTAATATATTTATATAAATTTTCTGATACTTATCTTTCTCTTTCTTTCTCACATCATTCTGTGAGTGAAAAAACACTTTTATACCTCTTTTTAAGTTCAGTTTATCACTCTGACCAGTTTTTGTAGAAGTCATTCATGGTTATATGATCCTTCCATAACTGCAATACTTTCCACTCTCTAATTCCATCCCATAGTTTTTCATTTTTTCTTTTTATTCCCTTTCCTATTTTAATACAGTCACTTTCTTCCATCACTTTAATTAATATTGCTAAATGATTTGAAACACCAGTCACAACCGTATCACCATTTGCTACCCTTAAGCTTTTCTCAAAATAAAAAAAAATCATTTTCAGATCCAGATGCCCCCCATTGACTTTTGTGCCACACAGTTAGTTTTAGCACATTTATCACTCTCTGTATTTTTCACCTTTTCCTTTTACTTTATATCTTCCTCTTAAATCACAATTAAAGTTTGATGAAACAGATTATTGCTCTTAGCAATACATTCATATAATGACATAATTCTATAAACACGCTGTCTATAGCTCACTTTCACAACAGTTAACCTTCCCATGTTTACCACATTACATGTAGCATTTTCTCTGTTTTTAAACAACACAACCACTTCAGAACAACTTTCCCTTCCTAAGTTCCATATTATATTTCTACCCCACAATTCTTCTCTTTGCAATCTTTCTTTACTTGTCAGGAATCTTACATCATCTAACGAAATAACATCCACATCACATTTAGCACACCATTCCAGTATCTGTATCCTAATAATACTGTTCACATTTTCTGAAAGTACTCTAAAAGTATCGTTTTCCCATCTTTTTATGATTGATGAAACATTTTTTTAATTTTTGGTTTCTTATTTTTATTCTTTCTCCTTTTGAATATTTTTGCTGGGTTTATGTACAAATAATCCTTGATCCTCAGAATCAAATTTTCACTGGATAAAACTTCAAAAAGTATTAGTGGCAATCCATTCTCCTGACCTGCCTTCCTGCATACAGTCTCTCTCATCCCTATCCCTTTCCCTTTTTTTTCTTCTGCAGTTTCTTTCCCTACTTCACCCTCTCCATCAGCCTGTTGTTGCCCTTCCTCATGTATGTTTTCCTCCCTTTCCCCTTGTTTTTTATTATTGTTTTTTATTATTTACTGTTTGCACTTGACACTCCATCCAAAAGTGTCCCTGCTTTTTTACACAACCTACATTCAGCCACACACCTTCTTGCTGTATCTCATTTCTCCACAGACTCATTACATTGTATCTTGTCACAATCTTTAATTAAACGAGAAAGTCCCTACAAAATAAACATGATTTAGGCTGGCTAGCATATCTTATTGTCCATCTATGTTCAGCCACAAAAGTAACACTTGGCAAGTATTTATCTGTGTTTTTTTCACATTTCAAAACAGCTCTGAAACTCCACCCTTCATTCCATAAGTTTTTCTCATCCCTAACTGTTAGAAAATTAGCAAAATTTTCACATAAACCATGGGAGTGTAAAGAGTTGGCAGATTTTAGAAATTCCACACAGACTAATGATTTTTTAGCTGTGATACAGAATTAGAATTGTCTAGACCTAGTAAGACTTTGGTGAATTTAATTCCAGTGCCTGCCAAAAAAGCAGCTACTGGAAAATGGAAATCAAAGTTTAAACAACCAAATCAGAAGTAGTGAAAATAGCAACATAGATAAAATAACTGGATGTGGGATCTTTAGAGAAGGGTAGGAACAAATTACAAAAAATGGTAATTGTTGGAACAATACATGTAAAGTAATGTTTTGGAAGAGGAATGAGGTTTAGTGGAAGGCAAGAATTGAAATAGCTATGTAATGTTTGACTGACAATAACAGTATAGAATATTATATGTGATGTATAATGTTTGCAACTGAAAACATGTCAGTATGGTTTGTTTTCATTTATATAAATGTATGACTACCTATGCCATAAGTGACAACTCAATAAAGATGTTTATTGTTAAAAAAATCCACACAAATCTTGTATGCATTTCTTCCAGTTCATTAGTTCTAAACTGCAATGTAACATTTTTTACATTTAATTTACTACCAGAAAACAAATAATTGTGCCATGGATAAATGTCTTTTTTTTTGTTACACTTATCCAGAAATTTTGCCAGCAGTCCGTCTGTTTTCATAATTAGACTCACAAAAAGTTTCTGCCCCATGTGTATCAATGATCACATTTCTTGAGTTCTAAAACCCAAATAGCTACCAAATTGTTCCTTACAAAATATCTGCTTGTTACAGTGTAATTTTCTATTTTTATTGTTATGGTTCATCTCTTCTTTTTAAAATCAGTTTTACTTACAATTTGTTGCTAATCTCCTTTTTGGCCTGCTGTCACTGCTGCATATATTTTAATTATTGCATTCTCTGCTGCCACAAAACTAGACATTTTCTCAGTTTGTTGCCACTTTTCTCTTTTACATTATATCACTAGTGCATAAGTTCTAACTGTTGCATTATCTGCTCCCACATCATCTCAACACTTCCAAAAAGTTATCTGCCATATCACTCCATGAAGCAGCAAGACTGCTTACTGGGCCATTCTGCTCAGTTATTTTAAAAAATCATCTGCAAGCCCTCCTGACTCCAGTTCTGCTGTTTGCATCACTGTAGTAGATTTGCCTACTTCATTCTCCATTGAGACAGCTAAACACTGTTCATTTGTATCATTGACCACACAGGAATCTTTATCTTTATTCTGACACTCCACATGAAAATATTTTTTCTCCAAGTTCTTATTTTCCACATTCAAACTCTCCATGGCATTTCCCCACTTCTAAATGCTGCTTCCCCTAGGCTTCTTCCTATATGCTGTATGAGTCTCCCAGTGTCATCTAGCAGTTACAAAGAGTAGGGGTCCTATATTAATATTCACAATATGCAATATATACATTCTATATACAAGTTTTGCAGCTTATTTGCAATTAGTTACAATTAACTTACATATTTTCATAAAAAAGCTTTCAATTCCCCCACTCCTTTTTCCACAACTAAAATCTTATTTTCTTCAAAATTTCTGACAGTACCCATTTCCCATTAAATTTTATCTCATTTATTCTTTCATTCCAGACAATCCAGATTATATAAAAAAAATCATCCAATTTATCTACATCATTTTGTTTCACATTTTTATATTATCTATACTCTATCATGCCCATATTTATAAATCTAACACTTTTCAATCCTTTTAAACATTCTTTGCCAGAAATTTCTTCCTACAATTGATTTACTCTTTTACATTAAAAAAAAAAATGTTCAGTGGTCTATAATTCCCCACAATATATACAGACTCTTTTATCTTTTATATGGCATATTTGCCTTTACTGGAAGCTTCTTTATAGACAATCCCCACAAAAAAATTCACAAATTTCTCACATCTTTTCTTTCTTGCTTTTACAGATTTTACTTTTTTTCCTAAGTGTGAATATAATAAAATGTTCCTATTATATTTTCTTGCCATTTTTTCCTATTCTTTTCTATATTACTTAAATCAATCTTCCATAATAATATTTTCTCTTGATATATTTTCATTTCTGTACAAGCAATTCCTTTACTTATTTTTAAACATTTAAGATTTTCCCATATTGCTTTATATTTTTCTGCTATTATTTGTATTAACCATTTCCTTTTCCTTTATTCCTGTTAATATTTTATATAAATTCAATAAAGCTATTTATGCAGTTGGATTTATTAAACCTAAACCTCCTTCCTTTTTTTTGTAACATAAAGGATTCCTCTTTTAATAGGGTTTAATCTAGATCCCCATATAAATGTAAATAGCACAGTCAATAATTCTTTTTCACATTCCAATGGTATCATACACTTGCTAGATCTGCCATCTTCTCTAATATTACTGAATTAATTAAAAATGCTTCTTATATGTAAGTTAAAATGTTCTTCAAAATATACAAATATTCCTTATCTTATTTATCATGTCTATAATGTCCTTCCATTGTGTCACTCTCTGATGCTCGTTACCAAACCTAATTCCCAAAATGTCTTTCTTCTTTATAAACTGAATACCTTTTATTTTTCTATGGAATCCCAGTGCTTTACTCTGTTTCTCATTAATACTCAAACCTAATACTCTTAATTCTTTGTCAAGTTTATTAATAGCCATACTCATCCATTCTTTATTTTTCAAAACTACTATTAGATCATCCACATAAGAAAACATTACTGGAATCTGATTTCCCTCTGGTGTGCAATATTTAGCTTCATCCAATATTAAATTTATCTTAGTAATGATTGCATTCATTATTAATGAAAATAAAATACAAATTGCTAGACATCCTTGTTTAATACCACTTTTTTATTTCTATTGTCTCACTTAACCAGACATTAACCACTAATCTTCCTTTACTTATGACTGATTGCAAAATGTTGATTATTTTATTACTTATGTTATATTCTTACAAAAATTCCCATAATGCCTCATGCTATATCTTATCAAATGCTTTACTTACATCTCCTAATATTTTTCAATTCCATTTTCCTATTTTTACATCATATTCCGATTCTCTTATTATTGTTAAAAGTTGACTTCCTTTTTTTATTCCAAAAATTGTTTTATTCAGTAACCTATTAGTCTTACTTAGTATTCTTTTTTCTACTATCTTCATAAAAATCCACATTGTTTATCACTAGTTGTCTTCATAGGTTCATAGGCTGGTACTAGACTATCAGCCCTAGGGCCTATACAAGCCTAGCCATAACAATTCCATTTTTTTATGCCTGTTCTTTCTCCATTTTTCTGTATATATTTCATTGCTGTACCCATACATATTTTTTCATAATTTACACCTTTTCAAACCATTAATTCAACACCTCTAAAATATTATTTTTGCCATTCTTGCACATCCTTATACATTAGATATTCAAGTCTATCTAAACCTGTAGCTGCTTCTACATTTACTGTTTTCAGCTCATTTTTTTAATTCTATCATTGTAATCTTTTCTTCCATTCTCTTATTCTCTTCTTTTGTTAATTTCTTTAAGTTCCATTTATACTTTCTTATTCCCCCGGATTCTCAAAAGCTTGCATGGCATGCATGATCAGTGTAAGGGGTAATGTTGGCAATATGGTGGCCGAGCGATCCATGTACATGCTCATTTGATGTGCGCGAGGGCTCTAGCATTAGTGCTACAAGTTCCCAGCCCCATATGCAAATTACCCCATTTGCAGGTGAAAGCCATGCAAACAAGGTAAATCTGCTATCCAGGAAGCTGGAATCAGGGCATGCAGGACTAGCATAATATGCAGAAATGTACTTGGTTAATAACTGAGTACGGTTCTGCAAAATCCAAAACGGGGACATGACAGCTCCAAATAAAGGCTGCATATCATTGAGGAAGCACGCCAATGGCCAAGTATAAGGCCACTGGCATTGCAAATGATGCAAAATATACAAAATACAACTTTTAGTTTATTACCACCGATCACGGCTGTTGAAGCATAGGGCAGCGGCATGCAAATGGGATCAGTGGGAAAATAAGAAAATAAACCTAAAACAAGCATTCCAACTAAAATTAGTATTCTGCCATGCAAGTCAATGGCAGGCAAAAGACAACCTGGCCAGTGCGTAATGGTAGCTAAGGGGGAAGGCTCAATGTGGCACATGTAACTATGCATTAGCAGGCAATCCTATGCAAATGAGGGGATGGATAGTGAATCCCAGTTTACTCCAGCATGTGAGGCAGGTCCCAACAGTGTAAGAGTATGAATAGCCAAGTGCAAGACTAGGAGGTAGGTGGCATCATGGGTGGTGTGTCAGGCATACTGTAAGTGGATGGGAGCACTGTGGCTTGGGCTTGCTCCTAGCTTAGCACAGCTAAGCTAGGGGGTGTGTCTAAACCTGCCTAGCATGTTTGACAAAGTGTAAGCAGGTGTGCACACCACGCACCGGGATCTACAGGAAGATAAAGGAAGTTAAACCAGGAAATAGCAGCAGTGTGCACATTGGAGTACACTGATTGTGCGGCATGCCCCCGGGCTGAAACAGAAGGGCAATGGGAAGGGAAAACAGCAGTAGAAAGATAATCAAGGGGTACTAGGTTAGCTGCCAGGTGAAACGCATCAGAACCAGCCAATTACACAGGCAGCAGACCAGCCCAGCCCAGCCCAAAACACTACTATAAACTATGCAAACACCTACCCCCCTTGTTTTTCCCATACCCTACACCACCGGTGTAAACAAGCGGGAAATTTTTAACACTGCACAACAGCAAAATGTTAGGAGCTGCAACAGCTATCATATAACTTGTGGAAGAGGCTGAGGGTGGTGAGGATGTGAATGCTGCCGACCAACCCACAGTGGGGAGATGGAGAAGAGTGTACAGACTCAGGGTAACCTACCAAGGGCTACATGAGCTGGAGATAGTGGAGTGCTATAGGGTGGACAGGGACCTCCTACAGCAAATTGTTGAGCTGTGCCGGCCACACCTGACACACAGAACTAACAGAGGGGAACCCATCTCGGTGGATACCAATGTATGTGTAGGCCTAAGAATACTAGCTACAGGTACCTTCCAAAGGCCAACGGGGGATATGATGGGGATTTCACAGGCATCAGCATCCAGGGTACTTCACTAGTTCCTGGATGCCAAGTCAGCACATGTCGGTGAGCACATATATTTCCCCATCATCTGTGAGGGGTTGGCCAGCAATATGCGTGTCTTCCACCAAATAGCAGAATACCCTGAGGTAGTGGGTGCAATAGACTGCATGCACATATGCATCAAAGCACCACCCAGTAAGCAGGGTAGGGTCTACATCAACCACAAGGGCTTCCCCTCCATCAACTGCCAGGTCGCGTGTGATGCCCAGGGCATAATACTGAATGTGTGTACTGGCTGCCCTGGAAGCTATCACGATTCCCACATCTGGCATCTGATGCAGCTGTACCAGACAGTTGCCAATGGGGACATCCCACACAATCACCTAGTGGGGGATGCTGGATACGCACTGGAGCCGTGGCTGATGACACCCATCAGAAATGCACACACACCCGAACAAGAACTCCATAATGAGGCACACGCGCAAACAAGAATCATAATAGAGCGTGTGTCTGGGATGCTCAAGTCATGGTTCCAGTGCCTAGACACATCCAGTGGAGCCTTGCAGTACTCACCAACTACATGTACCCAAATCGTCTTTGTATGTGCCATGCTACACAATATGATCCTGCAGAAACAGCTGCAGCAGGAACAGCATGGGGCAGGGCCACACAGCCCCCCACCAATGTCAAGGCCTGCACAGGCACAGAGTGACTCAGAGGAGGAACAACCTGAGCCTGCCCCAGTAGGTAGAAGGAGGCATGCCCAGCATGCCCTAGCACTGGCAAAGAGGCAACGCATAGCACATATTCTAACATGGGAGGGACCCAGGGAATAGCACCTCTCTCTGACTCTCACATACAATGAAGAAATACTGCCAGGAACCACCACGATATAGTAAGAATCCAATTTTATTTTAAAACAAACAAGCGCTTTCACGCATACATATGCGCTTCATCAGGTTATATATGACTCTCACATACAGTAAAAGGGATGCCAAACATTACACTACCTGTGCCTAACCATGCATATGGAGGGTACAAAGTGCATCTGACATAGGTAGTCCTGCAACACCACCCTCAATACTGGGACACCCACAAAATAAGGGACTCACACATGTCAGTCAGGATGGGGGGGTACATATCCAGCAACAGTCAGCCAGCAGAACACAGGTGTAGAAAAACACAAACAAATGCTGTACTATGGCCTCTAAATGAGGGTTATGGGTAAACACCCCCCAGGCCTACACAGACAGACTACAGCAGGCCAGATTGTGGGAAGTCAGTTGCGAAGACTAGGAAGTCAGAAACTAATATGTAGGTAATCAAAAGATAAGAACTGTAGTACACTGGTATGGACTAGCCAGCACGATAGGTAAGACTGCTGACTGAAATGGAGTACATGACAGTCCTAGCAAATGTGTACGTGCCAGGTGTGCTTCCCCATCCTACATAAAAATAAAGTAACAGTCAGGTGCGCCCCCCCCCGAATCCTGTGTAGAAACATAGAAATAGTCAGGAGTTTCCCCTGCTATGCAGACATGTTGCAACCGTCAATGCCAAATGATCAATGGATACCCTGCAGACACAGCATACTACCTGTCGGTGTACAACACAAAGGTCAGCACTGCAGTACAAGCCACCTGGACATGATCCACGCATGCAATACAGACTGCCTTACTGGGCATGCTCACACACTTAGAGAAATGAAGGCAATGTCAGTCATCAACATACTGAAAGGTCATACTGGGCATGCTCACACACTTAAACACATGAAGGCCATGTCTGCAAACACTAGTGGACCAGACATATCAGGCAGTTGCAATTGTTAGTGCAGACACGTCAGTATGCACCACTCATGCCTTGCACACACAATGTATAGGAATACAGACATATATGTAAGGGCAACACATTATAATAAGCCAGAGGTAGATGGACATAGATGTGTGGAAGAGAGTGACCGTGACAAGGAGCCATCCAGGCCTGTCCCACCCAGCACACAGCCAAAGGGCCCCAAACACATTAAGTACAGATGTCACTCATTGCAGATACTAGTGACCAGTACCTGTCAGCACCACAGACTATTTGCTGCACGTGCCAACTGTGCAACATGATTGTACAAGGATGTAGTTATCTAGTAGCTGTATACATGTACCTGTGACATATGACCCCATATGTGGATGCATGTGGTGTGTCACCCCTACATGAATGGGTTATGGCCCATGCACACAATGCCCACCCCATAGTGCTACTATGACAAGCCTGCTGAGGTCATCCAATGTGCAATACACCTTTAGAAGAGCTGTAGCCCAGTAATCTCCATGGCGCATCCCATAACTGCATACTGCTGTAGTGTGATGAACTAGTTCATAGGTTCATAGGTTCATAGGTTGGTATAAGCCTAGCCATAACAATTCCCTGGCTATTTCTTCCCACACTATTTACTTCCCTGGACTCCTGTTTAGCAGGGTGACTGACATGATCCCCGGGGTGAATTTCCTTTCTCCCATCCAATCATCAAGGCTCCTTTTGAAGAGGGCCAAAGAGGCGCTCTGTTTTACATGTATGGGCAGTCTATTCCAGAGTATGGGGAGTCTCTGGATCAGGAACCTATCCCTCCAGCATGTTTTGTTTATGGTGATGACAAGATTTAGATCCCTGGAGCGTGTGGCTCTGAGGGATTGGGATTTCTTTAAGTACAGCATGTCCAACAGCTCTGGGTTTGACATGGCCTTGTATGTTAAGCAGAGATTGACTTAGAGTAGACGATATGTGACAGCGTACGGCTGGAGTTTTTTAAGGTGGTCAGCATAGGGCATCTGCTTTAGGCCTCTGATTCTTTTAGTGAGGTATTTCTGCAGCCTTTCCAGTTGTTGCAGATGTCTTCAGAGGTACATAGCAAATGGGGCATTGTATTCTATAATTGGTCTAATGAGAGATGAGTACAGTGGGACAATGACCTCCTTTTTCTTGATGAAAACCCTTAGTGATGATGTGTGCCACATAGAAGGATTTCCTGACTGTTGTGGTGATGTGGTTATTGAAGGTGAGACCACTGTCCACCTGTGTCCCTAAGTCTCTTATCACACTTTCAGTGTTTAGTGTACTGCCACCTATGTGATAATTCACAGCTACATGTTATTTCCCAAAGGGGATAACTATACATTTCTTGGCATTGAGCTTGAGCCCATGGCTCTGGCACCAAGCATCTGTTTCTGGAAGGCCCTTTAGTAGAGTATCCACATCATTTGGCGCTTCAATAATGGCTCCCAGTTTGCAGTCATCTGTGAACTTAGCCAGAGTCCCTTAGTGTTGATCTGTACTTCAGAGAAGTAGATGCCAAACAAGAGAGGTCCCAGGACTGAACCTTGAGGTACTCCACTTGTCACTTGTTTGGAACTGGATTTGGAGTCAGCTACTTTTACAGTGTGGGTTCTGTCAGTAAGCTGGATGGCAACCCATTGAGTGACATAGGGATTAATGCCCAGCTTAGTAAGTTTATCTATGATTCCAGAGTGTGGGATGGTGTCAAAGGCCTTGACGAGGTCCAGATAGGCTGTGTGGATTGCCTTACTCTCATCCACAGCTCTGGAGACTGATTTGAAGAAGTCAATAAGGTTCAGGAGACAAGATCGGCCCTTCAGAAACCCAAACTGGGTGGGGTCCAGTGTTTTAAGGTTGCCAATGTCTTTGTTTATAAGTTCCATGATAACACGTTCCATGGCTTTGCAGATCAGTCTTGCCAGACTGATAGGGCAATAGTTCCTGGGATCCAAGGTTGTAGTCTAGTAATTTCCATAACACGTCCTGTAACTGCATACAGCCATAGTGTGATAAAGGAGTTAGGTGGGCATTCTAACCCCAGACCTGCCAAGTGTGTGTGTGTGTGTGCATGTCTGACTGTGTAGAGAGCAATGCTTTTTAGGGTACTCACACACCTTATAATTCACATACCCAACTTTGGCAAGGCTGCTGATGTCACCCACCTAGTAATACACCTCTGAGAAAGCTGAAACTCAGTAATCTCTGTAGTGCATTCCATAACTGTGTACCACTGTAGTGTGATAAACTAGGTAGGTAGGAGTTCCAACCCCAAACCTGGCAACTGTATGTGTGTCTCCATGTCTGACTGTGTTGAGAGCAATGCTTTTTAGGGTACTCACACCCCTTACAATTCACATACCCAATTTTTAAGCACCTATATATACAACTCTGACTAGGTTGCAGCCCAGTAATCTCCGTAGCACATCCTGTAACTGTGTACTGCTGTATTGTGAATTAGAACCATGGTAGGGTTCCATCCTCACCCATGGCAGTTCTGGATGTATTTTGTGTGTCACTTTCTTTGTAGGGCACAATACATTTTAGGCTAGTCACTCGCTGTACATTTCAAATGGCCTACTTTGGCAATCCTGCAGATGTCATTCATTGTGAAATACAACTTTGGGGAAGGGGATCTTTAGTAATCCCTGTGGTGTGACCTACAAGAGCTACATGCCGTACCGTTAGGGGTTCTATACCCACACATGTCGGTTGTGGATGTTTTGTGTGTTTCACTGTCTGTGGAGGGAGCAATGCATTGTAGGCTAGTTATTGCAGTCAATTTCAAACGCCCTACTTTTGCAATCCTGCTGATGTCAGTCATTGTGAAATACACTATTGTGGAAGACGTACTCCAGTAATAACTGTGGTACATACTATAACTGTGTAGTGCTGTAGTGTAATAAACTAGTTAGGTAGGGGTTCTACTCCCAGACATGACAGGTGTGTGTCTGTAACACGTATCCTGTGTAGAGGTGGTTGTGACACCTGTGGGCAATGTGGAGTGGGTTTTGCATATTTCTTTTATGGTGGCCCTACTATATATCACAATGTCTACCATACAGGGATAAGAGATGTGAAATGGCTGAGAGGCACAGGTGCAAATCCATACCCATACTTGTGACATCAAGGCCAGGCAATCACAGTTAGCAACCCCAGTATTACCTAGAGCACACTCTCAACCCATGTGTCATACACACACACACACACACACACACACACACTTGCCTAGGTAACAGCCAATATGTGGGAGTACACTGCATACTGGCCACTGATAGTAACTAAGGAGTGATAGCAGTGGGCTACAGAGGGCATGTCACCCTGTCCATCTGTCCAATATGCATGTATGTGCAGAGATCACACCTCCCCCATGTTCTCCAATGGACAGCTGCACTACCTGTGGCGCTATCACATGTGACCCACAATGGACATACCATGTCTGACAACATGCCCTGTATGGAGAACAACAAACACGTCCAGCTCCACCACAAATGTAAAGAATGTAGACAAAGCAAAGTTCTTCACTAGAAAAGCTTTTATTTCACAGACCAAAATAGGATAAGCACTTTTGCGTATAAAAATATACGCTTCTTCAGATCTTAACATACAGTGGAGTTTAGCAAGTTTATATATTCAAGCAGAAACCCTCAATTATTTTCAACAGACAATTAAACCATCCCTAATTAAATCATTTTTCAATTAAACTAACAAACCTCCCTTCCAGATTGCTCAGCTTACAATCAGTATGTAGGACCTTAGTTCAATAAATGCAACTTTAAAGAGTCATAAAAAACGTAACATTTAAAACCAACATAAAAATTAGAAAATAAATAAAAAATAAAAAATACAAAATACAAAATACAAATAAAACATATAAATACATAACCAAATATAAAATTCATGACTATTCCTTATGAAATATCCCTAATATAAATATATATTTCATAAAATACAAAAAAATCTGTATGGACAGATACCACTGACACCAGGGAATGCTGCTAGCATGCTCTCAATGTAGATACAGGGTAAACCTGCTGGCCATTATCAGTTCCTACCACAAGTGGGCAGGACTGGCACATCTGATGATAATCTGTGTTCACAACATGGGACGAACACCCCAGGTACAGTTCCACATGTCACTGTACATGCATGTGGGAGGTGTGCACATCCCAGACACCGTCCATGTCATGGACTAAGGAACACATACATGGTAAGCAATGCACAGCATTGGCCACACACAATAGTCACTCATGTGACTGGATGGAGAATACAATACCCACCTGTGTAGGCAAATGCAGACATTACATCCCTGGGACACAATGCAGACCATCGTCATGTGGCCTAATGCCAAGGTACACCCATCGCCTAGCCTTGGACAGCCGTCTGGCACAGTGGAACACCACACAGCCGTGCAGACATTCACCCATACATGTCAGTACTGGTACCCTGTGTGTTTGTGTGTGTTGCATGCTGTGTATGTTCACATCCACACTCCCTACAACCCCCATGGGCATACTGCAGCATGCTGTCTGATGTTAGACACCTCCCCATACCCTTTGCTCATACAGTCCCCGTATGACCTGTGTGGTGCATGTGATACCTGCACAGTGATGTGATGTGGCAATCACACTACCGATGAGTTGTACACCTGGCCCTGCCAAGTGTGTCAATGTGTGTGTGTCCCTGTGAGAGTGTGACTGTGTTGATGCTGGCACCTGTTCATGCGGACAGGCACATGTATGTCACCTACCATACAGCTACTGTATCCCTGTTGCAGATGTCACTCAACATCACATATATGTTCTGAGTGCTCAACAACAAGTAACCCATGTGGTGCATCAAGTAACTGCATCGAACTGTGATAGCACTACATAGTTGTCAGGGGTTTGATACCCTGTGCTGGTAGGTGTGTGACACAAACATACTTCAGTTTTACCCTCCCATCCCTCCCTGATATGCCTTTACCTCTGTCTGCCTCTCACACCCCCTCTCTGGTGGATGTGGAGACCTACACCTTCTTTGCTTAGGCAGCAGCATGTTTATTTAAGTGATGCTCATGATCAGCTGATGACTTCTGCATGAATTGCTGCCCTCCCATAGCTGATTGCATATGAAACAGCTGTGGTAATATTTCCATAGCCAATTGTATGGAAACCCACTCCAATATCTAGAAACATCATGGTGTTGTTGGCCCTTTTTATCCACTGTGAGCTGGAACTAGATCTGTTGTGTGGCAAACAGCATCTCAGATGGATTGGGGTTTATCTGTAACAACATACACTGTGGAAACAGTGCAACAAATAGGAGGGGGATGTGCCTGACTTGACTACAGACTGTAAGTGCTGCTATACTTCATTTGGAGTAATGTTGGTTTAACAGTGTTTGTGTGGATATGGCTGTTGTACATGTCTCAATACCTGCCATGTCAATTCCATGTTTATGCATAATCCCCATCTGCACAGTCATCTGCAGCCAGGGCAGTGTTGTGTCCTTGGTTTCATGTGTCACGCATGGAGCATCTAGCTGTGGACTGCAGAAGGTAGTGTGAGGACTGCAGTCTGTAGATGGTGAAAGGCGTGATAGTTACTGATGTCATATCCCTCATAGGACATATGTTGCAACAAACCCTGTAATAACAGTAAATGTATACGGTTATCACAGCAACATGTTAACATTGGCCCTGTGTATGTGCTTCCAGCCACACCTCTGTCAACCTTTGTACATATGTAGTGCATGAAGTGGTGCATATGTGCTGTACACCATAATTAGTGTCATCATATCTGAGAATAAGCCAGTGATATATCCGACTGCTACACATGTTATGTACAGTAGGGGTTACAGGATATTCGGTGGATGTTTGTACAGTACTGAGGTATCTGTGTACCTATGGTGAATGTCGACAGTGTGTGTATTGATAATATATACCTTAGCCTGTGTACAGACTGTGGTAGATGTCATTGTTCTAGTTACCCACCTATCAGATAGTTTCATAGTTTCATAGTATAGTACTAGGCTATCTGCCCTGGGGCATTTGTAAGCCTAGCCATAGTGATGTGGCTTTTGCCACCCCATGAAATGGTACAAAAATGTACAGAATAAATTTAGAATACTGTGCCTCTGTCTAGTAGTGACACAATGAAGGTCCCCTTATATAATAGAATTAGTTTACTGTGCCCCTGTCTAGCAGTGACACAGATGTGACCCCCTGGGGTAAACTTACGATCTCCCATCCACTTATCAAGATTTCTCTTGAAGAGAGTCAGTGAGGGGCTCTGCCTAATATGAACTGGGATCTTGTTCCAAAGCATGGGAAGCCTCTGGGTTATGAATCTATCCCTCCAGCATGTCCTATTCATACTTGTGCCGAGGTTTAAGTCTTTAGCTCTCGTGGTCCTGATGGACTTGGATTTTTTGAGGTGGAGCATGTCCATCAGATCCTGATTGGACATGGCCTTGTACGTCAGGCAGAGATCACCTCTGAGCAGGCGGTATGCTACTGAATAGAGCTGAAGTTTCTTTAGTCTGGCAGAATAAGACATATGTTGGAGAACCTTGATCCTCTTGGTGAGGTACTTTTGTGGTCTCTCCAGCTGTTGCAAATGCTGGGTGAGGTACATACCAAATGGGGCATTGTACTCAATCATGGGTCTGATGAGGGAGGAGTATAGGGGTACAATGACATCTTTGGATCTGGATGTGAATCCCTTCGTGATGAGGTGTGCAAGGTAGAATGTTTTTCTAACCACTTTGGCAACATGGGTGTCAAATGAGAGGTCGCTGTCGACTTGGGTCCCTAGGTCTCTGATTACTTTTTCTGTACTAAGTGGGTTGCTGTCTATGTGATAATTTGTGGGTACTTTGTTTTTCCCAAAGGGGATGACTATACATTTTTTTGGCATTTAGTTTAAGGCCGTGACTCCGGCACCAGTTGTCCGTTTCTGTGAGGCCTTTTTGTAGGATGTAGATGGCCATGTATGGTTCTGTATTGGCGTACATGTTTGTAGGGCCATACACACACGTGTTCCATACCACAGACAGCCATCAGACCAAACTGTGTAGCAGGCCAGTATATGTAGGGTCAGTCCGTGAGTGACACATATGAGGATGGTGTAGAACAGATAGTCCACATACTGTAATATCATGCTAGCTAACCATATGTGGCTGTGTTCATATTGGTTGTGGATATGCACTTATACACAGGTGTATCTTACCCTGTGCTGCAACATGCCTGTTGAGCCTGGTTTTTATGCAGGTACATGTGCATCCCCCCATAGGAGATGTAGGTCAGTGTTGAACCAGTCTGCCTGCAGCCTGCACAGTGCACTGTTACATGCCTAGCAGTGTAGTGTACTTACCCATTGGGATGTCATGTGCAGATACTTGCCAGATGTGCCACTGCCAGGCCTCCCTTAACAGTCATGTATGTTAGACAGGGCAGTGGGATGCAGTGCAGATGTATGTCAATATCTATTGGGTAGTATGTGGCCATGGCACCCCTGTACCAGCAGTCATAATGTGTCAGGCCAGACAGGGGTGTGTGAATGCATAACCTATCGTGGACATTATATACCAGTCGTTATGTGTCATATCCATCTACATGGCCATCTACATCCATATTGTCAGGCATGGTACATATTTGTAGCACTAAGGGCTTATGTATATACCTCTGGACTGTACAGAGTGTGCCAGACTTTCCATATATTTTGACCAATATCTCTGCTGCAGTCCACAGCGGCATTACGTGCTAGCAGTGGTACTGTACAATGATGTCCTCATGATGTCTGTCAGTAGCCAAGGGCACACATGTTATAAGCAGATGTGACCTCCCACACATACCATGTCTGTAAAGACAATCCCAATGACAGTAGCAATAGTCTACTAATATATCTGCTAAACATAACTGACATCCACTTCAACTACAACATTGGGATCATATGGGCTGGGGTTGGGCTACACTTCATGTCCAGGACATGTGGTGGAAATATATGTACATATACTTATCCAGATAGCCAGATATATATGATTACATGTGTGTACTACTCCCAATTAACACTGTCATGGCAACCACCTGCTATAAATCCCCACATCATGTGTGCGTGTTCCCTTTATATTTCCTGTGTGATGGACATCTGTCCTGTGTGTGGGCAGCAGTGCTACTGACAGCAGGTAGCAATACCCCTTACAGGAGAACCGATACACTCTGGGCAGCCACATATTTGGAGGAGGATCAGAAACTACAGACAGACTGTGAGTAGAGTTGTGTTATGCTTTGTATAGTACTGGTGTTACAGGGTGTGAGTGTACATGCTAGTTTACCTTGGAATACAGTCTGTCTGCATAGCACACAACTGTGGCCCTATCCTCATGCTGGCCATTGCTCTACCTATCATGTCTTGTCTGTCTACCACACAGGTCCTGTGTCAGATATTACACTGGCAGTGTGTGTGTGTTGAGTGTTATCGGTACATGGCTACATCCATGTCTGTTTCTAACCTCAGTTCCCTGACTAAGGGTATGTTACAGACTATCCTGTAACACCAGCACCTTGCTTAGTGTATGGCAACATTTGTCCACATATGTGCCTGCATTCCAGCCTCTTTCTGTCACCTACATACCAAGCTTTCCACATATGTCATGCTGTCGGTGGTTGTTCTGTAGTGGGCTGTGAGTATATCACACTGTCATTGCTGCCATCAGTCCACTGCTGTTGTATCCCCCATGCATATGGTGGGGCTGGGGCCATATATGTGTGGGCGTCACCTACACAATACATGTGTGCCCTTATGCACTCCAGAGGCCAGTTTATGTAACAGGGGTATATGGTCCTGTATAATGAGTCTGGGGGAAGCACCATAAATAACCTAGGCTGCTACAAAATGTGGGGGTATCAGGGCTGACCTGCCTTAAGGTATCTGGAAGTATAGTACCATATACTTCACCTATATATGCATTACGGACATGGATCTGGTTGATGCAGGACTACTGCCCCCTGCCATACAAACAGTTCTGTCTGTCGGTGTGCCCGTGATGGTGTCAGTTATATCATGTTATGTAGCAGTTATAAACCTTGTGGTCAAATGACGTCTTTACCAACCTACTGAGTTCATAGGTTAGTACTAAGCTAACTGCCCTTGAGAGCAATTTTAAGCCTAGCCAATTATACCTTGTGAGACTCAAACCCTGCACCTTGTGTTTGTAAGGCAAACACCTTAACCATTAGGCCACCCTCCCAACCCCTATACAACTGCATTACATACTGTTGATTGTTTGGTATCCTGTGGCCCAGTTTGTCTTCCCTATTCCACAATGTGAATGGCTTGGCCTGGACAGCAACAGTTTTGAACCTTTCCATACTACAGTATTACTCTAACTGGATCACAGTTGCATTACTCTGTTTATATAGTTGTCAGTGTCAAAACAGCTATATGACATAGCATATAGAAATGTAATAGTACACGATTAAAGGTTTCCATGTCTGCAAACCTGTGAGTGGTGTTTTACCTATGACCTCTCTGTGGGTATATTTTGCAGGCAACAATTGCCATTTGTATGGGTGGCCCATACAGAGTCCAGTCATTCAGGGGTTAACTGTAGGCATAGTGGCTGTTCCATATTGTGTGCACCTCCTACTTATGTATCTTACTGTACCTATAACTGTGTGTGTATGTGTAATAACATGTATATCTATCTATCTATCTATATATATATATATATATATATATATATATATATATATATGTATACCTGTATCTGAATATCTGTGTCTGTATACCTGTATCCTGGGGATGTTGATGGCTTCCACATATTAAATTCCTATGGGAGCCAGACTGTACTGAATGATATGTTACCAATACCAGCCTGACATCATACAGGTGGGATGTAGTACTGGTAACATTGTGTGCCCATGTTGTCTCAGGTCCTGGTTATGGGATCTGCAAAACATGGCAGTGTATTGCAGGGCGGACGTGTTTGGCTAGGGGGGATGCACAAGATGTATAGTGTGTGGGGCCTCTCAACCCCATTAACAGTGCATGAGGACATATGTTTTGTTTGTTAACTCATTACAGCCAAGTGACGTTTCAAGGCATTTCTGCAGTTACCTCCTACTGCTCCTTTAGGCGTCAAGTATTGCCTGTTCATATTTGCATTAATAATTCCAAAACCATGTTACATACAAGGTATCACAATATTTTATCTTGAAGCATACATGATGGCAAATACAATTGTTTTGATATTTGAACTCTGTTAATAAGCATTTGTTAGAATTGTAAGGTGATAACTTCATGTTTTAAAGGCTGAAGCTGCAACCATTGGGAGTTAAAGGTACACACTCAAAAAAGCTCTACTGGAGGGAATGAGTTAATCTGGCATTGCTATCTACAGATGTATGGCCATATATATCTGTATCTATCTATCTATATATATATATATATATATATATATATATATATATATATATATATATATATCTGCTAACATATATATATAACTATGTCCGTATATACCTACATAGATATATATCTGCGTACACATATGTAACTTGCTGTGTATATATAGACATACAGGTGTAGACACATATATGTGTCGATGTAGGCATTTGCATGTATATATGTTTATATATATTGATATATATGTATATATGTATATATGTTCAGAAATATATATACATATATATATATATATATATATATATATATATATATATATATATATATATATATATATATATATATATATATATATATATATATATCTACAGATATATATATATATATGTTGTATCTGTTTATATATATATATATATATATATATATATATATATATATATATATATATATATATGTACACACATACATCTAGATGTTGATATATTCTCTGTACTGTTGCATGACTGGACTGGATAATATGTTTCTGAAAACATCAGATGTATTTGTATCTGGCATGGCTTAGTGGTACATCACCTTGTCTATGGTGAGCAGTGTCCTGGGTCTGAGGCCTGCAGGAGCTGTGTATTTTGTTGGTGGGCAAAACACGGCCCGTTGGATACAGTGTGATGAAGGCAGTTTTGAGCAGTTGTACGTGGGTTTGCATGGGGGTAAGCTACACAGGTTAAGCAATATAGAAGCCAACTGAGTGTATGACACTGTAGGAAGGTCCATGTTCTGCCCAGCAACAAAGTAAACAGTGCCTGCAAGGCTCAAACCCAGGACCCAACACACCTTAAACAACGTGAGGTACCACTTAGCCATGACAGATATACATACAGCTGATGGCTCCAGAAACATGTCATCCAGCATAATCATTCAACAGTAGAATACATGTACTTTAATATCTGGATGTATGTGTGTGTGTGTGTGTGTGTGTGTGTGTGTGTGTGTGTATACATATATATAATATATATATATATATATATATATATATATAATATATATATATATCTCAAAATAGATATATGTATACCTCACTCTCTCCATGCATACATCTGTACAAATCTGTCTACATATATATGTCAAGATATAGATATATATACAGCAAAAAAAAAATATATATATATATATATATATATATATATATATATATATATATATATATATACATATGTGTGTGTGTGTGTATACAGATATATATCAATAGATATCATAGAGAACATAATAAAGGCATATATGACCACAGGCACCATTAATGGGGGTGAGGGGGGGCTCAAGCAACGTATGCCTCACATGAAGTGATATTCCCCCCTGCAATACAATACCAATTGTTGCAAATGCCATAACCAGGACCTGGCAATACATGGCCACAAGATGTTAATAGTAAGCCATCCTGCCTGTATTATGTCAGGCGGGTTTTGATAACATATCATGCAGTACAGTCTGGCTACCATAGTGAATGTACAATGTGTAAGCAATGAATGGTCCTATGATACCTATACCAGACACATGTATGCAGATATTTATATGCAGATATATATATATATATATATATATATATATATATATATATATATATATATATACATATATACATATGTATAGATATATATGTAACTACACAGACACACACAGAGGTATGTCTTGGAAGATACATAAGAGGGTGCACACCATACTGAACAGCCAGTATCCCTACAGTTGCAACCTCATCCGATGGACGTTGTATGATTCACCCATACCACATACAAGTGTTGCCTGACACATATACCCACCGAGAAGTCAATGGATGTAACACAACAGACAGGTTGGTATACATAGGAAAGGTTCAGTTGTGTACTATTACAGTTGTATATGCCATGTGATATAGCTGATTATGCTCTGACATACATACAAACAGAGTAATGCAACACTCAAACATATCCTTTAGGACAGTAGTTCGAAAGCATCACATCTGTTGGTGTCCATGCCAAGGCCTTCAGGTAATCCAACAGAAAAGACTGACGTGGCCACAGCATAACAAATTATCCACAGTATGTCATGCAGATGCATAGCCCAGTGGCCTCTAAATACACTCTGCATGCAATCCCTAGGGTGAAAAGACCTGGGTTGACACTATGGGTGGTATCTGTCACATAACAATGCATAACTGTAATCATCACAATCACACTGATGGCAGTCAGCAGTAGGCCAGCAATGTTCACAAGGAGAAATGTATTGTAATGTACATCTGCATACTGTAAGTCAGCTCGCTACTGGTGGTCCTCACAAGTTGTAACACCCTGGGATACTTGTGGTGCATACCCCCAATACACTGCCTTAAAGGGGCATAGTACATTGTTACATACACTGACCTCGAGACTGCAGAGGTGCACACACGTGTTGTGCAAATGAAGCCCACATATATATGGTGCATATATGGTCTGTACACCATTAGTTATTGACAGCATCCCTGATAACCAGCCAGTCAGATAACAGGCTTCTGGACATGCGTGTAGTAGGGGCTGTGTCTGAGGACATTGCCAGGACATTCTGTGTATGTGTGTATAGTACTATGGTCAGTGTATGTATGGCAGGGGTCTGCGGCCTTCATTACCCAAATAGCCAATCCTGACCCCTCTCCTACCAAAGTAATGTCACCAGGGAGCACAACAGCTATCTGACTCCTACAGTGAGGATAGCAGAGCATATACGGTCCCATATATAGTTATACTACATATAATATAACCACGTGTATAACAACAACACCTAACATACATCCATACCTGTTTCCTGTGTTGTGATGGCTGGGTCTGTGTATGTGTGTGTGTGTGTGTGTGTGTGTGTGTGTGTGTGTGTGCGTGTGTGTGCGTGTGTGCGTGTGTGTGCGTGTGTGTGCGTGTGCGTGCGTGTGCGTGCGTTTGCGTGTGTGTGCATGTATGTGTGTGTGTGTGTGTGTGTTGTGTGGTAGTGTGTCCATCAATCCTCACAGGTACAAGGACCCACAACTGCAGGGATGAAGAGACACCTGTGGTTCCAGATCCACAGGTTGCAGACCCCTTGATTAGGATGGTTGATGACTGTATGTGTATTGCACTTACGACACATGGGCTCTGTACAGACTGTGGTAGAAGCCATTGTTCTCTATCCAGTTCTAGCTGATGTTAAATGCCACTCGAGTGCTAACCTTGTGTATCACATGTGGCTGTGGCTGCATTGCCATTGGATATGGGTATGCATTTACTCACAGGTGTCTGCTATGCCGTGCTGTGACCTGCGTGTTGAGCCCACTATAATCGCAGGTACATGTGTATTCCTCCATACAATATGTATTCCAGAGTTGTGGCATTCTGCCTGTAGTTTGCCCAGTGCTTTGTGACATGCCTAGCAGCCTACTGTAAATACCTAGTGTGCTGTTATGTCTAGTTATTTGCAGGGCATACTGCTGCCAGGCCAGCATAACTGTTGTATATTACTGACAAAGCTGTGGTATGCTGTACAACAGATGTATGTCATTCTCTATGGGGTAGTATGTGGCCATGTGAACACAGCAGCACCAGGCATTATGTGTCTGGACAGACTGGCATGTGTGCGTGCATACACTGTGTGGGCATATGTACCCCAGTATTGTCGTGATATACCCATGTACATGGCTAGTAACATCCACATTGGGAGGTGTGCTCCACATGTCTCGCGTGTCTGGACTGACCACAGGGTACCACACTGTCCACATATAGTGGTCATATCCCTGCTGTAGTCCACAGCATCATTATTGTGCTAGCACTGGGCCTGTACTATGCTGACCCTAGTATGCCTGTCCATAGGCAATGGTGCACATGTCTACAGCAGATGCGACCTCCCACACCCAACATGTCTGTTAAGACATCCCTATGACACTGGCAACAGTCTACATATATACCCGCAATACATCCATGATATCCCCTTGCACTACAATGTTGGGACTATTGGTACTGAGGTAGGACTCTACTCCATGTTCTGGATATATGGTAAACTGATATGTGTGCACATATATCCACATATCTATGTAGATATATACACATATACATATCCACATACATATATGGCCATATACATAAATACCACACATATACATATACACAACACTGACTGGCTAAGCATCTGATGTCATTCAAAGGGGATCCATTATTTGTTCACCTGGGGTGACATAATGTACAAACTATGATGCTCTGGCAGAGATGGACTGCATGTGTTGCCCATAGGATTCAGGTTACTGGCTACAGCTCCTGGCACCCCCATAGTGCCTAATCTAGGCAAGGTTCAAAGGGCAAAATCACCACTGTAACAGATACAAGCATGCAAAACTGCTGGTATTGTGACTTAATGTTAGACATCTAAAGCTAAACAGGCACTCACCTGAGCCACACATAGAAATGGGGAGCATCGATATTTGTGAAGTACCTGGAACCTGGTGCAATACTCCAGAGAGTAGACCTGTAATACCTGCCTACAACCCTTATCACACATGTCAGGCAACAAATAAAGAGCACAACACTACAGGTGGAAGAGTGTCCATATTCACCAAGGTCATTCACAACTCTAGCCTAGTGTCAAACACAATGCATCTGAGAATCACCAGAAGCAAGTAACACTATGTAAGACTGCAATCCAAATTGTAGCTGACTGCTGATATCCCTCCATGGTCCATGGTTCTAACTACACCATTATAAACATGCTGGACAATATTAAGATACAATCAAACACCATAATACTGGGAGATTCCAAATACTCTGCCATTAACTGGGAAAAATCCTTCTGTACCACCACCCTTTGCCAACGGTTCCAGGAACCCATACATTCCAACCTGCTGGATCAACTAATCCATTGTCCAAACAGGGTCTCCAATATCCTAGACCTGGTCATTACCAACACGGGTGTCAGATGCCCCACACCAGTGGCCACCCCTCATAGGTCAGGTCTGACCATTCAGTAATCACTGCTGACATTCACATCCCACCCCCACCCGGCAGTAAGGATCCTCGATTAATGCCCTCTGCAAAGCCTACGTCATGCTACTCAAGTCAGACGTGACAAACCTCATGGCACCCATGGAGATGGGAGTCGAACGTGCAACTGGTGATTACTACACTAAGGCACTGTGTGGGCACATCCACTCGTGCATGCATTGCATCATCCCACATAGACCCGTAACACTGTCCTCCAAACAAGGAAGTCAATCTTGTGCTCCACTGCCATGAACAGTCTCTACAACAGATGGAAGACACTGTTGCAGTTAGGATAATCCCAAAATGGAAATTGCTCCCTTACCAGCCTCAGTAAGATGCTGCTATCCCTCGAAATCTGCCACAGCTTGTTACATAAATATAATTGCCATAGATTCTAAAGGACAACCACAAGGCAGCCTATAGTTATGCCCAGTATCTATACCACAATGCTCAGAATTGCTCTGTGCTACAACAGATTGGCATTAAATATACTGATTCAAAGGAGTGTTCCAATATCTGGGCAGACCGATTTAGTGCCACATTCATAGGTTCATAGGTAGGTACTAGGCTATTGGCCCTAGGGCCTATACAAGTCTAGCCAAAATGGTACCCTGGCTTTCGCCACCCAAGAAAATTATTTTCCCATGCCCCTGTCAAGCATAACCACAAAAGTGATCGCCAGAGTGAATTTCCTATTACCCATCCAATCATCAAGATTTTTCTTGAAGAGTGCTAATGAGGAGCTCTGACATAGATAGGTAGTCTGGTCCAGATTATGGGAAGTCTCTGGGATAGGAATCTATCCCTCCAGCATGTTCTGTTTATTGTGGTGACAAGGTTTAGGTCCCTAAAGCATGTAGCTCAGAGGGATTGGGATTTTTTAAGTGGAGCATGTCCAACAGCTCTGGGTTTGACATAGCTTTGTATGTTAGGCAGAGATCGCCTCTGAGTAGGCGATATGTGACGGAGTAAAGCTGGAGTTTTTTGAGACGGTCTGCATAAGGCATCTGTTTGAGGCCAGTAATCCTCTTTGTGAGGTATTTTTGTGGCCTTTCCAGTTGTTGTAGATGTCTTGTGAGGTACATACCAAAAGGGGCGTTGTACTCTATAATGGGTCTAATGAGTGATGTGTAGAGGGGAGCAATGACCTCTTTTTTTCTGGATGAGAAACCTTTTGTGATGAGGTGTGCGATGTAGAAGGATTTCCTGACCACTGTGGTGATGTGATTATCAAAGGAGAGACTACTGTCCACCTGTGTCCCAAGGTCTCTTATCACACTTTCGGTGTTAAGTAGACTACCGCCTATGTGGTAGTTCATGGGTACAGAGTTTTTACCAAAGGGGATGACAATGTACTTTTTGGCATTGAGCTTGAGACCATGTCCTTGACACCAGGCATCTGTCCCAGTGAGGCCCTTTTGTAGGATGTCCACATCTTTAGGAGTTTCAATTATGGCTCCTAGTCTGCAGTCATTTGTGAATTTAGTTAGCCAAAGACCTTCTGTGTTAGCCTGTACTTCAGAGAAGTAGATAAACTGGAGAGGACCCAAGATTGAACCCTATGGTACTCCACTTGTCACTGGTCTGAAGTCTGATTTGGAGTCTGCTACTTTCAAGGTGTGGGCTCTTTCAGTAAGCCAGTTGGCAACCCATCTTGTGACATAGGGATTTATACCTAGTTTAGTGAGTTTATCTATAATTCCATAGTGGGGGATGGTGCTGAATGCCTTGACGAGATCTAGATAGGTTGTGTGAACCACCTTACTCTCATATATGGCTTTGGTGACTACTTCAGAGAAGTCTATCAGGTTTAGGAGACATGATCTGTCTTTTACAAACCCAAACTGTGTGGGGTCCAGAGTTTGGAGATCTCCAATGTCTTTGTTTATGAGTTTCATGATGATACGTTCCATGGCCTTGCAGATGAGGCTCGTCAGGCTAATGGGGTGGTAGTTCCTGGGGTCTGTTGTGGCCCCCCCTTTGTGGAGTGGGATAACTGTTGTGGTGCACCATTCAATGGGCACAAAACCTGACGTGAGGCTATGATTGAACATAGTACTTAGATGGGGTGCCAGTTCATTCTGTAGTTCATGTAGAAGGCAGCCTGGAATGTTGTCAGGTCCCATGGATGCTGTGTTCTTGGCTTTGGAGAGTGAAGTTTTTACCTGTGCAGCCATGATGACTGTAACTTTGCATTCTTCTGGTATAAAGATGGGCCCTTTAGGGGGTGAGAGGGGGGTAAAGTTAGCACTGAACCTATCTGCCAGGATGTTGGCGATATTAGTTGGTTCTGTATATTTAGTGTCATTGTGCTGTAACTCAGAGCAGATCTGAGTGTTGCCATTGAGATTTTTGACATAGCTATAGAATGCTTTGTGGTTATCTTTAGAATCAGTGGCAATTTTGTTTTCATAACTAGCCTTTGAGGATTTTATGAGGGATCTCAGCTTCTTACTGAGGCTGACCAGGGAGTTCCTCCAATCGTGGGATTTTACTCTTTTTTGCAACTGTTTCTTTCTTCTGTTGTAGAGTTTGTTTATGGCAGAAGACCACCAGATTGGCTTCCTTTTTTGGAGGATAGCCTCTTGGTTCTGTTAGGGATAGCATGATCCTTGCACTCATGTAAGTGCCTATAAAGTGCATTTGTGTAGGATTCAGCAGTCGTACCTCTATTGTCCATCTGCATGGGTGTCGTGAAGTTTGCCACTTCTGGCTTATGAAGCGTGAAGTTGGCTTTGGAGAAATTTTTATGGTTGTTTTCCTAATGGGGGTGGGAGTGGGATATGGATGTCTAGGGTGATTAGCTTGTGGTCAGATCTGACCAATGAGGAGCTGACCTCTGGTGTGGAACACCGCTCACCCATGTTGGTGATGAACAGATCTAGGATATTGCTGCCCCTGGTGGGAGTGTGGATAAGTTGATCCAAAGCGTTGGAACTGATGATTTCCAGAAAACGTTGAGCAAAAGAGTTGGTACATGAGTAGTTTTCCCAGTTAATGGTAGGGTAGTTGAAATCACCCATTATTAGATTGTTGGGTTGTACCTTAATATTTTCCAGTGTTTCAAGAAAAGAAGAGTGAGAATCCTGGGGCATGGAGGGAGGTCTGTAGCAAGCTACAATCTGGATTGCAGTTTTGCCCAGAGTTAGCTGAACTTGGATAATCTCGGATGCATTATTCTGAGCAACTAGCTTGGAGGTGTGGATATCCTTAATGAATATGGACACACCTCCACCTTTAATGTTTCGGTCTGGGTTTGGTGGCCAAAAGGTGTGGTATGAATTATAGCCTGGTAATGCAGGGGTGCTCTCAGGAGCTTTGAACCAGGTCTCTGTCACTGCATAGATGTCGATGTTCTCCATTTTAAGGAGTGCCTTGAGTGAGTGCATTTTGAGGTTTAGACTTCTAGCACTGAGTAGCATCACCCTCAGATTTTGCTTGCTTGTACCTGTTAAGGTGGTGAATTTGTCATTTGAACCTTGCTCCCTCACCCCCTAAAGGGCACATCTCAGTAACAAAAGGTATTCAAATTCCAGTAATCATGGCCACATAGGTGGAATCTGCTGACTCCACTGCTAGGAATACAGCAGCCATGAGACCAGATGACTTCCCGGGCTGTGTAGTACATGAACTACTATATAACCCTGCATCTCACCTAAGTGCCATGTGTAATCATAGCTTTACCTCAGGTGCCTATCCCACTGAGTGGTGCATGGCTACAGTTATCACACTCCACAAGGGAGAATCTACCTTGGATTGTGGGAACTACCGTTCCATCAGCCTGATGAGACTGATCTACAAGGGCATGGAATGCATTATCATGCAACTCATTAACAAAGACATTGGCAACCAGTAAATACTGGACTCCATCCTGGTATGGCTTGTGCAGGGTTGATCTTGTCACCTGACCCAGTTTAACTACTTTGATTCAGTCTCTGGAGCTGTGGAAGAGGGTAAGGTGGTGCACACAGCCTATCTGGACTTTGCCAAGGCCTTCGACAACATTGCCCAGTCTAGAGACATAGTTAAACATGCAAAGCTGGCCATAAACACATGTCACTCGATGGGTTGCCAACTGACTTACTGCCAGAACCCAGACTGTAAACGTAGCCATGTCCGATCCCT
This sequence comes from Protopterus annectens, assembly GCF_019279795.1. Classification (NCBI taxonomy): domain Eukaryota; kingdom Metazoa; phylum Chordata; order Ceratodontiformes; family Protopteridae; genus Protopterus; species Protopterus annectens. The sequence continues at coordinate 347,447,074 of NC_056734.1, read as the reverse complement.
GCTCCAGACAATTTGCTAATTAAAGTACATCAGGGTCATTCCTGGTACAGCTCTTGTTTGACATCTACTTCCATGAAGTATAGACCAACACTACAGAACTCTGGCTAACAAAGTTCACAGATGACTGCAAACTGGGAACCATTATTGGATGATGATTGGTGCCAGAGCCATGGGCTCAAGCTTAATGGCAAGTAATGTATAGTTATCCCCTTTGGACATACCATGTACCCATGAAGTACCACATAGGTGGCAGTACACTAAACACCGACAGTGTGCTGACAGACATTGAGACACAGGTGGACAGTTGTCTCACCTTCATTAACCGCATAGCCACAACAGTAAGTAAATCCTCCTATGTGGCACACTTCATCACTGAGGGTGTTACATCCAGAGAAAAGTGGGTAATTGTCCCACTGTACTCATCCCTCATTACACCCTGTATAGAGTACAATGCTCCATTTGGTATGTACCTCGCAAGACAGCTGCAACAGTTGGGAAGGCAGTGGAAATACCTCACTATAAGAATCACAGGCATCAAACAGATGGTCTATGCTGACCATCTAGACATTCTGCAGCTATATTCAGTGGCATACACAGAGGCTATGTCAAACCCTGGGAAATGATATCTGTAATATGTGTATGTACTGCCATGTACAGTACATGTGCTGTGTGCTCTCATTACTGTAGCAAAGGGTATTGAGTGTTATGTCTGGGACACACAAGTATATGAGGCCTGCACAGCACCGTTATCCCTGTGAATGTGTGACATGCAGGGGTAGCAACCCAGGGTATGTGCTGTCACACAGGCATGCAGTGTAACATGGCATTACTACTGTCGACAGTGCTGTCCCAGGGAAGGATGCAGTGCTAACATTACTACTGACAACAAGAACACCTGCAGGCATAGCTGCACTCTGAGGGCTCACTGTCATGTACCTGGTGTGTGGGCTGTGTCACCGTATATATCCCCTACTGGTTGATACTCAGGCATGAGGAATGTAACTGTGGAGTGCCATCAGTACAACACATGTTAGTGAGGGCTTACAACATGTAGTAATGGCATACTCATTGTTTTCAAACATCCATCTGTTGACACATTCATCCTACTGCATACAGGATGCTCACCAAACTGGTGTATCTCAGTCCCTCTACAGATGTGCAGATGGCAGGTCTCCAGCTGGGATATGTACAGACAACCTATGCTTGATTAACACTGACATGTGTGGCCAGCTGTGTACTACCTGTCACATATGAGACATCACCCTGTATGGGCCACATGCTACCGGTACCTACACTACACTACCATAGTCAACTGAACATGCCTGGGTACAGGTCTCCATCATAAACACTAACATGTTACATACATGTCAACTGGATCACCTTGGTGGCCATGTGTAGAAGGAACCCAGAGGATTGACTGATGCATGTCACTCTCACCCTGCCAGACACTAACATGGTGTCTGTCGATAGATTGCCTGCTGGCACATGACAGGTGGCATGATACCAATGTACACACACCCCCTACACATCCACTCCCTCCATGGACAACAGCTAGGTACACAGCTACGACCACCTGCAGCAATGCACCACAGTATTGACACATGTATGAGTGCATTACTGAGGATAGGATTGTTTGTGTGTTAGTACACCTGTAGTTGGAAAGTCCATGACTGCCTTCAGAACCACCACCACTTCCATTGCCATAGTCAGATGTGGCCGCTGCTGTATTGGACATGACATGTAGCCTGTTATACTCCTCTCCTTAGCAGCTACATGTGCCTTGCAGCACCAGCACAAGAGTGCTGTACAAATGGGTTGGTAGGCATGGGAATCCCATTGAGGTCTGCCACATGTGTGTATGTGTGCATGTCTGCATATCTGTAGGGTACACCATTCTGAGACCACATACTCCTATTACAGTACACATTGCCACACAGTAGTACAGATATTGTTGTTGTCGCCCATAGGTGTGGCATCACAATACAACACCCTACTATGCCTGTGGTATGTGCATTACATGCATATCCCTGTGGTACCACTGTTGCGCTATGCAATGGGTTAAATAAATGGGTAAATAAATAAATAAATATCCCTGTGGTACCACTGTTGTGCTATGTAATGGGTTGTTTTGGCATCGTGGGCAATGTGTGATAGTGAGTATGTCAGAGAATCAAGATGGGTTCCAGTGTGTATAATATCCAGTGGGGGATGTGGGTGCTGTGTACACTGTCATTACACCATGATATACCTAGTATATGACCCATGTACCACTCTCTGGTGGCCACTGTCACCATCACCCATACAGGTAACTGATAACAGGATACAGCCCAGTTATACATGTGCTGTGTGCAGCCTACCTGTAACACATTGGACACATGGACTAGTTGGTAAGTTAGCAACAATGCACCCAGGTCTCTAAGATGTGTGTCTGCCTGTTATGTGTCAATCAATGTGTATATGATGGTATGACACACCATGTATTCTCCATATACAAACATTGAATCCACATTACCATATTATACATGTCTGTGGATGTTCTGCATGTAAGATGTGACCTGGTACACACCTCACCCTACAGATGGCATCATGTGTTCAATGAAAGCCACATGGTTCAGTAGCACTACATACCTAGATAGGGGTCTAGACACAGTGTCGCCAAGTAAGAATGTGTGTGTATGTAGACTGGTTGACATAAGGGTGCAGATTATACATGTACCAGTAGGCCACTGGTCAATGTTGCATGGGCAATAACTGTTATACATACCTGTGACATATGTGCAACTGTACACCAGATATGTCACTGCCATGGTGTCACCACAGTGACATAACCTTGTGGAATATGACCGCAGACCATCTTCCTGCTGACATGTATGCCTAAAACACAAATGGATAACATTATGGCGATAACAATCAGTGTTACCAACAACTGAAATGCATCATAGCTGCATGGCTACACTACCTGACATGTATGCATTACACATTACCCCTGACAACATCTTACACTGCAGTACATTGAAGCACTCTGTCATAGTCACCATGTGCATCAGAACCATATTAGCTAGTCCCTGCATCAATGTTATGGATGACAGGGATGTGGCACAGGTATCATCATATGCACAGGGTGTGTTAAATGCATCATAGCTGCATGGCTACACTACCTGACATGTATGCATTACAAATTATTCCTGTCAGCATCTTACACTGCATTACAGTGCAGCATTCTATTACATTCACCATATGCATCAGAACCATATTAGCCTGTCCCTGCATTGATGTTATGGATGACAGGGAGGTGGCACAAGTATCATCATATGCATAGGGTGTGTTGCTGGTGTGCCAGAGGCTGAGGGTGGTCCATACACATGTCACCATGTGTGTGGGTGAGGGGTTTTGTTCTTTGATTGGGGCGTGGTGATGTGGTGTGTGTCGGTAGGAGGTCACCCTAGGTGTGGTTGCATAGTGTGTGGCTATGCATGCACACAGTTCTGCCATGTGGCTGCCCTATCTGAGTGTTGTTGGACAGCTGCAGACTATACCTGGTAGGGTATGCAGTTCACTGCCTCCAGCCATGGAAGTGCTGACTATGCCTGCCAGGGTTCCATGGGCACATGCAGGTACAGACCTTGCGGTGCTACTCTCCCCTGATGATGACAGATGTCCACTGGAACCATGTCCTGCCTGGGACTGGCCAGGGCCACGTGCATGAGGCCTGCTGTGGTGTGGTGTGGACATCACCCCTAATGGTGTGCTGGGGCTGGTGCTGCCACTACGAGAGCAGCTGGGCACCTGGCATGTCCACATTGACCACCAGCTGCTGGTGTTTCTGGCCTATGTCCATGTGGTCTTCACACCACTCCCACCACATGTTCATGCACAGACCTACCATGGTGGAGGAGGCCTACCATCTCACCCCACCATCTATCCATGACCTCGGTCTGTTCACGGAGGGCAACAGCAAGTTCATGGATGTTGCCACTTACAGCTGAGAAAGCAGACCTCTGCAGCCTCAGGCCCTGTCTGTTGTACATTTCCATATGTGCCTATGCCTCCATTATGGCCTGAAACATGCTCCTGCTGGTACCAGTTGTGGCGCCTCTACCAGGGGCATGATGATCCTGGCAGAGGTGCCAGGGGCCTAATGACCTGCGACCCTCCCACGAGCACCATGGTACATATGCCGATGTGGTGTCCTGCTGGACATCTGGCTATGTTGACTGTGACCTGACACAGTTGGTATGGACACCACACTTTCCTGGTCACTGCCACCAACCACCAACTGTCCATCTGCTATGGCCACATGTGATGGGGTTTGTAGGGGCACTGTAACTGTGTGTGGGTTTGGGGTGGCTAGGAGGGTGATGACACATGTTGGCACAGTGTCGGCCTCTGACAACCCCACCTGTGCCTCAACCGTACCATCATCATCGGTGTTTGTATGGACACCTACCTCAGTTTGCATGCAGGAGTGACCCTGACCCACCTCGCCACCTGTGGGGGAAACTAATACAACTTTAAGACCTGTACAGCATTGCATAACAGTACACACACTCACACACACTCACACTGACAGTCCACCTTACTACCCCCTGCGTGATACATTGACGGACTCCCAAGTGGAGTTGTTCATGTTGCATTCTACACCCGTGCTGGAGGCAGTGAACAATGCAGTGCCAAAAGCAAGTACAGCACATCCTGAGCAAAGGAATATCAAAGAGTGGCTACAGTTACCTAAATTTGATTTCTCTGACTCAAATGAGGAGAGAAACAAATGGAGAGGGGGTAACGTTACCTTTGAACAAAAGATATATAAGTTTGGTGATTTGTGCTGGAAATACAGGGGCCTCCAGATGGACAACCCATTTCTGATGAAATCAGTTGTGCTTAAACAGGTGCCGAAAGGACTAAGGGTTTGAAAGTTACCAATGGGTGTGGAAGGTGACTTGACAGCGTTTAAACAACTGGTTGATTTATTCATCAGAATAGGTTTGGAAATGTGTGACATTATTATAAAGAACAATTCGAATAGACTGGCCATTATGGAAAAAGAAATAGAGACTTTAAATGAGAACATTGTTAATGACTTGTTATTTTCTCAGCAGATTGTTAAGTACCATTCCATGTTAGATAATGTGGAAAGTTTTGTGAAAAAAATATTAAAATCAAAACTAAAAGTTATTGAGGGATTCAGAAGATTACAAAAACAGCAAAGCATATCCCTTTGTGTCTAATAACAAAGATGGTGTTAGAAATGTTAACAGGTGGGGGAAATGTTAACGTTGATGTGTGTTCAAACTGAGGGCAGTAACACTGGTGACAATGAACAATCGCGTAAAGAAAATTAGCATTTTTTAGCTACAGGGGCCCAAATATGGAGATCAGAACACCTAATGAACAAGAAAGGTGAGGGCCAATGATATCAGGCCCAGGGCGACTCACATTATTATCGACACAATAATAATTTTCAGAACAATAAATGGCAATGGAATGCCAGGAATCGACAATAATGGTTGATAATGACATTAAAATTGTATGTGGAGAGAAGGACATAGAAGTTCACAATTTGCTGCAAATGAGCAAAGTAAATGTAAATGTCCCTAGTAATAGTACTGTACATGAACAGCATGATACAGAAGTTCATAATTTGTTGCAAACGAGTGAAGTAAATGTTTCTGGTAATAGTATTGTTCACTGGCAAAGAAATGGGTTTTCCATTTACAACTAAAGTGCTTTAATAATAAATGATGTATATCATGATTTATTAAGCAAAGGATTTACATTTGTTCCTGCATTTCATTTGAATTTTGTGGACTATAACATTAGTCTTAAAATGCTTACTAGACAAATGAATTTGGGTTTATTTTTTAGGGAACAAAATTTTGGTGTAAACAATGTAAGCAATACTTTGAATACACTTAAAAGGAAAATAACTTTTATACCCCCCAATGCATAAGGAAGTGTTAATGTTTGAAAAACTATGCATTAATGAAGACTAATAGACCATGATAACTTAATTACTGAAGAAAGAAAAACGCTGTTTGATTTGGCTAATAACCACGAGGTAAGAATAATGAAGCCTGATAAAGGGGGAGGGGTAGTTATTATGCCTTACTTTTACTATGTTGCTAAGATGCATGAAATTGTAAGTGATGCACTTGCATATCAAACTGCATCATTTAATGAAATGCACATAGCTTACCATAAAATCGACTTGTTTATGTTAGATGCACTTTTTCAAGGGGAAATAAATAAGGGTGAATTTGATTTTTTGAATGAGGAACATCCGGTGACACCAGTATGATTTGGGATCCCCAAAGTGCACAAATGCATGGAAAAAAACCCTTTTAGGCCCATTGTAGTGGCTAAGGGTTCAAAAACTGAACCTTTGGCATCTTATGTGGACAAGGAAATACAGGGGGATTATTTTAGGTGTAGACCATATAATCAAGGATTCTTGGAACTGTTTGGAATGTCTGAGGGAAGTTAATAAAACCTTCACAGGGTCTTTTCTCACCATCGATGTTATAAATTTGTTTTCAATTATTCCACATATGGAATGTTTGGAATATTTTAGGGAGAGTCTAACTAGACATGGTAGATTTGAAGGAGGAAATGTAAATCTACTAGTGGCTTTGATGGAGTTGATTTTGAGAAACAACTTCTTGACCTTTGAAGGGGAAATTTTCTGGCAAGTGTCAGGTGTGGCTATGTGGGCAAAGTGTGCCCCAGGGCTCGCCAACCTAATACTATTATACTGGGAGGAGGTTTTTATTTTTGACTCTAAGTTTAAAGGGAAAATATTGTTGTACAGTCGTTTTTGGACGACATATTGATTCTTTGGAAGGGTAGTGAACTAGAAGCAATCAAATTTATAGAATATTTAAATTCAACTACTAGCTTCTTTAAATTCACTAGTATATGGAATGAAGACAATATAGATTTTCTCGATATACATTTAACAAAAACTAAAGAGGGTATGCAAAGTACAATATTTAGAAAAAAGACATATAGTAATTCTTTGTTGCATTATGAAAGTATTCACCCACATTATCAAAAGAAGAGTGTGGTCAAAGGTCAAATGGTGAAATTGTCACGTTTGGTCAGTGACAGCAAGATGTTTGAAGAAGAAATTTATAAGTTAGTAGGATGTTTTTAGAGAGGGGCTACCTTCTGAAACTTTTGATTAACATCAAAAAAAGAAATAGGAACAAAGAGGGCTACCCAGTTCCCTCCAATTTTAAGAGGAGGAAGTATAGTACAGAAGGAAGTTAACGAACCATTTAAGAACAATGCGATGATTTTAAAATCCAATCATCAGGCACCCTTTATAGTGGACACAATGCAGAAAATTTGGGAATTTAGTTTTAGTCTGAATACAAAAGAAATTGTAGGTGATATGTTAAGGTTTGTTTTCAGTAAAGGAAAAAATATTAAGAGCATATTGGAACAAATGCCAGTTAACAAAGGTTATTCAAGGATGTATAAATATGGAGCATGTAGAATGTGTAGATATATAAATGAGGGGCCTTATGTTAATATAGTGGGTTACAATAGGACAATTCCTTGTCCAGGAAAATGTTATTGTAATTCAACAATAGTAGTGTACATAGCTAATTGTACATCATGCTCTGCATTTTATGTGGGAAAGACTGTGAGGAAATTGAAGGAAAGAACAGCAGAACATCTTAGAGCTATCAAGAGTAAAGATACCTTCAATGCTTTGTACATGCACAGCACAGTTTGTTCAGAATTCAAAAAGTTTATATTTTTGTATTGGGTCGAGTTACACCAGATATATGAGGGGGTGATGATAAGCTTAAGGTAGAAATGTTAGAGACAGCTTGGCAAATTAGATTAAATGCCACCCAACATCCGGGTCTAAATGAGAGTATATCTATTTCTCCATACCTGAAGGCAAGGAGTAACATTATCAACTAGTTATTAATATATCTTTCCATAGGCAGTCTTATTAGTATTCATTAATATGACATTATGTACACACATTTGTATTAAATATTATATGGTTTTATATATATATATATATATATATATATATATATATATATATATATACATAAATATGGAAATATGTGCAATGGTATAATGAAAGTAAATATATTTATTTTAATATACACATTTATGAGTTGTGGAAGTGTTATGAGTTTATTTTTACATTATTTTATATTATAAGTATTTAAGCACATTAATATATATGCAAAAAACTTTTTAATGATTATATGGTTTTTAAGCAACTGGATTAGTTTAGAAGGTTTTTGTTTTTCGTTTTATCTATTTATTTACCTATTTATATATATTTTTTCATTAATTAATTATTTTGAACTAATGAATTAATGCATTGATTAATTTGATTGGTTGTATTTAAAATGAAGTAACTGCTTATAAGAGTGTTTTAAAATGTTCCACTGACTCTGATGATGCCATATGTATTATGGTGAAAGCGCTACGTTCTGTGGATTTTGGTAATTAAAACAATATTTTTCTACAGTGTTTCCTGACTTTACTCTTTTTACAAGTTTGGCTCTTGTTGGGCTATTTTGTGTCTTTTTTACTATCTCCCTTTCCCTGGCTTTACAGACAGTCCCACATTCAGTTACATATGTTCCCCATCCTGCATGGCACTTGCTAACATACACTCATTACTACTACCCATTAACATATCATTCCGCTCCATGCCTACACGTGTGATCACAACACCTGACCTGTTACTCCATCACCTCCCTGACTTGGGTGGAGTAGGTTGTACATGGCCTCACTGCTGTCATCCTGTATTTCCCTGTGTATGTCCAGTCATGGTATACATGGCCCCTATATGGTTGGGGCTGCTACATTCACTACATATGTCACACACCAGAGACTCATACTACAATCTTGCTCAGTCCATGCCACATCTGCTGCACAAGCAACGCATCATGCGGACAACAGTAATACCTGGATACACTCACTGATGTGCTCTGTTAATTCCCCATTGCATTTGTAGTGCTGCATATGTGGGTAGCCAGTTATCTATCTGCTGCTGGCAATATAATGTGTATACTTGGTATGTACTTTCCCTCCCAATGCATGTTCCATTCTACAGTCATTGTTATGCTATCAGCTGTCCTGTGTTCACATATCAGACAGGTTGTCCTGGTGTCTCATGTGTCACTCCATGTACATGTACGGCAAAATCCCAAGGAGAAGTACTGCCATGTGATCAATCCCACTATCGCCTGTGCATACTTGGACACCCACACAGACACACATGTACACACACATCTGACATGCATCAACCACACTCCACTAGATTGCACTTACAGACACAATCAGCACACACACACACATACACACACACACACACACACACACACACAAACACACACACACACACACACACACACACACACACACACACACACACACACACACACACACATACACATACACACACACCACACTCCTACATGTGGGTTTGTACAACTTTTGTACACACAGTACTCCCATTACCCTTCTGTCAGCATGCATTACATATGGTGCTCAACAACATGCAGTGCAACTATAGTGACTTCATGCTAGCAGCAGTATACATGTGTGTGATGCATGGGCTGTTTTGGTAGGTGATGGCCCTTCCCCTTGTTAACACTGCACCCATGTACAAAGTGTTACTGTGGACCTGTTCAGCACCGTGCCTTGTACTGTGCACCATACCTTACAGGTGTAGAAACCATTGCTGCATATGTAGTACTGTGTCAGTTATGTCAGCTCCAATGCTCACAGCGCCTATGTGTTTTAGCAACTCATACCTGGGATGATATGTGAACAGATATAATTTGTGAATGCCTGATGTCTGCTTTACAGATCACAACATTAGCAGTGCATGTATGATCAGTACAAGACTATTACACTGACAACCAGCAGACCTTACTATGGCTGTGGGGGGTGCCCTATACATGTCCCAGACCTCTGCATGGTTGCAAGGTCTACTCATGTGCACATCCCTTGGAGTACACACACTGCTGTCATGAGTGCTGTGGGGTCAGGGTTACATCTGCCACATTTACTTGACCTGTTTATGTTCAGCTACAGCCATGAGGGTGTTGTTTCATGCATGTCCCTACTGTAGGCCGTGTGTCCTGCCATACTTCTCATCCCTGTGGACACATTGCACATTGACAGGATGCTAGTTATCATGCATGTGTCTGTTCTGTTGTACCCTTCCGAGAGGGGTGTTGTTTCACACATGTCCCTACTGTAGGCCATGTGTCCTGCCATACTTCTCATCCCTGTGAACACATTGCACATTGACAGGATGTTAGTTATCTTGCATGTGTCTGTTGTACCCTTCCGATACCCCAGCATGGTGTCTACTGTAATGCAGTGCATTTCACAGTAACAAAATGTGAATGTATACAGCATGCAGCATGGGTAGGTGTGTTAGATGTGTGCATGGACTATCCCTTAGCTATTACATGCCTAGTGTATTATCATGCATGAACATGAACCATACTCACAGGCTACAGGCTGCTGCCATGGTGGTATCCTGGAGCGACCTACATAGGAGTGTGAGAAAGTTGATGTCAGTGGCCATAGCTGTGGCGTTCGTTAAGGGTGAGTGCAGCATTACATTACATCAACAGTAGAATTTCACAATAATACAGCTTATGCACAAGTGTTTTTTGCTACTACACAGCAACAGACTATGCATATGACATTTCAGATTTGCATGATGTTCCTGTACATATGCAGATGTATACACAAGAGTGGTGTACTGATGTGTCCTGGGGCCTTACCTGCATGCTCTTCAGCTGGTGGGTCAGTGGCACCCACCTCCACAATGTGCCCTGCCAGGTATTGTTGCTGCAGGCAGGCAGGTGCCACAAGGCTACTGAGAAGCTCCTCCACACAGGTGAGGGGTGGAAGGGTGGGTTGCCCCCCTATTGCAAGGTGGCCCCCCCATACGACAGCTGCATGCTGACTTACATGGCAAAGCAGGTCAGTGCAATGATGCTGGACCTGCTCATAGCTGCGGTTATGCAGGCCAACATCATTGACCCTGTGGACTAGTTCATTCCACAAGCAGTCCTCTCCTGCTGATCATGGGCTGTCTGGCCAAACAGCTGTTCATAGCGCTGTACCAGATGGTCTATTATCACCTCAGTTTTGGCAGTGATGTATGATGGCAGACATGTGTACACCATGTTCCCTGGAAGACATAAAGATGGAAACAGGTTTGAGCCACTCATACAGCAGGGTTACCATAGTTCTTAATACACATATTTGTCTCACCCCACCATATCAGCTACAACAAACCATTCACAGAATGCAGTTGGTATGTCGGCTGCTTACCTACCATTGGGACATATGTTGTACTGTACCAAGCTTTGTGCTATGTGTTTATACCACACTTTATGCTATGTGTTTGTAGCTATGCTCCTGTAGGAACACTATCTTTGCTGGCCTGTTACAGACTATTTCACCTGCATGACATTGTCAGTGCCACTATATATATATATATATATATATATATATATATATATATATATATATATATATATAAGTGTAGATATATCTTGTAGGTTGTTGATATACCTATATCTATATGAGCGTCTGTGTATCTGTAGACATACACATCTCATTCTATATCACACAGATATTTATCTATATGTGGGGTGCATACAGACATCTGGTCCGCATTCTGTAACTGTCTTTCATTCACAACTGCACTGTTCCGCCTTGCTGCAACACAGACAGGTGTCACATGTGAACAAAGACTAACATTAGGGCAGTATATATGGTGAGAGATTGCTGGGAAGCCTATTATACACCTATGGCATTTGTGCATGCTACATTACACATTAACATGACTGTCCTGCATGTGGTGTGCTCTGACACCCATGTGTCTATCATGACAGCAGTACTTCCACCACCAGCTATTGCCACACTAACATAACGCACAGAGATATTATACTTTAAATCTTTGTCATTCATTGCTGATCTGCACAGCTGATGGGTATGTCCCACTGCCTACAGGACAGACAGTATTGTCCAGAGCAGTTGTTCAGCAGAACTTCATTACAGGGACAACTATAGATTGCACATATCAAACATTCAACATCATATATCCTATTACTCTATACCACATACGACATTCAATTACATACATGTATGTTTTACATACCTTTTTTTCTGACGGGTGTGACACCTTTCTGTTTTTGGCATTTATTTATTTATTTTTTTCAGTATGAACATGTGTGTGTGTGTGTGTGTGTGTGTGTGTGTGTGTGTGTGTGTGTGTGTGTGTGTGTGTCTCTCTCTCTCTCTCTCTCTGTCTCTGTCTCTCTCCACTAGAGTGATTGAGCTGTTTTGAATGGATTGCAGCATGGGTTTTCTAGGTGATGCACATGATCAGGTGATGGTCTCTGCACCCATCAGTGTGCAACAGTTGCTAACTGCATGCAGCCTGCTGTGTAGTGATTCAGATAACCACTGTCATGGCAACCCAGTACTATAAATTGCTGACTCATGTAGGTGTTGTCCCTTAACCTTTCCAGTATGGAGGACATTCTTCCTGTATGTGGGCAGCAGTGTTACAGACAGCAGGTTGAAATGCTTCTTACAGCAGGACTTATAGACACAGGCCGACTACACATTTGTAAGAGGTTCCAGACCTACAGACAGAGTGAGTAGTGTTGTTATATGCATTGTATATTGCTGGTCTTGCAATGTTTGCGTGTACATAGTAGTTTAGGATGGAATGCAGTCTCTCTGCATAGCTCTCAACTGTGGGCCTATCCACATGATAGCCAGTGGATTGTCTGTTTGCTTTTGCCTGTGCACCACTCATGTCTTGTCCTAGATATATCTCCTGCAATCTGTCATTTGCGTGCTATCAGTACATGGCTACATCCATTTGTGTTTCTGATGTCTTATTCCTGCATAAGAGTATGTTGCAACAAATCCTGTAACACCAGGAATTTTCAGGGTGTGTAGCAGCAATATTGCAAGTATGGCCCTGTGCTCCTGCCTCTGTCCTCCACATATATGGCAGGCTTTGTCCTGCTGTTATATGGTTTGGGGTTGTTAGGTAATGGCCTATCATTATTTACTGCTAGCATTCCTGCTATCATCCCAGTCATATCGTGAACTCCCACAACATTTGTTGGTCTGGGTCCATACATGTGACAGATACATTGACGTTACCACAAGTAATACATTTCTCCCTAGGGCTTGACTACAGGGTGTAATTCGAGGCTGCTGAACTACATCTGTTATTACTGATTGTTACTTATCTTGAAGGCAAATCCTTTCTCTACTGTTGTACAAATTGAAGGGCTTGGCCTGGACAGCATAGTATGTTATATAACCGCACTGTCTGCATCTACTGTTTTGTGTGGGCCTTGCATTCATCACTGATTAAATATGTCAAATTCTACGTGCTGTAAGTAATGGCATACATTATTGTATAGTACACAAATAAAGGTTGTCTGTGTGTACATACCTGTGTGCCGTGTCATGTCCTTTGGATTGTGAGTGGGTATATGTGTAATGTAAGTATTTTCTTTGTGGGAATGGTTGCCACACTACACATGTCACAGGTACCAGTTACAGGACTTGTGGCTGAGGGATATACTTTGCACCCAGTACATCCACACTACTTCTACATATGTAGGGCTACTAATACCTTTTGTTTGTGTATATGTGGATGTACCTATATACCTCATATAACTTATCTATATATATATATATATATATATATATATATCCTGAGCATAATTGTCAATGTACAGATGTGTGTGCATATCTGTACCATTGTAATGTGTACCCCTTCCACATTGTACATTCCCTACAGTAGGATGACTTTTCTGCATGATATGTTACAGATATTGCCTTAACATGTACAGGTGAATTGGATTACTGTTGGAGCATTGTAGCTGTGTTGTGGAGGGTCTTGAAGTCAAGTACTGCATGTGCTGCATATTGAAATGCACAGCATATCCATTAGGGCTGCGGGGGTTAATATATATATATATATATATATATATATATATATATATATATATATATATATATATAAAAAAAATAAAAAAAAAATATATATATATATATATATATATATATACACATATATATAGATATATATATAGATATATATACAGATAGACATGTGTATAGCATTACCACATGGGAACAAAATCCTGAACCACTCCTCAGTACAACATAACAGACTATAAGCACAGTTAATGGGGGTGGGGGCACAAATGAGGGACACCTGGTAATTAGTGCTATGAGAAGCAGCAGTTTGCTCACACACCTGACCAGCCTCATCTCCTGGGTCCCCAGAACCAATGCCCCAGGTGTGACATTCTGTGCATGAAGCACGGCCACATGCCCCCACGGCATGCACCATTTTTCACTATTCTCTTCGGTATTACACAAGACTACTGTTCTCACAGTATGATTGGGCAGGCACTGTTCTTTGATGCACATAGACTGCTCGTAATACTGTGATTGGGCAATGTACACATGTTTGCTGGTATTAATCTACACACTTACATACATTTCCCATACTGTTGGATGACTGTGCTGGATGATATGTTTGTGATCACAACAGCTGAATGTGTATCTGCCATGGCTTAGTGGAACTCACGTAGACTATAGTGTGCAGGGTTGGGGGGTTCCAACCTGGCAGTGCAGATTATTTTGTCAATGGACACGATGACAGCTGTTGGCTACAGAGTGACTAAGGCATTATAGAGGAATTGTAGGCGGGTATTCGCTGGTTTGCACGAGGCTCAGCATTGCTGACCTATAGGTGTTGACTTATATATGTGTAGATGTCGGCATTTGCATGTATATATGTTCATATATTTGTGTACATATATATCTATATATATATATATATATATATATATATTATATATGTGTGCAGCATATATTCCTGGATATTTCCATGTATCTACATATATATATATATATATATATATATATATATATATATATATATATATATATATATATATATATATATATATATATATATGGGAGCACTTGACAACATCGACAGCTGAGAACGCCGACAAGGAGATCGCCGACACCAGAAGATCGAAGATTGAGAAGACCGACGGATGAAAACCCCGATGCTGAGAAGACCGACGGATGAAAACCCCAACGCTGAGAAAACTAACATGGGAAAAGGCTGTGTAAGTATGTGGTAGTGACGGACGTTAGGGTGCGAGTAAGGTAAGTGTGCGATATTGACGGTGTCTAGGGATACGGGTGGTTTAAGTGAGTTAGGGTTAGGGCGCGGGTTAGGTAAGTGTGCGATAGTGATAGTCTTTGGGTTAGGGGTGGGTTAAGTGAGTTAGGGTTAGGGCGCGGGTTAGGTAAGTGTGCGATAGTGATAGTCTTTGGGTTAGGGGCGGTTTAAGTGAGTTAGAGTTAGGGCGCGGGTTAGGTAAGTGTGCGATAGTGAAGGACCTTAGGGTTAGGGTTTGGGTTAAGGGTGTAGATAGTTGTGTATGTGAGGTTTAGTGTGCGTTTGTAAGGATTTTGGTGTGCTTGTGTTGTGTGTGTGCTTTTTGGACAGGGGATTTGTTTTGTTTGTTTATTGTCGGTATTGTGTCGGTATTATGGTGTGTCGGGCATGTGAGGTTTCGTGTTTGTGAACGTTCGGTTATGTGGTGTGTCTGATTTCGTTGTCGGTGTTGTGGTTTGTCGGTGTTGTCAGGTAGATCCATATACATATATATATATATATATATATATATATATATATATATATATATATATATTTATGTGACTACATCTATAGATATGTTGTATCAGTTTAGATAGCAATATATTCGCACACACACGTCCATCTACATGTAGGTATACATTCTGTCTACTATTGCATAACTGGCCTGGAGTTATGTTTCTGTCAACATAGAATTTATGCATATCTGGCATGGCTTAGTGGTAAATAATTTTGTGTTAGGTGTGCATGGTCCTGGGTTCCATCCTTACAGATGCTGTTTATTTTGTTGCTGGGCAGAACACTTGCCATTGGATTAGGGATATGGTGTGATTAAGGCACTTTAAAGCGGTTGTAAGCAGGTTCATGCAGAGGAGAGCACTGCTAATTTACAGTCACAGTTTCTTACATCCAGTTAGCTTCTCGTTTGCTTAGTCTGTGTCGGCAGTGCTTACCCCTGCGCAAACACACTTGCACATGCTTACTAGTGCTTACATAAGCTTACTACTGCTTATCTGTGCTTACACCTGCTTACTGCTGCCTTATTCATTATGATACTGACTCTTCACAGGTGCATTTCCTGCAGTACTTCAGTTCATAAAAATTATGTTATTTAGTGGGTTTTGCAATACAAATATTGCTTATACCATGCTTTGCCATGTAAAATAGACTGTGCTGCAGTGGGACTCGAACTGGGAATGCCTGCTCGTTAGGTGAATGCTCTGCCCACTACACTATTGCTGTGATGCTTCATTTGCATATATCATCCTTGTTATCCTCTTCAGCCTTTTAGGCTGCTTTCACCGTGGCTGAGAAATGGGCACACCCGCACACCTATGGTTAGTTGTACTCTGAGATTTAGACATCAATACAGGGGCTTCTTCTTTTGATTTTTATGTCCTGTTGCTGTTCTACACATGGGGGACTGTTGGTGGGGATATGTGGATACCTATGAGTGGCATCGCTCATTTATTTCCACTTTCTGCTGTTAAACATTGCAGGGGAGTGTTTATTCTGAGAGCTCTGCTCTCAGGCACACCCCCTGCACTCATACATGCTCTGTGTAAGCCTGGGGGCTCAGGCAGCGTGCCTTCATTACTATGCATGGGTGCTGCCATCCTGCTCCTAAGCGGTTGCTTCCATGCGGGACTAGACTAGTCCCACATGGAAGATTAGTAAATCCGGGTGATAGTTTTGCATATGGAAAAAGTTTTCAAAATATGTCTTTTTATTGTTTATATTATTTCTTTTTGTGTATTCGCTATACTTCCTTCATCGTTCCTTAACTCTCTTATTATTCTTATGTTTTCTTTAACTATTTTGGGTAGGTATGGTGCTACTTCTTTGTTTCTTCCTTGTAAAAAATATCTTTGTTTGAATAACATTTTTATTTTCTCATAGTTCATTTCATATTGCATTTTTTATTTTTCTAGAAAGCCTACTTAATTATCTATCATGTTTTTAAAGAACTGGTTACTGGTTTCCTTGTATTTGCAACTACCTTGTATTCATTTTTTCTTTGCCATTCCAATGCTTCTTTTCTATGTTTTTCTTTTAGACTAATCCACCAACTTTTCCAATCTTTATAAAATCTTCTCATGTTTATATGATATAATCATAGGTGATGCATTACTTCTATTATATGCTCATTTAAATCTGATTAATTATTTTTTTTATACTTCTACCTATTTTATATAGCCTGTTTTATTCTTGAATCTCTGCCCAATTTGTTACATGGTCTGAAAAACCTGTAATTGTAACTCCTTGATATAATATCCTTAGACTCTCTGATACTATAAAATAACCAATTTCAGTTCTCAAATTACTCCTTTAGTACATCCAATATTTGTTTTTCCATAAGTACATTTTATTGCTTTTGAACATATCTGAAATGACTTTGACATCTGCCCAGTCTTTTCTCCTATGTATGAAATCACAATTGAAGTCTCTGACTATAATTATTTGGTTCTTCCATCTTATATCTAATATTAATATTCTTCCTAATACTACTAACATGTAATCCAGAATTTCTATACATTCTTTACATAAAATTACTATTCCTGAGCCTTTTTCTTCACTTATATTCCATATAACCTTGCTTTCTCATAATCTATTTACATGCATTCTTTCTTCCTCTGTTGTTATTTTTACATTTGTTAATATTATGATATCCATATCTAACAATCTACACCATTCCAACACTCCTAGCCTTCATTAAACATTCTTGATACAATTCACATTTATGGATAGGATTCTCACGTTGTGGAAAAGTTTGTATCGATTTTATCATTTTCCTTTTTTGTTTCCTGCTATTTTTAAATTTTTAAATGTTTACTTTCTAGTTTTCACTCTCTTCCCAATAGAATTTGTTTTATTTATCTTCCTGATTTATATTTTCTTTTGGTGTCTATTCTGTGCTGTTGACTAAATCAATCTCTCTTTCTTTGTCAACTTTTCTTTCCTGTGTATGATTCTCTTTAACATTACAGTCCATCCATGAATGTACTATTTTTGTCATAATTTATACATTTTTGCTCACATTTTTTTTGCTTCATGACCAATTTTATCACAAATTAAACATTTCTTTTCTTCACAATTATTAATTAAATGGTCACTTTACCACAAGAAATGTCTTTGGTTGATGTCAGTATTTAACAAATCCCTTATCCCCGTCCACATTAATTATACTGGGCAAATGTATTATTTTGTCATTTTGCATTTCAGTATAACACCACATTCCCATTCCCCAGTCCATAAACCTCTATTGTCATAAATCTTTGTTATGTGCATTACATCTATACACACAATTTTTAAATGGTCTTTTAAACTTCCTGATTCAACTTCAGTAAGAAATTGTATAAGTATTTGTTGTTTTTGCTTCTGTATTAAATGATTGCACAACATATAAGTTCCAAGGATTTTCATTCTTTCTTTTTTCATATTGTTCTAACACTTTTTCCATATACTGCACTTCCTCAAAAAATGTCACAAAATGTATCTTTGTTAATACAAATAAATGCTCTTACCTCTCTGGATTCAACACCCAGTAGTGAAATGATGCTGTCCCATTTCATACCTGTCCAGTTCATGTTCTGTTTTGCTACTTATCCTTATCTGATGCTTTCTTCTTACTTCTCTTCTCTTCTCTTCTCTTCTCTTCTCTTCTCTTCTCTTCTCTTCTCTTCTTTCATCTTCTCTTACAATTTGCACATATGATTACTTTTCTTCCTTTTTTATTTCTTGAACTACTTCTTCTTGTATTCTGTCCATTAACTCACCACATGACACTACCTTTTCACTTTCTGGTTCACTCTGCTCAATTAGATTCAAATAAACATCCCACAACACCCACCCCCACAACTGGAGGGTTGTAACAACATACTCAGGTGTTGTAGAATATGTTTATTTATTTATTTATTTATTGACATTTTTTAACCAGGTTTGTTCAACTGGGCTTGTCGCCCATTTTCAGTGGTGACCCAAGGAAAAAAGCTCCAGTAATACATTTTAAAACAAGTACAATTTTAAACAATATTGATATAATAGCAGTTATAGCAAAACAATTCACATATGTTGGGATACATGCATAAAGTTAAAGTTGCATTAAAAATAAGCTAAGTAACAATTTTACATTGATATAGTTCAATAGGTCAACAATGAACATTTTTTGTTTGTATAAAATTGTGCAAATGCATAGTAGACACATTGGAGAGAGAGATGTAATGAGGCATTAAGTATGGCCCTTTTGAGGGTACATAAAGGGAAGGAAGACTAGGTAGGGTCATGGCAAGGGCAGGTTCTGGAATTGAGAAAATAAGCTTTTAGTTCATTTTTAAAGTGTGAGGTGTTGGAGATTGAATGTAAGTCAAGGGGAAGTTTGTTCCAAGCATGGGCAAGGGATTGTTTGTAGAGTAGTTTGCCTATTGACTTTTTGGGTGGTAGATATCAAGTAATCATTGTTTAGAAGTACGGAGGGTCCGGGATGGGATGTAGATGGAGACTAAAGAAGATAGAGATGGACAGAAGAAGGGTTTATAAAGAATAGAGTGTAGCATATGAAATTGATAAGATAGCAGAAACTAGGGAAGTTCAAGCCATTGAAGAGAGTTTAAAGAAATGCAGTGGTGTGAGTTGTTTGGGGAGTTAGTAATGAATCTGGCTATTTTATGGTAAGTATGTCGCAGTTTGTTTAGAGTGGAGGCCTGGATATTGGTAAGAACTGGGGCGGCGTATAAGAGGGAGGGGAGGAGGAGTGCCTGGCCCAGGGTAAGTCTAGATTCAGGGGTTAGGAATTTTTTGTTCCGATATAGCAGACCTAGTTTCTGGTTTCGTTTTTTTATACATTGGAGTATGTGTAGGTTGAACTTGAGTTCATCATCGATAATGACCCCTAGGAGTTTTGTGTGGGTGTCAGGCTGGATATTTGTATTGTTAGAAGATGTAATAAAAAAGGAGGTTTTGTGATGAGAAAGAGAATGGGGAAGGAAAAGCAGGAGTTTGGTCTTTTTGGGATTTAGGATCAATAGGTTGTGAGAGAGCCATTGTTCAGTGGATAGTAGGGCTTGTTGGGTCAGGGAGTGTAGTTCAGGAATGTTATTTGAGATGGATATAAGTGTGGAGTCATCGGCATACTGAATAAGGGAGGATTCTTTGCATGAGGTGTAAAGATCATTGGTGAAGATGTTAAACAAAAGGGGTCCCAAGATGGAGCCTTGGGGAACACCAGTGGAGATGGGAAGGAAAGGTGAGGAGGATGAGAGCCATTTGACAGATTGTTCCCTGCCAGATAGGTAACTATTAAACCAGGCAAGTGCGGAGGGGGATATGTGGAGATTTGTGAGTTTGGATAGTAGTAGAGGATGAGAGACAGTATCGAAGGCTTTGGAGAGATCTAGGAAGAGACAGGAAATGAGGTTATTGTTGTCTAGGGCCTCTGCAATGATCTGAGTGAAGGAGAGGAGGGCAGTAGTGGTGCTGTGGTGAGGACGAAATCCATGTTGGGTAGGGGTAAGTAAGTTGTGTGTGAGGAGGTGATTGAGAAGCAGTGAGTGAATACATTTTTCTAATATCTTGGAGAGGGGGGACAGAATGGCAATGGGTCGGTAGTTTGAGGGGTCAATGGAGTTTCCACCTTTATGAAAAGGGATAGTGAAGAAAGATTTCCAAAGGGTGGGGACAGTTGATTCCAGAATAGATTGATTAATTATTATAGATACAGGATAGGCAATTGAGTCAGCAGCAAGTTTGAGGAATGTAGGAAATAGATTGTCAGTGGAAGGAGAGCAAGGTTTTAGCTTGAGTAGTAGAGATTTGATGTAAGTAATGGGAACTTGCTCAAAAGAAAACAAAGTTGTGTTAGTGGGACTTGGAGAGGTGGGTGTTGAAGTAGAGTTTGGCTTAGAGGTTACCAGATATTGGATGGAAGAGATAAAGTTTTTATTCAGGAGGGTAGCTGTTTCCTATGAGGAAGAGTTAGGGTATGGGGAGGGATAACAGAGCTTTCCAGGATAGAGGATGTTGTTGAGAGTTGACCAAACTTTTTGAGGATTGAATTTGTTGTTAAGCTGAGCAGAGCTATAATATAACTTTTTGTCATTAGTTGTATGTTTTTTTGCAAGGTTCCTCAGTTGCCTGTATTTTTGAAGAAAAGGTGGTTGTTTAGTTTTAGTCCAGGTTTTCCAAGCATGATCTCTTTGTTTCATAAGGGACCTAGTCTCTTTGGAGAGTCAGGGAGCATGGTTTGATTTTGCTGTGATCTTCCTAGAAGGAGCTAAGGAGTTTAGAGTATTTATGAAGATGCTATTGAAAGTGCTTACAGCATCTTTTAGGGGGAGGTGTTTTAGAATGGACCAATCTATGTTGTGGAGAATGGAGTTAAATTGGGATGAACTGAAAGTCGATAGTTTTCAACAGTCTTTGATAAGGTGGGGTTTAGGAATATGGGAGTAGTGTCTTAAGATGGTGGTAGGGAGATGATCACTGAGGGAGTCAGTTAAGGTGGTAGGATTGTGGTATTGGTGAGGGGAATTGGTAAGGATCCAGTCTATGATGGAGCTGGAAGAGGAATTTTTATGGAAGTGAGTGGGAGATGTTATAAGTTGGTGGAAGCCTAGTAGGTGGATACTGAGTTGGGGGGAGTCAGTTGTGAGTTTGGACCAATCAATGTTGACAGCACCAAGGATAAGTGTCTCATATGATATGTTGTGGGAGAACCAGGATAGGATGTTTTCAAGAATGGGCAGATTGTTACCAGGAGGAAGGTAGATAGAGGCAATTGCAAGTTTTTTTGTGGGGATTCAGATGGCAGTTAAGGATGATGATTTCAGCTGGGAGGAAGTCAGGAATTGGGGAAGGGTATGGTGAGAGGTTAAGAATGTTTGAGTAGAGAATGGCCACACCACCACCTTTTTTTACAGGTCTATCAGATCAGAAGATATTATAACCTGGTGGGAGTATTTCACTATTTGAGATGTGTGGCTTGAGCCAGGTTTCAGATAGGGAGAGGATGTGAGGGTTATTGAGAGCTATCCATGAGTGCAGCTCAGTGACTGTTGCAAACATATTTTGCTGAAATTACTCCTCTGAATACATAATGCCTTTTTTGACTCCTTCTTTTTGTCTTTTAGCCAATTCTCCTTCTCTTCCTATTTTCGTTCTCAGGTCTCTTCATTCCAATTAAACTCCGTTCATTGTTTGAGATATTCTGCTTTACAGCTGTTCGATTAACAGCCCCATTCACATATAAAACCTGAAAAACATTTTCCTCCTCCATAATCGATTTTCAGTTTCCTGCTTCTCCAAGCCACCTACACTGCCAGACCAGAAGATAGGAAGCATAACAGTGAATTGAGTCCCTGTACACAAATAGTAGGGGTTCTTTATTGATAGTCACTACTTATATATATTATTTACATAATAGATATTGTATACATTATTTACATTATGTATATTTATACTTTTAAACACCACAAAGCAATTTTATATTAGTAAGCATGCCTCCACCCTTTTTCCAAAGCCAAAAATGTATTTTCTTTAGAATTTCTGATAATATCCATTTTCCATTAAACTTTACTTCATTAAGTCTCTCAATCCACAGTGTCTATAAAATATAAAACCTTATTTTATCAATTTTCTTCTCTTCTTTTTGTTTTTATTGCCATAATATTCATATTTAGACATGTCCATGTTTAAATGTTCTGCCTTTTCAAAACCTTTCAACATTTTTTACATATTCTTTTCTTATAACTTATTTACTCTAGAACATTAAAAAAAACATGTGTTCTGTTGTTTCAAGTGTCCCACAATGAATACCTATCCTTTCTTGTTTTCTTTTATAAGGCATGTTAGCTTTAACAGGCAGTTTATCTATTGATAATCTCCACAGAATGTATTTGCAGCATATCTGTAAATATTTTTTTATTAGACCTGTTGATCCTACTACTATTGGAGCTGTCTGGGTATCATTCCTCCACATTCCTCTCATTTCTGCTTGCAAATCTTGATATTTTTCTGTTTCTCTCCATACACAAATCATTGTGCATTGCAATTTCTATGATTAATGCTACTTTTGTCTATTTTTCATGGACTATTATATTTTGTTGCACCACATAAATCTCATTTTAATAGCTTTCTTTTTTCTATCTCTAAATGTTCACAAGGAAAGATAAAATAATGTTACTTCACAATATTCAAATACCATTCTTTCTTATTTTTCAACTATGTTCACTTTTAACTTCCATACAAATTTGTGTTTTGATATTCCTTTATATCTTCATTAATATAACTTTTTAATCTTTTCCATGTCTCCACCCCCCAAAAAAACATATATATGTATATAGTATTGGTAATCTTATTTTGTCTGTTATTATAGCCTGCTATATTTGATATTCTGCTTATTTTATTGTTAATTGCATTCATAAATGAAGCAAATATAATACTGCTCACTGGGCATCCTTACCTTATTCCACACTCTATTTTAATTTCCTCACTTAACCATCCATTTAAAATTATTCTTACATTATTTATTTGATATGTGGGCTTAATTACTGTTACTATCTTACCACTTATGTTATATGTCCCTAATATGTCACATAAGGATTCATATTGTAGTTTACCAAAAGCCTTACTTAAATCTCCTACCATAATTTTAGCATCAACCTTTTTATTTACAATATAATCTATTGATTCTTTTACTATCCCTAATAAATCCTGACTTCCTTTTCATTTTCTACCAAAATTTGTTTGTTCAAGCAACTTATTATCTACTTTATGTTTTAGTCTTTTAGTTATTATTTTCATAAATATCTTCTACTCTGTATTACTCAATATTTTGGTCTCCAGTTTTTGCATAATTTTTATCTCCTCTTTTCCATATACATTTCATGATTCGCATATCTATCTCTTTATCTACCATACCTTTCTTTAACCATTCATTTAATACCTCTACAAAAGGATTTTTTGCTAATTTTCCATATCATTGTACATGTGATATTCAATACCATTCAGTCATGTAGCTGTATCCATACTGATATATTTCAATCTTTCATTTAGCTTTTTCACATTTATATTTTTCTCCAAATTCTCATTATCTTCTTCACTTAGTTTTTTAACTATGCATTTTTGAGTTACTTTAGTTTCTTTCTTTATGAAAATCCATTCTATCTGCTTTTTAATCACCTCAAATATTCATTTTTGCATGGTCATTTTTTATCATTCATTTTTCTTTAATTCTCTTATTATTCATTTATTCTCTTTTCCTAATTTAATCAAGTAGGTGCTACCTCTTGTTTTTTGCTTGTAAACAGTATCTTTATTTATATAGCATTCTCCTAATCTTTAACTGATTTATGTCATATATTTCTTTATCTTTCTCAAAGAAAAAGCTCTCTTATCCTTCATTATTTCTTTGAACACTTCTCGACTCACTTGTTTATATTTTAATTTCTCTAGCCATCTCTTTTCATCTTGACACTCCAAAAATATTTTTATATTTTTTATTAAAACTTGTCCACCAATTTGGCCAATTTTCATAAAATATTCTCATGTCCATATGGTCCTTTCATAATTTATCTCTTTCCTTTTATCTTTACTTAAGTCTTTTTCATTAAGCCTCTTCATACTTTTGCCTATTTTTATGTATCCTTCTTTCTCATGTGCCTCTATCCATATAGTTGGATGATCTGAAAATCCTGTCTTTTTGATCCCTTTTTTGCAAAATTCTTAAACTTTGTGATAGCAAGAAGTAGTCAGTTTCAGTTTTAATTTTACTTCTTCTGTTAAGTCCAATGTTTGTTATCCCATATGTATACATTTCCACTTTTCATTATCTCACATATCATTTTAACATCACTGCTATTTTTCTTTCCTATTCTTAAATTGCAATTATACCCCCACTAATATTTTATCCATATTAACACCTACATAATTTAGAATTTTTTAAACATTTTCTCTCTTTCTTTCTTTGTAACATATGCATACAATGCAATAATTCTACAAACATTTGTTTTCAATCTTACATCTATTACTGATATTCTTCCTAACTTGACTATTGTGAAGTCTAAGATTTTAACGTTTCTTGGCATAATATAGTTGTAAAAATGTGAACCCAGCAACGCAAAATGTCACAAAAAGCTATTTATAAAAACAAAGCTTTCAGGTAAAAACACTTCATCAGTGTGTATACTGAGCTTTATCCCTGTTATCTTGGTTTGTTTATCTTGGCATATTATCCCTATTCCTGAGAATGTATCTTTTCCCATATTGCATATATTTTCACCTCATAAAACTTCAGTTTGTAACCTTTCCTCTTCTGCCAAGATTCTAGTATCTTCTAATATAATTAAGTGCATATCAATTAAATCACACCATCTTAAAATACCTATTCTTCTTTTAATGCTCTTCATACTAGTAACATTTATTTATTTACTTAATTATTTATTTATTTGTTTATTTATTTATTTTACATTTGTTTACTAGAAAAGTCTGACTGGGCAGAAATCTATTTTCTGTGGAGGCCTGGGGAGAAAAGCTCCACATAATAAACATTTGATAAATATAGACATAGTGATTATTTTATGCAATGCATGGAAGATAAGATAAATAGAATTTACACCGTTTGTATAATTTTGCAGGATTACAAATGCACAGCATATATTTAAAGATAGCAGTTTGGTTACAACTTATCTCCAGGCTGACTGTTGGTAAAGGAGTAAAAGGTAGATGATTAAAGTTTGAAGTATAAGAGGGAATGTGAAGTAAGTAAGCTACTATTATATATTCAGTCTCTGTTCAGACTTGGAGAAAAAGGAGAAGTAGGAGGTGAAGAGAATAGAGAAAAATGGGATAAGAACTATTGGGAAAAAAGAATTCAGTTGGAATAGTGACTGTATGTTAGGCAGATATTTTCTGAATTATGCATGCTAAGGGAAGGGGGAGTGGGGGTAAGGTACACTGTTAGATTTCAGAGTAGGAGAGAAATATTAGTAGTCATTATTTACCCTGGACTGCTACAAGGACAGCTAAAAAGCTAATATCATCAGTGTTTAAATGAAGTTTGTATTATTCCTCTTTCTCTATTAGCAGTTATTATTTACACTGGATTGTCACAGGGGCAGTCAAAAAGCTAATATTGTCAGCCTTTAAATGAAGTTATTAGTATTCCACTCTCACCCTTTACCTTTTTTATTCTCTTTTATAATTATGCTTTTAAATTTTATTTTCCTCTTTTAGAATTTTCTTTCCTCTCACTGTTTGCCAATTTGAACATTACTCTTCACTCGTATCAAGCACATCTTCTTCCCTTTCTCTTTCCCAGTGTTTTTGGTCCATTATTATATTTTTTCCTGTGTAATAACCTGTTTTTCTTGCTCCTTTTCTATATTTTTATCATATACCAGCTCATGTATACTTCCTTTTTCTTTAATTTCTACATTTTCTTCACAATCCATTTACATATGTCCAGTTTTTCACCATCTTTTTTACATTTCATGTCAATTTTTTTCTTCATGCCATATTTTGCCAGAAATAAAACATTTTCATTTATTACATTAATTAATCAAGTAATTATTTTTTTACACAAAAAACATGGTTTTGGCTGCCTCTGTATTTTACAAATCTTCTGTTCTTGTTCACATTAATCACACTAGGAGCATGTATAACATTATCACTTTCCATGTTCAAAATAATCCTACATTCCCATCTCCCAGTCCATAAACCCCCTTTGTCATATAGTTGTGTAGTGTCCATAACGTCTTTGTATATAGTCTTTAAATATTCTTTTATTTGCTTTTTTTCAACTTCCACTCTAAATTGTATCATAACTCTTTTTTGTCTAAGAAACCCCTGCACTATATATTCAGTCCAAGGATTACAGTTGTTTCAAAGTCATCCCCAGTTAAGATATGGACAGTGGCATAATCAAACCTTCCAAGGTAGTCTAACAGTTTCATAAAAAATACAGAATACTGATTGGAATCATAAGCCATAGTTAAAATAAATAGACTAGCAGATATAAGAATTCTGGCAATGGTTTGCCTCCCCTCTTTGACTCCCTGTGACTCTAGGAGACTAATTATTAGCAAATGTTGTCACACCTCTAGAATATGGGCTAAACTGTACAAAACAGTATTGCAGAGAAATTGACTCACATATCTAAATTGTCTTTCTGATACCTTTACTTCTTGAATAAATATAGCATCAGCCCCCCCTCCCCATAGCAGGGTGTGAGGGAGTTACAGGGTTCATTGGAAACTTGAGTATACACACAGCAGTCTCATCCAAATAGGCAGTTTGAGTCCATTCAATCCAACTACCATTTAATTAAGACAAATTGTGTACCACCTCTGGCTGTGTGCTTAAGTTCACTGGAAGCTTAAATATGCACTCAGCAGTCTCATCGAAATAGGAGGCCACGGTGGTGCAGTGGTTAGTGTTGTCACCTCACAGCAAGAGGTTCTCCTGTTCAATTCTCATCTGGAGCACCTTCTGTGTGGAGTCTGCATGTCGTCCCCATGGTTGAGTGACATTTAAAGATATGCAGGTAGGTGCATGCGTGCATAAATGGGTGTGCCTTCTTTGAAGGTTGGGCATCGGGCTGGCAACTCAGCACTGTAAAAATCCACTGCCAATCATTAGCAGACCGATGTTCCGCTGTAGTGACCCGTAACCCGGAAAAGCCAAAAGACATTACTAGTCTCATCCAAATAGGAAGTCTGAGTCCATTTAATACAACCATCATTTAACTAGGACAAACCACCTCTGGCCTTGTGCTTTAAGTTCACTGGAAACTTAAGTATACACAGGGAAGTCTCTTCCAAATAGGCAGTCTGAGTCCATTTAATCCAACCACTATTTAATTAGGACATACTTTATACCACCTCTCTCCTTATGCTTTAACTAAGTGTCAGAGGCATCCAGTCTTCTGCATATATTTTAGCCTGCAGAGTGGCTAGTCTGAAGACAAGTGCTTCAGTGACCTAGTTTGTAAGCAATAGCCTTATAGTCTGTAAACCCTTCTCCAGTGGCATCCTACTGGTCAGCTTTTACTCTCTCCTTCCTAACAGGCACTGACATTTACTCCTACTACTAAAGCTGTTTCTTTCTCTTCAAAATTTGTTACTCCGATTATTTATATCATCCTGTACTTAGTGGAAGTCACCCTTGGTCTCTCTCCTTCCTTTCTTGTTTCTCCTTTTCTGAGACAGTTACTAAACCAATTTCAGTTCTGAGCTAGTATTTGTGCACAGTCAACATTGATTCAGTGCATACAACTGTTTCTTTACTGTGTTTTTATTTATCTATAGAAGTGTCCCTACAAACACATATGTATGTAACAGTGAAGTCTGCAGTTTAAACACCAGTCTTTTGGCTTTATCTGTATTCAAATTATAAATTTTATGGCAGTGTAAAACAAAGAACTTTGTCCACTATAATATCTCCATTTTCTTAGACCATACCAGTCCCATTGGTACTTTCGCCTTTAACTGTGCTCAATTCATTGTTTTTAGCAGTCCACTGTCTCCTTTTCCTAAGTTTATTTCCCTTCTTTTGTAACTGAGTACTCAGACAGTATTTTACCAGACCTGAACTACTGCATTCTGGATTACTTTTTTCCCATTGTTTTGTTGGTCTGTTAGGGCTGAAGTAGGCTTTTGGACTTTGCATTTCAAATTCCATAGAAACTTCCTTACATTACACAGTTGTTCAAACAGTCAAGTGCAATTTTTTACTGTTATCACCATAAGTCAGGTCAAGGTGATATTTGACTAACTCTTCTACTAAAACTGTGTCCAACAGCAACAATACCAAGACATTCATCTACTAGCACAGAGGCCATTTAAACTGCATTATTCCTTCTACTTATCTCTTAGCAAATTTATGGCTGTTTACATTAAGTCACTGACTGTTTTATCTGTCTCTTGGCAAGTTTTTAACCTGCTTCCTTCACCCCTGCTAATGCTTGTGCTCACTCTACTCCCCAACCCTACCCCCAAATTCCACCCACCTCATTTTACTCTACATTTATATTTTCACAGCACCACCCACATATTCCTCTAACCAATACCATCAGTTCCTTCCAGTAGGAAGACAATCAATACAATTACTCCCAGTAGTAACACCCACTGTAGTTTACCACCCAAGACTCTCTCATAAATTGTCTTAATCCTTCCCTCCTAAAGCTATCGAATTACATCTCTAGAATCAGCCCGATACCCTCCTAAAATTTTTATCCTAATTTACAACAAAGATAAAACTCAAGTTAAATAAGATGCCCCTAAGTCAGATTATTTTACTTTTTCTTCTCACTCTACTAGCCTTTATCACCAGTTATCAAATCCACCTCCTTCAAATACTGAGGACTTCAACCAATAATCACAAAGAACATCAACATGTATCCAGCCTGTCTTTCACCATAACACTCTTTCTCTACAAACTGCATCTGGTTTATTTTTCTATAAATATCTTAAAACTAAGCATCCAAATGTACAATGAACTATCAAACCAAGATCAGAATATAATTGTCCACACTATTCACTCTGTAAAATATCAGTTCAAAAAATTATCAGAGATAGTCACCCCAACCCTGGTCCTACTGTTCATAAAACCATCCCTTCGAACCCAAAATAAACCAGCCACCTAATATACCGCAGCAAAATAAATAAATAAATAAATAAATAAATAAAAACAGAATCCAAATGCACCTTACTAAATATGAACCTAAGAAGTATCCACGATAGAATAATCCATGACATAAATGCTTATCTTGCCAAATACACTCCTGATGTAGTTATAGTTACTGAAACTTGGTTAAAAAGAATAAAGGATAATTATATCACCCTGCCCACAATGCAATATTCTCAGGCATGAGAGACAAAACAAGACGGCAGGTGGTATAGCGATCATCTATACAAATTCAACAAGCAAAAGTAAAATGAACTAGGCTATCATATACTACTATGATAGCCTGGTGTTGCTTCATCTTTCTTTTGCTTGTTGGATTTATTTTTTGGTTTGAGAAGCATTTATTCAACACACACACTGGTGTTATTGGACTTTCGCATCTATAAAAATTCCCTAACCATTACCTTACGTCTACAGTAAATACACAAATTTAACAATGCTGAACTACTAATAACACGCCTAAAAATTAACAATAGGAAAACTATATGTTTAACAGCAGTTTATATACCACCAGGGAATAGCATTGATACTGCTGAAAACATCCTGTATTGGATATCCTAACAAATTAACCATAACACTATAATACTTGGAGACTTAAATGTAGACTGGCAACTCATAAATTCTACTATCCCCATTAAATCCATAAACTTATACAACTTCAGAAAATTAATAACCTCACTTACTAGAATCAGTCAAACTTCAGGAAAACACTCAGCATTAGATTGGATTCTTACAAACAAACCAGAGAAACTGACAAAAGTAGGCTGCCACTCAGATAGCATAAGTGACCACATTCCAACACATGTATTAAAACTCACTATAAACTAGATAACCATATTATCTATAATGAAATACAAAATACAACCAATTTCAGCAAAAATATTTTCAATGAAACACTAAAAAAATATAGCTGGAATGTACTTAGGATAACGTATCCTTACAGGCATTAAATAATCTAGCACCAGTCCATAATAAAAGAGTAAATTCCAACTCTGTACCATGGCTGACAAAAGAAACACAAAAAATCATGATAAAAAGGTGTAAAGCCTGGAAAAATGCTATAAAATAGAACTCAAAATACCCTCCTTCAATTTGGACATCTCAAAAACCTTGCAAAAACTCCATGTCAAACAGGATAAACAAACATACTATGCCAACCTACAAGACAGACATATAAACAGCCCAAAATTAAATAAACTACTCCATCCTGACAAGACCACTAGTCACTCTTCAAAAACAGATGACAAAACAGACCATTCCTACGCAGTTTAATTCCTACATTATAAAATCAGCATTATCTCTCTTAGACACTAACACATCTGCCCCCCTCACTCTGCCCCATCCAATCAGAACCACCCACAGCTCTTCAATTCTAGTCCAGTACCTACCTCACTCATAAGGAAGTTGATCATTAATTTGAAAACTACTTCTGTAGCTATAGACCAACTACCATCAGACTACATAAAATTGGCTGCAGATGTCATAGCCTTCATGTGTCCATACTAATTAATATGTCAATAGCAGAAAGACACGTTCCATCACTGTGGAAAAATCCTACAGCATATCACTGCACAAAGCTGGCACATCTACAGAGTTTAATAGCTACAGATCAGTAGCAATTCCCTCCTCACTTCCATTAGGACAGTCAGAGACTGCCCAGTAGGCTAGGCACAAGTCACCTTTCAGCAGCCTGTAGAATACAGAGTACTGTGACAGGGCTTTCAGTCTTTTCATGTAAGTCATATTTTGGAGGCCCTGGATTCTCTTGGTTAGAAACCTCTGTGGTCTCTCCAGTTGCTGCAAGTGTCTGGTGAGATAAATACAGAAGGGAGTATTATACTCAATTAGTGGTCTGTTAAGGGTCAAGTTCAGCAGGGTATAACCTCCTTAATCTTGGATGCACCGCCCTTATTTATGACATGTGCAATGTAGAAGGCTTTCCTTGCCACTATGTGCACATGGTGATAGAAGTTTAGATTGCTATCAATCTGTGTTCCTAAGTCTTGCACCACTGGGTTTCAGCTTAGATGGTTGCTAGCTATATAGTAATCAGCAGGGGCTACTTCTTTGTCAAAGGAGATAATGAGGCATTTTTTGCATTTAGTTTTAATCTGTGACTTTGGCACCAATCATTTGTCTGCATCAGCCCTTTCTGTAATATGTTTACATCATTGGGGGATTCAATGATTGCACCCAGTTTGCAGTCATCTGCCAATTTGGTAAGCCACAGGCCATCTACTTTTACCTGGATCTCAGAGAAATAGATGCCAAACAGTAGAGGGACCAGCACACATCCTTGTGATACCCTGATAACTGGTCTACTGGTCGAGGTGGACCCCCCAACTTTGACAGTGTGTGTTCTGTTGGTGAGACAGTTGGCTGTCCCTCTAGTGATGTATGGGTTACTCCCCAGCTGGGAGAGTTTCTCAATTATCCCTGAGTGGGGGGTTGTGTCAAAAGCCTTAGCTAAATCAAGATAAGGGGCATGTACTGCTTTGCTCTCATCCAGGGCTTTGGTGGCATTCTCAAAGAAGTCCACCAGGTTTAATAAGCAAGATATTCCCTTGATGAAACCAAACTGGGTCAGGTCAAGAGACTGAAGGTAGCCTGTGACCTTGTTGATAAGGCCCATGATGATTCTTTTCATAGCCTTGCAGATAAGACTAGTTAGGCTTATTGGTCAATAGTTTCCTGGGTTGGTTGATGGACCCTCTTTGTGCAAGGGTATTACTGTTGTTGTTCTCCACTCTGCCAGAACAAAGACAGTGCTCAGGCTATGGTTAAAGAAAGTGCCAAGTGGTTCTGTTATGTCTTGTTTTAGATTGTTTAGTAAGCAGCCTGTGATATCTGGTCCCATAACTGCTGTTTTTGGCCTTGGAGAGCGCGGATATGACCTGTTTTTTGGAGATACTCAGTAGAGGACTGGTGTCAGGAATGATTTGGGTATGGCTGGTTGGGACAGGGGATGAAGTTATTGCCAAATCTGTCAGCTAGGCAGGTTGGCAGTTTCCTCAGGTTCTGTATGAGTGGTACTGTCCACTATAAGTTCAGCATAGAGCGAGGCATTCTCTTTAAGTTTTCAGAAGTAGCTAAAGAATGCCTTATGGTTGCCTTTAGCTAGGGATGCTAATTTAATCTCATAGCTAGGACTTTATAAGATATCTGATTTGCTTTTGCAAGCTGTGGAGGGTATTCTTCCTCTTCTGAGCAAGATTCCTCTTGTTCTTAGATATCAATTTATTTCTTTTGTTATATAACTTATTTATACTTGCAGCCCACCAGGGTGTCTTGTTTTTTTTTTTTTTCAGGAGGACCTGGTTTTAGTTCTGTCAGGTACAGTTGAGTCAATACATTTATTTAAGTAGCTATATAGGGTATTTGTATAATCTAGTGCATAGGACTCATTGCTGGCTGTGTCAACAGGGGCTTTGAAACTTTTTATACCATGGCTTAGTAGGTTATAGTTTGCTTTGGACAATTTTTTCATTTTTTGTTTTTTGCTCCTGAGGGGTGTCATGTCTGATCTTTACTTCAAGTGAGACTGAATTATGGTCATGCTTTAGCTGGTAGGGAAACACACAGGGGGTAGTGCAGTGACCCCCCCCCCATGTTGGTAAGCACTAGGTCTAGGACATTTGAGCCCCTTGTTGGGGTGCAGACAAACTGTTCCAGAGCATTTGAATTAACAAAATCCAAGAACCTCAGAATGGTTATGTTTGTGCTCATGTAAGTTGCCCAATCGGTGAAAGGATAGTTCAAATCTCACATACCCAAGGTGCTTGGCTGTACACTTAGTGACTCTAGGAAGTCCAGGTAGGCGGTGTGCTTCTCCTGGTTCATAGTAGGGGAACTGTAGCTAGTGATGATGTGGTAGGGTGTTTTACCTATAGTTATTTGGACCTGGAATAGCTCAAGACAGTCATAATGTTTTACTAGTCTCAAGGTGAATTTGGATTTAATGGAGATGGCTGCAATTCCACCTTTGATTCTTTCACACTACCTTTGAGGTCTGAATGTGTGAAAGGTATTGTAGCCTTGTACAGCCAGGGTACTGTCTGTGACCTTGAACCAAGTGTCAGTGACTGCACAAATGTCAGCATCTTCCAAGGTCAGGAGTGCTTCCAGGGAGTGCAGTTTACTGTTTAAGCTCCTAGCATTAAGCAGCATGACCTTGAGTTTGTCTATAGTGGATTTCTTTACGTTGGAAGTTTTGTTGTTTTGTCATTGCTTAAAAAAGGCACTATGGGAAGGCAAGCATCTTTGCTAGTATCCAAAATCCTTGAGGAGATAGGTTAAGCCATGTCTCGCAAAACAGCATGGTCTGTCCACCATGTCTTCTCAGGCTGTCAGATACTGGATTTCACTGGAGTGACAACAGAAGCTAAGCCAATTATTTAAATCAATCATTTTTTGTCTGTATTGTGGCATCATCCTTGGTGAAGACAGAATGCTGCTTAGGGCTAGGGACATACCTGCCTGGAACACATAATCTGAGAGTTCAGTCATGTCTGTTTTCATAAAGTCCAGAGAGGTACATCTCAAGCCATTTACTTTGATATGTACTAAGTCATAACAGTAATTGTTGCTGAGTGACTTTAGTGTTTGCATGATTTGATGGCTCTTGGCACCTGACAGGCAGCTGGCTGTGGCCTTCTCCTTGTCCAACTTGGTGAGGGGTAATATCTATGTGTCTCACTATTGAGTTGCCTATGAAAGGACATTAGATTTTGAAGTGTTTTGCATTAGGGGCTTGATTGTTGAGACATTGATATGTGTGTTTTTATGTGTATTGGTGGATTCTGTTTGTGTACAAGTATGTGTAGGTTGTTTGTGCTTGAGAGGTCTCTGGTCCTTTTGTAGGCTGTTACTGCGTACCTTCACATATGCAAATTTATGTGTCTTGACCTTATCTTCTGTGAGTGAAGACATGTGTGTGCTAACAACCTGTTTGATGTCTTGTTTATTGTTATGTGACTGGATTGATTCTAGTTTCATAGTATAGTTATATCTCTCACATACTGTATTTTCTTTGCTTTAGGAACAAGTAGTTGTCAGTATAAATGAGTCAAATGCTACATTGCCTCATGATGCCTATGTCAATCAGGCTGGCTGGAGAAATTTTGGTAAACTAACTGTCAATATTAGCAGGTAATACTTAAGTACTAATTTGTGAGAGGGCAAATTAGATCAGCTTTTGCTCTGGGATTAACAAGGGGACTTATTCTATAAAAGATCAAGCATGAAAAGTGGGGTGATGCTGCTCAGTGCTCAGCTGAGTTGTCTGCAGTGCAGAGGTGTGCAGCTGTGTTGCCTGCAGAGCAGAAGGGAACCTAGGATAATTTCACTGACTGGTGTCTAGGGAAAAAATAGTTTTTAGGTGTTTGCATCTATACAAGGCACCGCTAGTCCCAGTTGTGTGGTGTGCAGCTATGTGAAAATGTGAAGCTTATATACATGTGAAATTAAACACACAGTGATCCTTTCTCCAGCAATACACAGCTCAGGCAAGCCTATATCCACACTCTTCTGCCACAATGGTGCAAGGAGCCCTTCTTAATGTAAGATGGCTGGATTTGAGTTCAGGTGTATAAAAACAGGCTAGATTCAGCAAGTCTGGATCTAGTCTATGCTAACTAAGCAATATTTCAGTGCAAAACAAGTGCAGGTAATAAGTAGGCACAAGCAGTAAAACAGTCAAAAGGCACAAATTAATGCAGTAAAATAAATGCTAAAATGCAGATGAAAAAGTGCAAATCAAACTCAAAATATGCTTAACTTCTTGTTCTTAGCTTTGGATGGTGTGCATTCAAACAGAATCAGTCTAGACCTCTGGAAATGGATGCCAAACACAAAACAGCTCTGGTTAATTGCACAAAAAACATGCAAATGTGAAGGCTATATATGAAATTAAACAGTTTTAAAGTAGTCTGTCAATAGGAAATCACACAATGATCCTTCCTCCAGCAATCTCCAACTCAGATAAGACTATATCCACACTCTTCTGCTGCAAGGATATAGGGGAGCCCTTCATAATATAAGATGGCTAGATTTTTGTTCAAAAAGGCACACATTAATCCAGTAAGACAGAAAAATACAGATGAAAAAGTGCAGATCAAACTCAAAATAAGCTTAATTTCTTGTTGTTAGCTTAGGATGGTTTGGATTCAAGCAGAAAACTCTGCACCTCTGGCAAAGGATGCCAAATGCAGAGCAGCTCTGGTTAATTGAGCTTAAGTCAGAACAAAGACACTTAGAATAACAGGCACAATAACCCTTCAACCAGCAATTCTCAGCTCAGAAGGTTGGAGGCTACCCCCTCCTCCCACAAGAGTGTAGACTACAAATCTTCTTAATGTAAAATAACCAGTCTGAAGGCTGAGTACTTAATTAGAACTAAAACACTTTTAGAATAACAGACACAATAAGCATTCGATCAGCAATTCCCAACTTAGAAGGATGTAAGCTACCTCTTCTGTAACGAGAGTGTATACCGCAAATCTTCCTTGTGTAAGATAACTAGTCTGAAGCCCAAGTGCTTAGAATAACAGAATTTGATCAGGCTACAAACAAGCAGTAATAAATGCAGCAGAATAACTGCAACTGAATACTTTTAAAAACAAGCAGGAAAAAGCAAAATAAAGTAAAAAAGTAGGAAGAAGTACAGATACAGTAAAAGTAGCTGAATAAAGTACATTCGTTTCTTGTAAAGAAGTATGATGTTTTTGACTACCGATAATGAGTTACTGGTATATGTAAATAATTGCCAATGTCCAAGTTTATATAATTTTGTAGGTGCGATTATAAGGAAGAACTAAGCAGACAGTGAAACTAAAACACAAAAGAGTCATAATCTTTCTTTTGTTTTTCAAACCACTTGCAGCTTTAACAGCAGTAGTATATTCAGAAATGGAATTAAGTGTAAACACTGATGTATGAGAAGTATAACAATGCACTTTAAAGTAACTACCTTCAAGTTAGAGGTATTGGCTAATACCTGCTATACTATACCAATCAGTTTTTCTATTTTTTCTTCCAGGGTAGCATGTGAAAGAATCTGAGGTAGCCTGACCATTTGTTCTCTGATTCCAGGTTATTCCATTACAGAATCCATATTGTAGCAGTGTGAGCTAGTTTTGATCATTGTTAATATTCACTATAAGCCCAAGATAATTCTTAGTCCTTCTTTCATTAAATGGAAGAAAATGATTAGGGAATATTAATAAGATGGCTGAAGAAATATCTTTTATACCCCTGGAGTAAGAAGAGCTCAGGAATCATAATGCTGCCTTTATCCTGGTCAGCTCTGCCTCAAGGTCATTTAAGACTTAAAAAGTTTGCTTGTTATAGGAGTTACTTAGGGAAGGAGTTCAAATGGTGAAAAGAATCTGTGTTATAACTATTTTTAATATTGTTCCACTAACAAAACTTGCAGATAAGTATGTTGTAAAGTTATGCAGAAATGTTGCAGATACATTTTTCAGACACCTCTCAAGGGACATTTCCATTTCTAGATAAACTGCAGCTATGGGTGGAAGTTAAAGTTAAACAGTAGAGAAGCATCTGCCTATATCTATTTGTATTGAATGTCTAGCAAAGGGTTGGTGGACAATAGGCCCTGATAAAATAAATGCTGCTTATATAGTTAAGGCTGTTGTTTTCCTAAACATTAATGTGGTGGAGCATATGATTACCATTAGATGAAATAAGATAAGCAGACTAGTGCAGGATAATCCAGATAAGAATGAAAAAAGGGTGTGGTCACAGAAATGAAAGTGAGGGAAGAGATAAAATTAAAGAATATGATTGGAAGGGTTACAATGAGTGAGCAAGAACAGAATGAGACAATGGATACTTAAGTTTAGGATGAAGGGAAAAAAGAATATTGAGCATGTCTTCATGTTGTGATGTCATGTAATAGAGCGGGTGGCTGGAAACATAGAAATGTTAAGGCAATAAGAAGATTTGGTTAGCAAGTAAAAGGAAATGTGGCAGCAACAAAGAGCTGAATGTCACAACAGAAATTAGAAAATATGCCATTTTTTCAGCTTAGTAAAGAAAAGCCAGGACAACTTGTGGAAAAGGGTAGAATAATATAACCATTGAAGTACAGTAAAAAGGTAATAAGTAGGCAGCTGAAAGAAAGGATGGTAAAAATGACTTTGTATCAAGTATTATGGAGTATTATAAGACAGATAAGGGAAATAGTAACTGAAGAAAATTACACAGATGTAGACTTGGACTGACAACCATAGCTTTCTGAGGACTAGAAGGTCAAATAAATATTTAACCAATGTCAAGAACACAGATACTTGTGGTAGATATGTTAGGTTTTCATGGTCTGGGGGGCAGATTAAAGAAATATCATGAATATAATATAGATGGAAGGTACATGAAAGAAACATGACCAAAAGTATCAACCTGAATGTGAGTAGGTAGAATGTTGAAATGCTACAGAGCTGAAGGTGGATACATTTCATATGAGTATGTTCATCAAAAATGAAAAAATAAATAGTTATGTTTTAGGTTCTAAGGGGAAGACTCTTATGTCAGCATAAAAGTATAAATCAAGCTCTAGGTATGTGGTGCTAAAGATCTTTACTGAGGAATGAAATGACATGGAAAATTATATTGTTTTTAAAGCAATGGCTTGAAAAATTGTTAAAGTAGTTAAATTGCACTCTGAGTGACTGCTAATTTCAAATAGGGCATGCAAGAATAAAAATATTTATAATGTGGGTGTCTATAGAGTATTTCTTTCTCTAACAATTTATTTGGGGTCATGTCTCTTTTCATTGAATAATTAAGCATTATATATTTATTGCAATATTACTAAAATGGGTGCAGATTAGGTAATATAAAGAAATAAAATCATTTCAGTTAAAATGGGGGCAGCAGCTGTCATGTATATATGCTCTTGACCATCAGTTACAGAGACATAGGATGCCATGAGATTTTTTTTAATTTAATTTGTAAATGGTGCAAAGAGATAAAAAAGGTATTGGTAGAAAGCTTACACAGAGCTTAAATTATGGCAATAAAAGAGAGCTTAAAAGGAAGAAGGATGTGTAATGGGAGACAGATTCTGTGAACAATAATTTAGTGAGAGACACAGGATAGAGTTGCAATGGATTATCAGCTCTCAATACAGAGTGCCCAAAAAGAAAAATACATTGCATAGAACTTCATTGTTAGTGACCTGAAGAATCCACCCTTACAATAAAACACATATGTTGTTCTTCTTTAAGCTCATCAAAGAGGCAATGGATTTTTTTTGCCCTGTCTTTATGTGTTGGCTATCTAGCAATAAAGATTAATTGATTTTATTCTCCTTGTACAAGCATGACAAATTTCAGAGGTAATGTTTTGAGCAAGTCACTTCTTGTTTACGTAGAATCCTGGAACATCATAGAAGGTGATGAGGAGCTTTAACTTCCATCTTCAATAAGCTGATAATAGTCAATAGGAATGTGAATACCTTAATGTGTACTTTCAGGCTGATATGGTGCTATGAGGCCTGAGGCCTCTGTTACAAGTAGTAGGTGCTACCTATAACCTGTTTATAGAACAGCAGTGTCTTGTGTAACTTGCAACATCAGTTAGGCTTGTCAGATTTTTATGACCACCAATTTAATAATAATAAAGAAGGGAAAGAATGTTTTGAAATTATAAAACATTTTGTTTCACACACCGACTGTTCAGAACTTGTTACCAAATATAAATCATGCCTTTTGCATTTTTCTATTTTGAACACTGTGATTTGTTTTCTTTACCTTGTGTTTTACTTGTATTCTGCTTTTAACTGCATATTAAAACTTGAAAAGAGATTACAGCTTTGTCTCTTGCGAGTCAGGCAGAAATAATTTTTGCCACCCTCCTACCCAGTTACTGTTGTGTTCTTAAACACCACGATCTTTCTAGCTGCCTGCCCCTTATGTTAATTTGACCATATATCTCACTTCCTCTCTGCTTTAACTGGCTTGTGTGAGTAAGCACAAAAGTATCATTTTGTGAAATCACTCCCCTTCAACTATTTAAATTTATTGGCCATCCTACTGTACTGCATAGTACCAGAATACAAAAGTGACCACCCCCTTTCAATCTATCTTGCTGTTTTAAAAATAGTGACTCCACTTTTAGACAGGTAAAACTTAAGTTACCTACTTTCACATCTAATTCCTCTTTTGCACACTGCAATGTTTAGGATAACCCATTGTTTCATCTTACCTTTAAGTATCTATTGCAAGACCACCAGTTATTGGGGAGCCCACATTCTGACTCTCAGTAGTCATCTTGGGATTAGTGGTTCTGTTTTCTCCTGGTGAGAGAAGAAGTGCAGTTACATTATTTCCCGGAGACTACTGATCACCAGAAAGCTTAATAACTGTTTTATAGGTGACAGCTCGAAATATGTGCTTATATTCTGATCCTGGTGAGAGTAGGAGCAGAGAGCATTAATTCCTGACTCTTTCTGGTTGGAGTCCCTGTGACTAGCACTTGCTCTAAAACCTGCTGGAAAGCACTAGGAAGCCTTAAACTGATACAAGCACTCAACTATCCTTGTTAATAAGGAGAAATTAATCATAGGCACTAAACAGCCCATAATTGCAAAGTACCTTGCCAAGGTAAGGGAAAACAGCTCTTGTACTTTACAAAAAAACAAAACAAAAACAAAAAAAAGCACCTAACCAGCATGTCTAATGGTCAGCTTTCGGTGGTTTCTCCTGTCCACCTGGTGAATCTGGCCATACTGGGGCAATGCAGCAATTGCCACATGTACACAGACAACCCTTTCCTCCTACCACCCAGTGCTACAACCTGTGAGAGATGCACTTACATAGCCAAACTAGAAGCAAAGCTCTCTCCAGCCAAGGTTGTACTAGACATTCAAGAGGAGAAGGCTAACACCCACACTACACCTCAAGCAACACATAGCCCTTCAAAACCCTCACTACCAACACCCACACACAGCAACACTAAACCCAGATATGCAGAGGCTCTTAACATTTACCTGCCCAAGCATTAAGGACCTCTGAAGCTGAAACACAAACAAGCACCAATCACAACCAAAGTATCACATAGTTCACAACAACAGTGTGCAACCCAACAACAGCCCCTATGGCAAGACTACGTACCCAACACTTTAGTCATAGGTGACTCTATAGTCAGGCACACTGATGTCCCACTCACCAGGCTGAACAAGGAGAAAATTACAGTCAGCTGCCTGTCAGTTGCCAGGATCTGCCACATAATGCAGGCACTCAAGTCACTCCACAAGTACAAATACAACTCTGTAAGTGTCCATGTTGGAGTGAATGACTTGAGATGTACCTCCCTGGACTACATGAAAAGAGACATGGAAGAGCTCTAGATCATGTGGCACAGGCAGGTATGACCCTAGCCATGAGTAGCATCCTGCCTTCACCTAGAATGATACCACAGTATAATGACAAAATGATTGACTTCAACATTTGGCTATGATTCTGGTGTCATTCAAAGGGGATCCAGTATCTGTCTGCCTGGGATGACATGATCGACAAACCACAATGTTTTGCCAGAGATGGTCTGCACCTGTTGCCCCTGTGATTCAGGTTACTGGTTAAGGCTCTTGCTATCCCTATAGTGCCTTTTTTAGGCAAGGTTCAAAGGACAAAACCACCACCGTAACAGGTACAAGTTTACAAAATCTGAAGGTAATGCTACTCAATGCTAGAAGTCTAAACCTCAAAATGCACTCCCTTGAGGCACTCCTAAAAATGGAGAACATTGATATCTGTGTAGTAACTGAGATCTGGTTCAAGGCTCCAGACAGCACCCCTGCAATACCAGGCTACAACTTTTACCACACTTTTCGGCCACCAAATCAGGACCAAAACACTAAAGGTGGAGTAGTGCCCATATTCACCAAGGATATTCACACCTCCAGGCTAGTTGCCCAACACAATGCATCCAAAATTCTACAGGTGCAACTAACACTAGGTAAGACTGCAATCCAAATTGTAGCTTGCTACAGATCCCCCACCATGCCCCAAGATTCTCAACACACCTTTTAAAACATACTGGAAAATATTAAGACACAACCAAGCATCCTAATACTGGGTGATTTCAACTACCCTGCCATTAACTGGGAAAACTACTCATGTACCAACACCTTTGCCAAATGGTTCTTCAAATTCATAAATTCCAACACCCTGGATCAACTAATC
Organism: Protopterus annectens; assembly: GCF_019279795.1. Lineage (NCBI taxonomy): Eukaryota > Metazoa > Chordata > Ceratodontiformes > Protopteridae > Protopterus > Protopterus annectens. The sequence continues at coordinate 347,404,966 of NC_056734.1, read as the reverse complement.
CATAGTACCACCAGGGGCTCCAATATCCTGGACCTGGTCATTGCCATCATGGGAAATCAAAGTGCCACACCAGTGGTCACCCCCTCGTTGGTTAAGTCTGACCATAAGCTAATCATCTTTGACATCCACATCCCACCCCCACCCCACAGTAAGGAAACATCCATAAAAAACTTCTCCAAGACCAACTTCATGCTACTCAAGTCAGAAGTGACAGATTTCATGACACCCAAGCAGACGGGAACTAAAGGTTCGACTGCTGAATCCTACACCTAAGCACTGTATGAGCACATCTATTCTTGCATGAATCGTGCCATCCCAAATAGAACCAAGATGCTCTCCTCCAAAAAAAAGGAAGCCAATCTGGTGGTCCCCTGTCATAAACAAGCTATACAACAGAAAGAAGAAACTGTTGCAGAAAAGAGGAAAATCCCAGGATGCAAAAAACTCCCTTACCAGCCTTAGTAAGAAGCTGAGATCCCTCATAAAATCTTCCAAAGCTAGTTACGAAAAGAAAATTGCCAAAGATTCCAAAGACAAAAACAAGGCATTCTATAGCTATGTCAAGAATCGAAATGGCAATGCTCAGATCTGCTCAGAGCTACAACAGAATGGCATTAAATATACTGATCCCAAGGACATTGCCAATATCCTGGCAGATCGATTCAGTGCCAACTTCACCCCCCCTCTCACCCCCTAAAGGGCCCATCCATACAGAAAGATTGCCAAATTCCGGTAATCTTGGCCACACAGGTAAAAAACACACTCTCAAAAGCTAAGAATACAGCATCCATGAGACCAGACGACATCCTGGGCTGTGTACTACATGAACTACAAAATGAACTGGCACCTCACCTAAGTGTCATTTTAATCATAACCTCACCTCAGGCTTCATGCCCACTGAGTGGCGCACAGCTACAGTTATCCCACTCCACAAGGGGAGATCCATCTTGGATCCTAGGAACTACCATCCCATCAGTCTGGCAAGCCTAAGCTGCAAGGCCATGGAATGTATTATCATGGGACTTATAAACAAAGACACTGGCAACCTTGAAACTCTGGACCCTCACCCAGTTTGGGTTCATGAAGGGACAATCGTATCTCCTGAACCTGACTGACTTCTTCAAATCAGTCTCCAGAGCTGTGGACGAGGGTAAGGCAGTCCACACAGCCTATCTTGACCTCGCCAAGGCCTTTGACACCATCCCCCACTCTGGAATCATAGATAAACTTACTAAGCTGGGCATAAATCCCTACATCACTCGATGGGTTGCCAACTGGCTTACTGACAGAACCCACACTGTAAAAGTACCAACTCCAAATCCAGCTCCAGACAATTAACAAGTGGAGTACCTCAGGGTTCAGTCCTGGGACTGCTCTTGTTTGGCATCTACTTCTCTGAAGTACAGGCCAACACTGAAGGACTCTGGCTAACAAAGTTTGCAGATGACTGCAAACTGGGAGCCATTACTGAATCCCCAAATGATGTGGATATTCTACAAAAGAGCCTTACAGAAACAAATGCTTGTTGCCAGAGCCATGGGCTCAAGCTCTATGCCAAAAAGTGTATAATTATCCCCTTTGGGAAAAACTATGTACCCATGAATTACCACATAGATGGCAGTACACTAAACACCGAAAGTGTGATAAGAGACTTAGCGACACAGGTGGACAGTGGTTTCACCTTCAATAACCACATCACCACAGCAGTCAGGAAATCCTTCTATGTGGCACACCTCATCAGTAAGGGCTTTTCATCCATAAAAAAGGAGGTCATTGTCCCACTGTACTCATTCCTCATTAGACCCATCACAGAGTACAATGCCCCATTTGGTATGTACCTCACAAGACATCTGCTACAACTGAAAAGGCTGCAGGAACACCTCACTAAAAGAATTACAGGCCTAAAGTAGATGCCCTATGCTGACCGACTAAAAAAACTCCAGCTATACTCTGTCGCATATCTTCTACTCAGAGGCAATCTCTGCTTAACATACAAAGCCATGTCAAACCCAGAGCTGTTGAACATGCTATCCTTAAAGAAATCCCAATCCATCAGAGCCACATGCTCCAGGGACCTAACCTTGTCATCACAATTAACAAAACATGCTGGAGGGATAGGTTCCAGACCCAGAGACTCCCCATACTCTGAAATAGACTGCCCATACATGTCAAGCAGAGTGCCTCCTTGGCCCTCTTCAAAAGGAACCTTGACGACTGGATGGGAGATAGGAAATTTACTCCTGGGATCACATCAGTTGCCCTGATAGACAGGGGTCCAGGGAAGTAAATACTGTAGGAAGAAATAGCCAGGGAATTGTTATGGTTAGGCTTGTGTAGGCTTGAGGGCCGATAGCCTAGTACCAACCTATGAACCTATAATTTGAGGTCTCCTAGTAAAATTCTGTTTTTATTGATGCATTTAGGGCAATTTTCTTGCAAGGCATTTTAATAATTGCAATAGAGGAGGAAGGAATATAAAATAACTCTCAGTAGTATAGCAAGTGTGCAGCAAAGGGGGCATATGCTTCAGGCACAAAGTGTTGCATGATTGAGAGTTCTGAGTCCTGCATCCAGTTGTTTCTGTAGTGATATGCAGTTACAGAAAGGCACATCAGAATTCTACAATAAAAGCTGTATTGTTTTTTTACTCTTAATTTGAAGAGCTGAAGGGGGCATGGAGCTGGATTATGTAGGAAACCAATTGATGGTTTGGCTGTTGTAGAAAGCTGATTTGTACTAAAGTACTGGGGGCTTTAACTGTAAGGTAAGAAAAGAAAAAATATGTAAGATAGAAAGGTGATAAAAGAGGTGATGTGATGTGATGTGGAAACTTAAAAATAAGAAAATGTAGAGAGTGAACATACAAATGGAGAATTTTTAAAGCACAGATAGAGTATGTTATGTATTCAGATGGCATTAAGGAAGTGTCATGCGGGGTAGAAGGAGTAGATTTTTTTTAGATTATAGAGAAATATAGGATGTGTCAGTGATAATGAGGAAATAAGGAAAATCATTGAAATGGTTAATAGGGGATGCATGTACAAAAGAAAGGAATTGAGGAATTTATGGAAAAAATGCATGACAATGAGAGTATATTATGAAAGTTGGACAAAAAAGTGGGTAGTGGTCAAAAAGAAATGTATGAAGACATTTTGAAACTAGAAGAGAAGGGAAAAAGTCATATATAAAAACATGGTGAAAGATTTTGAGAAATGGAAAAAGAAATTAAGATAAATAGAAAAGAAATTATATGAGGAAAAATAAAGAAAACATTAATACAATGCTGTATAGGCAGAAATTATTTTAAATGGAAAGAATGAAGATGTTCCCCCTGTTTAGGAAATGAGATAAATTGAAGGGAATGTAAGACAAGTAGAATGGCAGACGAGAATGGGGTAGTGAAATGCAAACAAGAAGAACATATGGAAATAGTAGAATTTTTGAAGAAACAGTACAAAAAGGAAGAAGTTGGAGTGTAAAGGTGGAAAGTAAAGAAAATGTGCAGAGCAAAATGTAAGTTAGAAAAAAAAGAACTGAGTTGAAGGAATCAGAAGATGTTATAAAGGAAGGGAAGGGGGAATCAGCACCAGACCTGGATGAGCTAAGTTATCAATTTTACAAGGGTGTGAGTTCAAGGAGAAAGAAATATTATTAGAAATAGTGAATAAATGGTTAGACGAAGGGATAGAAGATGAAACTATATGTGCTGGAGAGATAACATTTATATGAAAGAAAGAATTGGAGGCCAATAATCTTTGCAATAATTAACAAAAACAATCACTGTAGAACTCAGATGAATACCTCCAAATTTGCGTAAAAATACTTTATTGACGCTTTAATCAAAAAGACAAGAGAAATGTTAAAAAAACTTAATGAAACATCTTTATAAATATTAAAAACATACTTACTATCAATTATACAATTAATTAAGACACAGTTAACTTAAAAGAACATACTGCATATTTGATAAAATGTCAGATAGCCAACTTTCTATCTACTAAAAAGCATTTAATATTTATAACTTCATTTAGGCCTGGGGAACTATCTGCTCCCAGTCACAGTTGCCATAAAGTCCCCCTTCTTTCAATTTTATTTTTTAAATGCCCACCTCTTAAATCTAACTCAATGTGTTCTAAAATTGAAAAAGTGAACTGTTTATAGGAAGTACAGCTAACAGATTGCCTATACAATGCATTATTATCATTTTTTTTATTTTTATAGCATAATGATGCTCCCTAATGCATTTGTTTAAATTTCTTGTAGTCATTCCTATATAATATACACAACATCCTGAGCACAGAGCTATGGATACTACATTAGAGGTAGTTCCAAACCTGCAGCACAAACAGAACAAACAGCAATAAACTGCAAAGGTAAAAATACAGCAGACCAAACAAAACAAAAAACTGTGCAGAAACATGGCCAGTACTAAATAAAACAGTTCACTTTCCTTGTAAAATCCAAATGAAATCTTTAACGAATGGTAAGTGCTTTCACACTCAAAGTGCTTCATCAGACAATGTACTCCAACTATTCACACATTTAAGTATATTATCCAATTTCAAAACAACCAATCATGAAGCAAAATTAACATAACTCATTGTGTCACTATTACTGTTCATGAATAATTAACTAGCCTATACAAAACTATATAAAAACCTATGTTAAAACATATATATATATATATATATATATATGTGTGTGTGTAACAAAAAAATATATATATATTATATATTAGATATAAACAAAAATGTATGCAAATTGAACAAAACTAATGCCATTTATTTCTTCATCAACCTATGAGCTTTCAAGGCTGGCTTTATGGATACTGTAATGTGACACCAGTAAACGATAAAAACACAGCTTTATTCCAAAATCCAAATGGAAAAAATTCCACAATGATCAAGATAGTTCTGAGGAAGTCCCTAAGGTGGGGATGAAAGCGCTTAACGTAAACGTTTTTATTCAGTGTGTGCAATTGCTGCTTGGTCTTTTCCGACTTGATCATTGTGGAATTTTTTCCATTTGGATTTTGGAATAAAGCTGTGCTTTTATCGTTTACTGGTGTCACATTGTGGATTACAAAGTTTGTGGTTTTTCGTTCTCTTGTTTTGATGGATACTGCATCATTCAGACCGGACCTCATATGTGCACCAAGTCTTAAAATCCATTTCATTTTGGCTATATCAGTACGTGCATATATGTCCTCCAACCTAACACCAACATTAAGAACTTGTAGAACTTTGAACTGACAAATATGATCATCACCTGCAGCTAACATATGCTTGGCTAATGCACTATAGTGCATTCCTCTTTTAAGACAATAGGTATAGTCTCTAATAAATTCTCGGAGTCTCCTATTCATCTTCCTTACATAAAACTTGAAACAGACTATACAATGAGCTATGTTGATCACATTCTTAGTATTACAATCAGCTGATGTTCTTAAATACCAATGCCTATGTGTATCAGGATGCAGAAAATAATCACTGTCATCCAAAAATTGACAGAAATTGCAACAACTGCACTTTCTAGTCCCTATTTTACCCACCCGTCCAACATAATTAGATCTAGAATAGCACAAGAGTTGTTTCAAATTATCCTTATTCTTATAAACTACCTTAGGTCGAGATCCCACCAATTCACATATCCTCTCTTCTGTGTGCAGAATATGCCAATTCCTGTTCAAAACATCACAGATCGATCTAGAATCCATACTATATGATAAAACAATGGGCACATGAAACAAAACATCCCAAAAGGGCAGTTCATTAGAGCGTCACACATGATTAGTAAAGATGCTGATTCTTTCCAAGAAGTAGAACACATAACTCATTTATTTTTACAGAGAGGTTATTATAAAGAATTATTGGATTATTGGATACAATTGCAATTGAAATAACTAACAGGCATACAACTGATTTTCCTCCCATTTTGATCAAAGTGTTAATGAACAAAGAAAATGTTACATCTATAAAGTCCACTCCCAGATGTGTTATAGAAATGTCGGTTGACAGCAGAAAAGTCATTTCTGTTATAAATGACAACTGGAAAATCATTTCAGGTAATAGTGATTTGAAAGAGATTTTTAGGAGAAAAGCCGAATTTTGTACACAAAAAAGGAAATAATAATATTAAAGGTATTTTGGAAAATAAACAAAGGTTAACACTTTTATTTCCCCAAAACCTAAAGGAATGTACAAATGTTAAAAATTTAATGTTTGTAGGTACATACACGAGGGACCTCACGTTTATCTTGATTTTTTGAAATACACTATCCCAGTCCCAGGTAGATTCAACTGCAGTACCTCTAATGTAGTATCCATAGCTCTGTGCTCAGGATGTTGTGCATATTATATAGGAATGACTACAAGGAATTTAAACAAATGCATTAGGAAGCATTATTATGCTATAAAAATAAAAAATGATAATAATGCATTGTATAGGCATTCTGCAAGCTGTACTTCCTATAAAAAGTTAACTTTTTCAATTTTAGATCACATTGAGTTAGATTTAAGAGGTGGAAGTTTAAAAAATAAAATAGAAAGAAGAGAGACTTTATGGCAACTGTGACAGGGAGCAGATAGTTCCCCAGGCCTAAATGAAGTTATAAATATTACATGTTTTTTAGTAGATAGAAAGTTGGCTATCTGACATTTTATCAAATATGGTGTATGTTCTTTTAAGTTAATTGTGTTTTAATTAATTTTATAATTGATAGTAGGTGTGTTTTAACATTTATAAAGATGGGTTCATTAAGTTTTTTTATATTTCTGATTAAGTCTTTTTGATGAAAGCATCAATAAAGTCTTTTTACACTAATTGGGAGGTATTCTTCTGAGTTCTACAGTGTTTTAGTTGTTTGTTTTTGGTTCACTGTTAGTCTGCTTTCAGTTTAATCTTTGCAATAATGAAATTTTTATAAAGACAATGCAAAAAATGGAAATGGTTTTGGAAGAAGTAATATTAGAATATTTCTATGGAGTAAAGGCAAAACAAGTGAAGGAAATGTTCATAATAAGAACATAGGTAACTTGTGCTATTTTAAGGGAGAATAAGTATGTAAGGTTAGCTGTATGTGATGTAGCAAAATTATTTGATTTAGTAAGTCAAGAAGTGATGTAGGATATAAGTAAACATATTAAAGAAGTGTTAAGGGATGTTTTGAGTGATGGTTACTGTAAATTATTTTTAGGAAAGAAAATAAATATTGAAAAAAGATGTAATAAAGGGTGTCCGATAAGTATGTGTTTATTTGTGTTAGTGATGAATGCAAAACAATAAACATGTACTGGTGAAATGAGAAAAGCTGGATGAGGAAAGTAAAAAGCTGTAATACCTGTGTGACTTTCATATTGCAAATTATTTAGTTATTGTAACCGAACCTATTATTCTTTATGTCTGTTCCACATCTATCAAAAAATTGAATCAACCCCTTATGGAACTCAGAGCCCTCCTCTACTTTATTAGGGTATTTGAAAACCCTTAACCCTTTCAATACAATATTAAACTTAACACATTCTTTAAGGTATGCATTATCCAAATCCAACGATTTGTGCTTAAATAAAAATGAATCAAGCTTAGCTAAATTATTCACATAACTGTCATTATTACAACCTGTACTGTGTGCTACAAAGTCATTAAAAACATATTTTAGTTAAAACAGTATTTACGTCCATATTTCTTTCATAAGCAGTAGATAATAAACAGTCACCTTGTCTGCCGTTCGTATTTGCACAAGTAGCACTGTTCTCTTTATTTCTGTCATTCTGCCTACTGGCTCTTTCCATCAAAATGTTCAGAAACCCTCAAAATCCACTTCATTTGAATCAGTTCCATGCCTTGAACTATTGTCTCCTTCCACAACATTTTAGTACTGATGTGACTTCCCTTTCATCTAATTCGGTTCTCTTCCTGATTCCCAGGTAATGGACCACTGGAAACAAAAGATATCATTAATTGGCACACAGGTGTTAACAAGTCCATTAATTGTGTTAACTGTCCAATCATTTTTCAGATTTCGCTCACCTCTAACCAGTAATGGTTAGCAATGATTAGATTGCAACTTTGGAGTGAGAATTTTATTATATGATTTTAAGCTATGTTTATTTTTATCTTTCAGCCCTTTATGGTATGATAAAATTGCTGTTTATGTCTTGATTTAATAGTACACATTTTTTTGTGAAACACTTTTTAGGGGACATATCAATGTTAATTGTTTTATTAAGCCAGTATTGTTATTGGTGTTTTTTTATTGCCTTCTTATTATTTTGGCTATGAAAAGGAGATGGGGTTAGGGTATGCATGCATCTGAAGAAGTCTGTACTCGGATGAAAACATGGTGAGATATTAAGCTTTCATGTGTACATGTTTTATTGTGGTCTTTCTTGGTGTATTTTGGCATTTTTACTATTAAAGGATTTTTTAACTCAAAGAAACAAGTGGTGGTCTTCTGGAAGTGCCTTTCCAGTGTGTTTGTAAAGTAAAGTAAAGCTTTATTAGGTTCAAAAAGGTTAAAAAGAAAGAGTTTGGTGAAATAAAGAACATAAATGGAATATATTTTACTAAATGTGAGATAAACATATTAAGAATCAGGTTTGGTGAAAGTGGAAAAATAATAGTATAATGGAGAGAGAAATTTTGGCTAAAAGAAATAAGTTAACTGGTTGGTGGAAATCTTTCTATTTATCATTTAAAAAAAAAAGAAATATACATTAAATATGTATATATTGTCAAAGTCAGGATATTTGTGGACTGCATATATATAACCTGGGAAAAAATAAAAAATAATTGTTAGATTTTTTTTTTGGTTCTATTTGGTGATCTCAATCCAGTTAGATGATGAATTGTATATCATAAGAAGAAAGAAGGAGATTTAACTTAAAAAAAAATCTGTTTGTATATTTGACATCTATAAACCATTTGGGATATTAACAATATGAAGGGGAAGGAAAGGAGCTTGATAGAGAAGTGATGTGATGTGGAAACTGCATATGAAATATAGAAAGCTGCAAAAATGAAAAGGGGAAGAAAATGAGTTAAAAGAAAGAAATACTGGATAAACAAGTCTATAATGAAAGGGTTAAGTTATGGAAAATTAAGATTCTTCTTTTTTTTTTAGCTGCTCCCGGTAGGGGTCACCACAGCAGATCATCTGTTTCCATTTCTTCCTGTCCTCTGCATCTCTCTCTGTCACATCAACCACCTGCATGTCCCTTCTCAATATATCCATAAACCTTATCTTAGTCCTTCCTCTTTTAATCTTAACTGGCAGCTCCATCCTTAGTATCTTTCTCCTAATATATCCAGCATCCCTCCTCAGCACATGTCCAAACCAACACAATCTCACCTCTCTGGCTTTGTCTGCAAACCGTCCAACCTGAAATGACCCTCTAATATATTCATTTCTAATCTTGTCCATCCTCATCACATCCAGTGCAAATCTTAACATATTTAACTCTGCACCCCCCAGCTCTGACTCCTGTCTTTTCATCAGTGCCACCGTCTCCAACCCATGTAACATAGCTGGTCTCACTACCATCTTGTAAACCTTCCCTTTCACTTTTACTGGTACTTGTCTATTACAAATCCTGCCACTTTGCTCCACTCACTCCATCCTGCCTGCACTCTCTTCTTCACCTCTATTCCACACTTACCATTACTCTCAACTGTTGATCCCAATTATATAAACTCTTCCACTTTCACCACCGCTACTCCCAAAATCCTTACCATTCCTCTGTCCTCCCTCTCATTCACACACATATATTCTGTCTTAGTCCTGCTGACCTTTATTCCTCTTCTCTCTAGAGCATATCTACACCTCTCCAGGGTCTCCTCAACCTGTTCTCTACTCTCACTACAAATCGCAATGTCATCTGCAAACATCATAGTTCACGGGGACTGCTGTCTGATCTCATATGTCAACCTGTCCATCACCATTGCAAATAAGAAAAGGATCAGAGATGATTCTTTATGTAATCCCACCTCCACCTTGAACGCATCCGTCATGCCTACCACAGACCTCACCACTGTCACACTGCCTTGTACATATCCTGTACAACTCTTACCTACTTCTTTGCCACTCCCGACTTCCTCATGCAATACCACAACTCCTCTCTAGGCACCTTGTCACATGCTTTCTCTCTATACCTCTGACCATCTCTATACTTCTCCATCAACACCCTCAGAGCAAACATTGCATCTGTAGTGCTCTTTCCTGGCATGAAACCATAATGCTGCTCGCTAATCATCACCTCCCTTCTTAACCTAGCTTCCACTACTCTTTCCCATAACTTCATCCTGTGGCTGATCAGTTTTATCCCTCTGTAGTCAGGACAGCTCTGCACATCACCTTTGTTCTTAAAACTTGGTACCAACACACTTCTTCTGCACACCTCAGGCATCCTGTCACTTTCCAAGATTCTCTTAAACAACCTAGTTAAAAACCACACTGCCATCTCTCCCAAAATCCTCAGTGCTTCCATAGGTATGTCATCTGGACCAACAGCTTTTCTATTTGTCATCCTCTGCATAGCTGTCCTTACTTCCTCCTTGCTAATCCTTCGCTCTTCTGATTTACTATCCTGACATCATCCAACCTTCTCTCACTTTCTCATTTATTTAATTCATAAGCCCCTCAAAGTACTTTTTCCATCTGCTCAACACTCTCTTTGCTTTTGAGCATGTTTTTCTTGTTATCAGTCATCACCTTAACCTGCTGCACATCTTTCTTGGTTCCTCTGTCTAGCCAATCAGTACAGGTCCTTTTCTCCCTCCTTAGTGTCCAACCTTTCCTACAACTTGCCACATGCTTTAAATTGATTAAGTTAAAAAATAAAAGAATGTCATAAAGTGATAATGGAGAAATATTACATAATATGTCCATGAAGAGATCATAAGGATGGAGTTAAAAAAGCAATAAAATAGAAAGAAAAATTTGAAGATTTTTATTAGGCTGGACTTTTTAGTGGATATTATTGAATACGTTGCCTGTAAAAAGCAGCATCAAATATAAGGCAATGGAGGAGAGAAAATGTAAAGATTGTACTGAAGAAGAAGCAACAAAACATTATTTTTGGATTGTAAAAAGAATGAAGACTTTTAGAAAAAATTTTCAAAATGATAGAAGTGGAAAGTTTTTCAAAATATAATCATGGATAATATGTTATAAGGGATATATGGAAAAGAAAAAATGTAAAGTTGGCAAATGGGATAGGATATTGATGGCAACTTTATAGGTGTTGTGGAAAAGAAGATATGAGGGATTGTATAATTAACACAGGATGATGAAGATGTGTTAGCTGAAATAAAATGATGGTCATGGAGCAAAGGATAGTTGGTAGAATGAAATAAGTTAAAGTTTGTGAAACTGAAGAAAAATAAACTGTTATAAAAATGTGGATTTTATACAGATATGTATAATAAACCACTACTTTTTTCAGTAGGTGCCATGGGATTTATAACATCTACCTGAAATACCCCCAAACCAAGCAGATGGCACCTGCATTTAACAGCTGACCTAAACGGCAACACACAGAGATTATAGGAGGAGTCATACCTTCTTTGAGATGTACACATGTCTGCATGTAAGTAAACACACCTCATCTGCTTTTTGACTTCCAAGCAGTATACATTTACAGGTAACTTAATGGTTGACTAAAACGCATGCAGTCTTTGTGATATTATAATTGTGTAGCAACTACATGAAGAAAAAATTAATTTTTATTTTAATTGTATTCATATTGGTAAACTTTGCCATGCTATCTTAAGACAGAATTTTAAACTACCATTTTGGATTCTAAACATAATCAAAAGTTTTTGTTAGTGACAAGTTTCTAAGCTGATCTCAAGTCTGCAGAAATGTAGGGATTTCAGTTTAAAAGTATTCAAGCGATTTTTTTAAAGGCTACCTTTCTTTTCATACATAAATTTTAATTAAACTGAAAAAAATGACTCATATGTCATGGGTCATTAGTATGGTATGGATAAAGCTGTTTTTCCAGTATGGGTATCACTAAATTCCTTGTATGAAAACTGTAAATTGGAACACTGGCAGGTTACCATTGCTGCCTCACAGCTTTTGGTTCTCTGATATGGTTTCCCTCCTTGGGTGACGTCTGTGTAGGTGCTTACAAGGTGATCTGGTTTCCTTCCAGAGACATGCCATTTACTGAATTTCTGAACCTCTCATTGCACACAGGTGTACATGCTAGGTGCCAGATGGAAATGCAAAAACCTGAAGACTGACTATCAAAAATGTGATCAGTAAAGTAAGGTTATTGTAGCATATATACTGGAATTAAAACTGCAGTCTCTTAGAGAATCTATCATACTGTGATTAATAGCATTCTATTAGTTTATATCAGTAGTATATGTGAGAGGAATGCCTTTCACCCCAAAAAATGCTTAAACATTTTATAATGAGTTTCAGTTTTGCAGTCATATATAAGGTCTGTGATTGAATGAGTACATAATAGTTTTCTGCAATGAACTAGCATCCCATCCAGAAGTGGTTCTCTGTCTTGCATCCACTATTGTCACTTAGGAAATTATAAATAAGATTAGAGTGCTGAGTTACAGGATCATAGGAGGTTACTAGGCTAACAACTCCAGAGCCTTTATTAGCTTAGCCCTTCATACCCCCAATTTTCCCAATTACCAATAGCGGACTAGAGCAACTTTGGTATGCGTGCATACCTTAGGGCATATACAAGATGCCCCTGTCCATAATGGACACAGGTGATATGCCAGGGGTCAGTTTGTGATTTCCTATCCATTGATTCAAACTGCGTTTAGATAGTCTTTGGGAAGAACACTGCTTCAGATAAATAGGGAGTCTGTTCCAGAGAAGGAGTAATCTCTTAAACACATACCTGTCCATCCAATGTCTCAGACGAGGTTTAGATTCTTAGATTGGGTGATTCTAATGTTGATTGTTTTGTGAATGTGTGGCAGATCCATCAGAGCTAGATCAGAGAATACCTTGTACATTAGGCTTTGATCACTCATCAGTAGTCTGTAGGAGGCCGATAACAGGGACAGGGCTCTGAGGTGGTCCACACAGGACATGTTATTTACACTCTGCATTCTTTTAGTGAGGAATCTCTGTGGCTGCTCCAGCTGTTATAAAATGCCTTGTTAGGTACATGCCAAAAAGTGCATTGTGCTTGATTATTGGTCTAATGAGGGCTGAGTACAGCGGAACAATGATCCCCTTACATCTGAATGCCATACCCCTACTTAGTTGTGCCACATAGGATCTTGTCACCAGCATGGGAACATGGTGATCAAAGTACAGGTTACTGTCAAACTGAGTTACCAAGTCCCTTACCACTGGGTCCACTCTTAGTGGAGCATTATCAGTGTTGTAATTTGCCTGAATGGTCATCTTCCCAAAGTGTATACTTATGCGTTTTATGTACTGAGATTTAGGCCATGGTTCTCACACCAGTTATTTGTCTGTGTCAGACTCTCCTGGAGGATATCTACATCTGTTGATGGTCTCCTTTGTATAGAGGGATGACCAGTGCAGTTCTCTGTTTCCTAGAGATGAAACTTTTTTGGAGACTGTGGTTGAATAGAGATTATAGGTTCATAGGTTCATAGGTTCATACTAGGCTATCTGCCCGAGGGCATTTACAAGCCTAGCCCATAGTTTTGTGGCTTACGCCACCCCTTTAGTATGGGGAACTATACCCATTATTTTGCTGTGCCTCTGTTGATCAGTGACACTGAGGTAATCCCTGGGGTATATCTGCGATCTCCCATCCATTGGTCAAGATTTCTCTTGAACAAGGCCAGCGAGGTGCTCTGCCTCACATATACTGGGATTTTATTCCACAGCATAGGGAGTCTTTGGGTGATGAATCTATCCCTCCAGCACATCCTATTAATAGCCGTGTCGAGGTTTAAGTCTCCCGCCCTTGTGGCTCTGACGGATCTAGATTTTTGAGGTGAAGCATATTCATCAAATCTGGGTTTGACATGGCCTTGTATGTTAGGCAAAGGTCACCTCTGAGCAAGTGGTAGCGACTGAATAGAGCTGGAGTTCTTTCAGTCGGGCAGCATAGGACAGATGTTTGAGACCCTTTATCCTTTTGGTGAGGAACTTTTGTGGCCTCTCCAGCTGCTGCAAGTGTCGGGTCAGATACATTCGAATGGGGCATTGTACTCAATCATTGGTCTGATGAGTGATGAGTATAGGAGACTATGACCTCCCTTGATCTAGATGAGAATCCCTTCATGATAAGGTGGGCAATGTAGAAGGTCTTCCTAACTACTTTAGCTACATGGGTGTCGAATGACAGACTACTATTAACCTGGGTCCCCAGGTCCCTGATAACTTCTTCTGTACTCAGTGGATTGCCACCTATTTGGTAGCTAGAGGTAACCTTGTTTTTCCCGAAGGGTATGACTATGCATTTTTTGGCATTTAACTTTAGGCCATGGCTCTGGCACCAGTTATCCGTTTCTGTGAGACCCTTCTGAAGGATATCTGTGTCAGATGTGTTTTCTACTATGGCGCCCAGTTTGCAGTCATCTGCAAACTTTGTCAGCCATAACCCTCCTGTGTTTGCTTGTACTTCGGAAAAGTAGATGCCAAACAAGAGTGGGCCCAGGACTGAGCCCTGTGGTACACCACTTGTGACAGGCTTTGAGTCTGACATGGCGCCAGCAACTCTGACCCTGTGGGTTCTGTCACTCAGCCAGTTTGCAACCCATCTTGTGATGTATGGGTTAACATTTAAGCTGATGAGTTTTTCAATGATACCCGAGTGGGGTATTGTATCAAAGGCCTTCGCCAGATCGAGGTAGGCTGTATGGACTGCCTTTCCCTCATCAATGGCTTTGGTGACTGTTTGAAAAAGTCAACCAAGTTTAGAAGGCATGATCTGCCTTTGACAAAGCCAAACTGGGATGGATCCAAAGTCTGCAAATTCCCTATGTCTTTATTTATGAGGTCCATTATGATCCTCTCCATGGCTTTGCAGATAAGGCTTGTCAAGCTAATGGGCGGTAATTTCCAGGGTCGGTGGAGGCACCGCCTTTGTGAAGTGGGACCACAGTTGCAGTGCGCCACTCCTGGGTGCGTATCCAGAGGTAAGACTATGATTAAACAGCTGTCCTAGCTGTGGGTTTAATTCCTCGTTGAGTTCGTGGAGCACACAGCCGGGGACACCATCAGGTCCCATGGATGCTGTGTTTTTGCTTTGGAGAGAGCAGTTCTCACTTGGGCGTTGGAGATGTTTGGGGGCTGCAATCGCTTGGTATAGATATCTCTCCTTTTGGGGAGGGGAGAAGTTTGCACTGAACCTGTCAGCCAATATGTTGGCAATGTCTGTAGGATCAGTAATCTTCACATCATTTTGAACTAGTTCTGAGCATATCTGGGAGTTTCCTCCCAGGTTTCTAACATAGCTAAAGAAGGCCTTATGATTGTCTTTTGAGTCTTTAGCTATTTTTCTCTCAAAATTTGCTTTGGATGATTTTATGAGAGCTCTTAGTTTTTTACTTATAGTGATCAAGGGTGTCTTACCTTTTAAGGATTTTGCTCTATCTTGTAGTAGCTTCCTCCTTTTGTTGTAGAGTTTGTTTATGGCTGGGGTCCACCAGAGTGGACGCTTGCCTTTGGTACAAAGAGTCTTTGTTTTGCTTGGGATTGCCTTATCCATGCAGTCCTGCAGGTGCTGGTAGAAGGCATTTGTAAATGATTCAGCGGCTTGAGTACTGTTTTCCGTCGGCTCGGGGGCCTTAAAGGAGACCACACTAGTCTTTAGAAGTGTGAAGTCGGCTTTCGAGAAGTTCTTTACTGTGGTCTTTTTTATTTCAGGTGGGGGTGGGATTATTATGTAGATGGCCCACCTTTGTGCAGACAGAGGACTGTTCTCCGTTCATGGTTCATAACTCAGCATGCTGAAAGATCTGATGCAGCCGTTGCTTCCAACAAGTGCCCGTTTTTGCTCTTGTATTGCACTTGTAATTTATATTTACATTTTACTAGTCTGTTTTGAATTGTCTGAACTGTTTTTTTCTTTTTTTGCCACATTTTACTGTACACTGTAGTAGTTCAGCTGTAACATAACCCAGTCCCAGGTTTGCTGTTTTGGGGTCTGTTTTGTAACTTCTGAGCATCAAATTCAATCCGCCTTTGTTGGTGAAGGCCCTTTTGCACCCAATCCAGATTGTTTTCCACTGAAAAGCAACAAAAAAGCACTTCTCTGTAATAAAGTGATTGGTTTATTACAGTTAGATCCACCCCAGCTCCTCCACTGAAGAGCAAAAAAATAAAATGCCCATTCCTTCTACTGGCATGCCACCATCCTTCCTGCTCCAACCATTCGGGATCCATTTCTGTGCCCTGTCCCTGACCCCTCCTTCCACACATTTTATCAATTAAAAAAATAATTTCTTCTTTTGAAGTGTAGCAAACTGCTTGCTACAATGTAGCAAACACTGACTGCATTTTATACCCTGTTTGTATGGACCACTACAGCACTCAAACCTTAAGTTAAAAAAGAGAGCTCTTCTTTTTTTACTTTTAAACTGTAGAAAACTGCTTGCTACAGTTTAGACCACACTTGGAGCACTACAGTACTCAGATATGACCGCAAATGCACTATCAAAGGGAGATCTGGACTGGCTGATCATGCCCGTCCCCAACACTTTGTGCCCTTGGCAGTTACCCCTCTCACTCCACCCTAGCTACACTACTGCCTGGCAGTAGGATAAACAGTGATAAGGAAGCATCCCAAAAATTTTACTAAAAAGAATTAGCACCATCTTTTATGTGACAAAAAACAATGACAGTGTAGAAAATTCTGCTGAGAAGCACAAAAAATGAATTTCTCTACTGCATATTATAAAATTGACTTACAGAAATCTGCACCCTGGATCTTGTATTTATATGGAAAACAAAGAGATCAGAAATATAGTTCCTTTCCAGACTGGTTTCTGTCAAAGCAGGGGATGAATTTTCTTTTTTTTATTTATCCATTTGTTAGCCAGGTATTTATACTACCAGGGGACATTTTGCCAGGTCATCAGGACACTTCCCCTACTATTTTCAATAGCTACCATGGAATCTTTTACATTCACTTGAGCTACCACCATCTCAAGCAGATGATACCTCAGTTTAACCTCTCATCCAAAGGGCAGCACACTTAGGAGTGCAGCACCCCTCCGTGCTGTACTGCACTGTTAGCAATTTATATATCTGGAGCCTAAATAGAACCTACAGCCTTATGCACCAAAGATGAGTATGCTACCTATTGCACCATTGAGACTACAGAGAAATAGGTATGGATAGGAACAAAGTGTGTTTAAATTAAACATGAATCAGATGTTGTTTTTTTTTATGCCATTAAGTGGCTAGCCCTGCCACAACACACAGTCTGTGATCCATCTTCTCCTATCCTGAGGATACAGCACACCACAGTAGATGCTCAAGGCGGTTGGTCTGTACAACTCTTCCCCCATAGGGCACCATGCAGAGTCTGTGCTGCTACCCACAGCTCCATTCATTAGTGAGTTTTTGAGATGGAAACACTCAAGCATATTTTTTGGAGGTGGGAGGAACCCCACAGAAGCCCAGGAAGAACATGCAAACTCCAAACAGGCATTGGTCAGAGGTCAGGATCAAGCCTTGTGCATAGGAGGCAAATACCTTAACCATTATGCCAACTGGTCTCTTAAATAATCACCCCTGCCACATCTCAAACCCAGGTCCTTGTCAACTACAGCACTGGGCATTAGCCCACTAGGCCACTCAACTCAACTAGTTCCACAGGCCATTGTAATATAAACTGACAAACTTATGATTAGGTTTCAATGGATCAGTTACTGAATAAAGTGAAAAAGAACTAATTGTACCAAGTGTTTCATGTCTACAATGGTACAAAAAAAAATATCTCAAAACATGGAATGCATGCACAGCACAGATGCAGCTAGGCATATTTAGTGCACACAGGTGAGTACTTCTTTTCCTGAGTATCTCCCATAAAGTTATTACTCTGATGCACAGAATATTCAGAACATCCTAAATTTAAATATGCAGTATAGAGCTACACAAGATATGCTTGTGAGACAGGAATGCACCTGTTAATATAGACATTCTTAGTTATAAGTGGCAACACATGAAAATAACGTGCCACTTTCCTATGTGTATAGAGGTGACCTTTTGATGGTCGAATGCATTCATTAAATGTGTGTGGTGGTGGCAATAGCATTAGGTTTAAGTACAAAATGTTAAGTTTTTGACTACACCACTCATGGACTGTGTACTGAATGTTCAGTACTTCAGCAGAATCTAAAAATACCAGGACAGACGTAGATGAGAATGTGTGAAGGCAAGCAAAAATAATATACTTTCTTCATAGCAATTAGTGGTCAGGCAGATTTATTTGGAAAAGAAAGGTTATATTGCAAATATGAATTTTGTATAAAATAAGTAAATGAACAGGAAGTCAGACAGTTGAATATCTTTGCTGAGTCTCACACATTAAGTAAATAAATAAGTATAACAAATAACTGCCAGACAGATTCATTCCTATTATCCGTTGACAAAACGTGAATACACAATTTTTAATCAGAATGCCATTGCTATTACAAATGTCAAAGGCACTGCTGCAATTTTGCAGCTAGGAATGTTGCTAAAATCTAAGTAGAGGAAAGAAGACTTCAAAGACTTACTTCTATCAAAGAAAGACAAGCAACGGAAGAAACGTGCATGCCTAGCTGCTGTCCGTGAACATTATATATATTTAAATTCTTCATAGGTCATTATTAATGAGATTTGCATAGCCATATGGTTGTTGCTTATAAAAATGCAATTAAAGCCTCTGTGGCTCTCTAGGTTAATTTTAACTCTGTACAACATAGAGAATGTAATTACTGGAAGAGGGGATCACAGGAACACTATCTACTGCTCAAGAGCTGATGCAAGAATATATTGATTTTTTTTCAGCTTGTTGTTTAATTTATTCCTTTATTATTCAGATAAGTGAACTTGTCACCAAGGACCATTACTAGTTCCATCATGACCCATGCCATAAGAGTAAGAAAAATTCAAATAATCAAGAGCATTTGAATTAGCTTAACAGTCAGTATGATTCTGAGGTGGGATGAAAACAAAATACCTATACAAGTCCCAGCAGTCACAGGGAAACCATGCAGACTCCATTCATAATTTAAATCAGTACAGATTATTCCACTAGAGCCATGAACATCACTAAGGATATAAGTAAAAACTAACAGAGGAGCAAACTCTGCTCAGTTTGTCATACTGACGTCTCCCGAGGTCTAGTGCTGTAAGTTCAATAAACTAAAATAAAAACATCTAGCATACACACTGTTTCTATTTTTGCATAGAAACATAATTAATTGTTCCTATATACAATGGTCTATATGCTTGCACTGCTTAAATAAAATAAGTTATGATTGTTTTTCATGTACAGACAAACACAATTATCATAATTAATGCATTCTAGCTTCCATTGTAAAGGATTAGTTGTCTTTGTTATAAATAACATCAGAGATAAAATGTTTCTTTTTCCTGCAGAGAAGCCTGAAGCATTCATTGCATTGGCATACAATGGAACTCTGAGATGTTTGCACACACTTCCACATTTACATAATCAACTGGCTCTTACAACCCCCCCCCTTCCTCCTGTAGACAGCACTTCCATGTAACTCCTCGTCTTCACTTGCAGATTCTATAGAGAAAAGGGTGTGTCAGTTAATGTCTCACTTCCTGCCACTGAACAGAGCTCATCACTGATGCCTCCCTTCACATCAGCTACAATACGTGCCTGAGCCACTAACCAAATTCAGGTTACCTCAGTCATAGCCAGACATTTATCCCTTTACATCAATAGGCCTGGTTAAAGATAACTGGTAATTGTAGTTCTTATGAGCAATGACCTTCCCTTCTTGCAATTTCTTTCATCATTGTGTCTATAAAGTGCTTGCATTCTTTGGAGACATACATCACTGGTAATTATAATACAGTCACAAATGCAAACAACATCACAGATTATATTACAACTGTTACTCAACTGCAATAATTCTGAGTATGATTTTATACCTATCATGTTCAAAAAAATGTTGATACCTCAAGTCACTGGCAGTGGAGTATAGTAATTTCATAATGCGACAAGAGTATTCTATTATCTCAAAGGACCTGAATCTCTGTCTGAACAAATTAATAGCAAATGTTAATACAATAAGATCTTATCCTATCATATTTCCTATCTTTAGAATAAACTGTCACTGCATATTAAGCAAAATTGTACTTTAGCTACAATCCAAGACTATTCTAGTAATTTAGGTGAGCACTCATATATTCTATACAGGCTTATCTAGTAACAGACCTAAACATCAATCCATATATAATAATGTGATCAGCAAACTGGTTGTCAGACAGAACATGTTACAGCAGGTGATACCTCAGTAAGTGGCACCTTGAGGGAAGAGGCAATTCTTAATGTTGGGTGTTCTGACTGGGTTGTTAATTGTTTGATGACTGCTTAGTATCTACATATGAACTTATAATTCACATTTTCTTGTTTTCTTCATGTTTTCTTGAATGAATTAGCTAAATATTATTGAAGGACTTCATGTGAAATTCCTTGATGGGATGCAAAAACGCTACGAGTAGCATCTGCTTTAACTGGTCAGCATGTGTTAACAGCCACCTGGGAAACCAGTGTCTGTGATTTTGTAGCTAATATGGCATCACCACCATGACATGGACATAGGTATTTTACAGGACCTACCAAGTAAGTACCATTTTCACATGGGATCAAGCAGGATGCATGGACTGCCTATCCCAATGGCCATGAAGGTTTGTGTAGCATTAGCCATCTTTGTTATGGGGACCTTTTAATATACAACAGGGGGCATGCTAGGAGTTTTGTAGGCCTCAGTGTCCAACATCCTATGCCACTTCCTTCACATAACCTGTTTCCCTAAGGTCCTAGGGGCCATTGACAGTTCCCACATTGCCGCCAAGGCCCCACCTCCTCTAGATGGTATATGGTTTATCAATTAGTAAGGCTTTCACTCCAACAATTGCCAGGTGGTGTACAGTGCACATGGTATTATATACAGTGTGTCTGTGCATCACACATGCAGTTCCCATGATTTCCACTTCTGGTATGTGTACACCCTTTACCAGTGTTCTATGTGAGGCTCTTTCTACAGAGTCATTTAGCTGGTAGGTAAACACAATGCCAGCTATAGAGGCCAGGAAGGTCCAGTCCTGTGCACACATGTCAAAGACAACTCATAATGTTGTTTGCTTTTGTGTGCTTCAGGAGATGCTGGGTATGCAATGGAACCATGGCTGAGGACATTTGTATGCATATCCCATATTATGGTAGGGATGGCATATACCAGCATTTTGTAGAAAGGCATGGAATATCACTGAACATGTGTTCAGAGTGCTGATGGCCAGCTTCCTATACTTGGATACATCTGATGGCATCCTGCAGTAAAATCTGGAGCACCACAGCAAAAGATTTGAGTCTGTGCCATTCTGCATAACATGGTACTTAAGAAAAAGTTAAAGCAGGGGGTGGCTGTAGCACTGGGTGACATACATGTATGAACAGCAGATGAAGAGCTAAGTGTGGAGCCAGAGGAATTATCCTCATGCAGAGTAGAGGTGAGTAATTGTGACAAGACAAATGCAGAACAAAAATGATGCAGGCATTTACATATCCAGACTATGCATTACAATCCATCAAGTGACCATGCTATCCATAAGATATCATGATAGCCATAGAGGTAGGCAGTGCAAAATCATCATTACTTGCTTATGTGGGGGGAGCACAGGAGATAGCAATGTTAATATAGATGGAGGGGTAATGGGTGGTGCCTGTGATAAGCACACACACATGGCTAGGGGCTATTGGGGATGTCTGACAGTGATTGAGTAGACAGTCCGGGGGTTTAATACTGTCTGTGTGTAGTTACAGTGTCAGGTATGTCCAGGGGACAATGCAGTAGACTAGTGGCTTATACAGGAATGTTAGTGTGGCCTCTGCTGTGGTGTTCAGGAAGAATGAAGGAATCCAATACACCATGTTTGAGCATAGGTATGTTACTTATGGTAAGGATCCAGGGGAGTCAGAGGGCATTGAACTGTGAGACCATGAGTGGTTTGGCTATAGGGGTACACCAACAGTTGAGTCAGACAAGTTTCAGCTATGCCCAAGACAGCAGTCATAGCTGAAGGCCATAGTTGAGACAGAGTAGTGTTGGCCATGTACATCAAAATGTGCACAACCTGGTGTAGATGTCACAGTGGAGCTGGAGGAGCATCAGCCATGGCCAGGTTAGCACCCACAGCTAGGGGGTGAAGGTATCCATGGAGATGGTGGACAGTGTAGCTGTGGAGAACAGCATGTGCCATCTGCATTTACATGTACAGTAGTCTCTACAATGGTTAAAGGTCTTTGAACAGGCGATTCAGCATACTGAGCACTTCTGACACAGTTTGATTAGTGCCTGTCTGTGCTTGGATCACAGACCTGCACATCTAATCACAGACATCAAGGTCAACACCAAAGTAAGGAATATTGTGAAGTTATGGCATCAGTGAGCACGTACACAGTCCTCCTCAATGACATACGGCTACACATTGGAAATAGCGCAGTCCGCTGATGCTGCCTGCTGTACTGCTGACTGTGCATCATTGGTGAGTCTCACATGGACTGAATGACCTCTGCTAAATACAAGTGATACCAGAGGTTCATCATGGACCTCCATAGTCACCTCAGTTGAGAGAAGGGACCCTCCACCATTATCATTGCTAAACATGCTACTGTTTCCTTAAACTATGCAAGGTGCATGGTACCATCCCCATCTTTGGGTGACAAATGCCAACAGGTGTGTATAAGTAACATGTTCAGAAGGCCTAGGGAATGCTCTACAGGTATTTCATGTACCAACATTCACCTCACACACCCCCTACAGACACTTGGGTAGTCATACATGGTGGTGCAGGTTTTCTATTTTGCAAAGTTGAGACAACTGGGTAACATAAGGGCAGATAAGCACCTTCAAGTTAAACAGCCAGAAGTGCTCAGCAATGTCTTACAGGTATGACATGTATTACCGTTCACCTGTGGCATCCACTGTAGACTCTAGAGTGGTATCATCAGTCCAGGTACTACATCCAAATACACAACTAGGTGGATGGAATACTCTTCTGCCATCACTGAAGGATAAAATAAATTGTTCAGTAAGTACTGCTGCATTAGAGTCCTTCTGTGGTGGCCAGTCCACATTTGGCTACTCTCCTAACCTTAGTCTTGATATGAAGGATCAAATCTGAAATTCTGTGAAGTACTTGTACCATTATCTCACTATGACCACCCCCTGCTTTCATGTCCCTCACCAGTATTTGCCACACCTGGTCTGTTTCACTCTTATTAAGTATTCATTGCCATGTATGCATAGGGTCTGCTAAAGCAACTTGGTCTGCTATGTTCTGAACTTCTCCAGTAGTTGCCATTCTTTTGGTCCCATGACAAGTCAACTAATACAGGTCCAACACAGCAGTAGCCTCTAGGTACACATGTGGATAACAGAGCAAACAACAATATCCATGCTAGCCAAACCCTGCCTCCTTATGGTCATTGCCACCTTTGTCATGGTCACAGACCTGTGTACTGTTAAAAGGTAGCTGTTTTGCCATAGTGAGGTATTTGTGGGCATGCCAGCCATGCATACTGATCCTTTCAGCTGTGCCAAAACATAGTGAGTGCCCAGCATACTGGTGGCCCAGTACACCCAGTAGCTTCTCCTGCTATTTATATATTGAACCTAGTGTAGACACCAACATGGCAGGACTGTAACTAAGCCTACCTATTATCCATGTGTCCTGGGTGGATGTACATACTCCTTCCCTCCTCACAGGACTGCAACATGTGCTCTGGGTAGAAGTGCAACCCCACACAGGACTGAAAAATATCATTCCTGTTCCCTGTGCCCTGCCAATTTGATCCACTCTGAGCCAGTCAGATCCCTTGCCATGGGCACTGCTGTATGACAGTGTCTGCTGTAGTCATATCCCATTAAGCAGTGACTGCAATACTGGGGTTCAGCCATTGCTTTGAACAGCTGGGTCCTCAGATGTCCCTGGTCCTGCCTACCTTTAGGGTGAGGAAGATCAACTGAAGCTGAACTGCATTGCTCACTGGGGGCCTTGGTTGCTGATTCTTTAGTGTGTCACATAGGTTCCTTTTTGGAAAATGTCATGATAAGGCCCTCCTGGACCGGATGACGGCATGTTAGTCAGCTGTTAAGAATTGAGGTACTGGCATCCAGGAGTGCCCTCTCATGCAGCTGATAGAGGTAATGGACTTCTTGTTAGATTCCCCTTCTAGACTAGCCCTCATCATGACACTCCCTTCCTCATCTTTCACACCTCATCCCTTGTTTGTAGTCCAGTCATTCCCTTTATCAGATATCAGTCATCTGCCAGTATTCATATATATATTGTAAATCCCCTTTTTGTGTCAGAAACCTCACTTTCAGCCTCAGGTCCACCTAATTACATAGTGATTGATGTTTTTGCAACTGGGATGCTTCATATACTGCAGTATTCCGGGCATATCTGCACTGTAGACACTTACACATAGCTAATCCCTGTCAGGCTACATTGCAATGTCCTTACCATGATAATTTCCAGAACACTGTAATTATGCTTCTTTCTGAATACTGCTATGAACGGATATAAATTTTCACTTCCTCTGGGTTTGAATGAGTTTTCTCATATCTGTACTGAAAATCAATGTTTTAAATGCCATCAGTGTTCTGTCACTTCATGAACAACTATATTATCCTTTGAACATTTCAGCACTTCTGCCAACAAGATGGCTTCTGAAAAAAAAATACATTTCACACATCAGTTTCAAATCTTCATTTTAAGATGGAATTGTGCAATGACACATCAGAATTCATGATGTAAATCCGTCAGCTGAAAGCTGTGAAAGATTCTCTCAAAGTATTGCTCTCTTAAGTTATAACTGTGCCTAATGCAACCCTTTTCTTGTTACTTTCCTTAATTTCAACATATTTAGATCAGATTTCCAAAATGTCGTATTTAAACCTTAAAATCTCCACAGTGAAGAGCCCTTAAAGCCATTGTTCTGAAAGTGTTCCTAAATACTGACAACATTCAAAGCTGAATCTGCATTCAGATGAACATATTTCTTCACTACATTGCTGAAATTCAACATTTGTTTCACCAGATTTACAACATTTCATGTGTGGGGTGTCATGCTGTGAGAAACTGCATTGCCCATAACTATTTCTATCACACAAAGTAATTTCAGACAGGAAGTATAATTTCATATAATGCCAAAAAATATCTTGAGAGGGAATCACAGAATTATATTTCAAAGCTTAAACCCACAATTGGAGAATTCACAAAATACTTTCCAAAACCATATTCATGATTTTACTCTTAATATGATAAACATTTATTCATTACTACGTTTTTTACTCAGATGTGTAAAATAACACCTGTGAAACCTATCTTACAAACAGCTGCTCTGGCCCTGTGTCTCTACCTACTCCAGTCATTTCACTGTTTGCAGTCCTTGCTTTCCGTGAGAAAGCTATTGGGCCAGATTCAGGAAGCCTCCGTGTAAGAGTTATAACTCTTACACGGAGGCTGCAGTGAAACTGTGTGATGTCAGCATGTCATGCATATGCATGAGGTGCATAAGGCATGCTGAATCACACTAGTAACTCTTACACGGTCCGTGTAAGAGAGTAGGGGGCGTGTCTGTAGGCTAAGCCCTGCAAGCGGACACGCCCCCGGAAGACTAGAATGGCTGAAAGTAAACAGCCACGAGAGAGGCCATGGAAATGTGCATAAACACACTACACAACACATGCCCCGATAGACCATCACTGTATAAAGTGAAGAGATGTAATAAAATTAAATTAAAACCTTTTTTTTTTTAAAACCCCGTAAATGTTTGCTACTGTCTGTATGCGCCCGTGTGCGCGGGTGTGCTACTAGCGCAATCACAGTTAGCAATCAGTGGAAAAGGATATAAGAACTAAATATGCAAAGTAAGCCAAGAAGTAATAGCTTAGCGGTAGAGTTGCTGGCCTAAGAGTAGGCAGGCAGGGTTCGAGCCCCCACAACAACCTTTTTTTATTTTTGTAAATAAGCACTAAAAAGCCCTCTGACAGTATTGTACACATGTAAATGTATTCCCTTTTGTAAAATGGAATGAAACGGAGCATATATTCTGAAGTAACACAATAACAAAAATAGTCAGAAATGTACTGATAGGTAAGCTGCTGTGAGACGGAGTGCCCGTAGCTGAGTAGTGTTTAAAAAGCTGTAAACTGCATGCCTGTTGCTAGGCATCGGTTTAACAGAGTGAAACTGTTTGCAACTAGCTGTGCTTAGCTGAACATGTGTGTCACTAGCCAATTAAGGTTTATCCCAGCGCACACCGTTTGCGCGCTCCCACAAGCTAACTGCCAGTGCGCATCGTTAGCTCAGCAAATGAGTGCAGACCTGGTTTTAAGTGCTTAAAAGTGCTTTTGGCATGTTTGATTGACAGGTCTCAACTCATTTCTGTCAGGAAAATCAAAAATCAGTTGCCAGATTCGAACCCAGGATACCATGCACTAGAGTCAAGGGACTAAACCACTAAGCCATGACAGCAACACCTAGAAATGCAGAAATAGCATATATATGGGATAAAATCCAGAATGGAGCATGATAAAGCATTTTCAGTGAAGTAGATACAATTCCAAAACGTCCAATCAGAGAAATGTGCGGGAAAATCGGCATATATAAGCCCCATAGGCGGGAATACACAGCAGAAACGATTGTAGATCAGAGCTGCAGTCAGAATGAGTGGAGTAGGTGAGGGACGTTGCTTTCGAGCACAGCGTTGGGGTGTTGAGGAGTCCAGATACATGGTCTGGCTCCTTGTCCACCATCATGAGGCCCAACTCATGCAGGGCCAGGTCTCATGGGGAGCATATAGGGCAGAGGCATGGGACCAGTTGGCTCGTGATCTGACCAGTGCTACTGGCATTCCACGCACTGGTGAGCAGGTCCGTCACCACCATGCGGACTTGAAACGACGCAAGCAAGACCAGTTGTCCGAATGGATCCAGGAGGCCCGGATATGCCCAACGCCCACTACTGAGTAAGTTACATTTTACTTATGTATGTAAGGATTTCAACTAGCTGATACCATGGAGATGTGTAGTCCAATATTACTTCTTTTGTATTACAGCTGCAGGTGTCCGCTCTATGAATCGCGAGATGCATGCCTGTAGGCTGGTGCGGATGCGCCACCGTGCAGGTTAGTAACCCCACCCAGTACTTGTAAATAAATATTATACTGTATCATGTATCAGAACACTGCAGTGTATTGATTAAAAGTAATATAATGTGCAAGCAAGATTTGAAAGTCTGCAGGTATGGCTGCAACAAGTTCATCAGTATGCAAGTGTAACTGGAAATATAATTGATAGAATTAAACAGTGCTGTCATACAGATGTCCCACCATTAATTAAATATAGTGTAACCTGCAGTAGTCTCAAGAGTACAGCTTCAGAATCTGAGGTAGTCACATGTGAGATATATCCCTGTTGAAATGCTGAATCATGACAGAAGTGAGGCTGTTGGAAAGTGTTTGAATCACCACTAGTCTAACATGTGAACAAAGCCTAGAAGTAGCAACCTGAACTGTGAATTTGCAGGAAGTGTGAGACTGACAGAAAGGGTCATGTATGAATAAATAAAGTAGTAATAACCCCGGAATATATTAGCCCCAGTGTGTTTCTACAGAACTAAATGCATGTGGGAAGTACAACTTAATATACCAAACTGATTTCAGTGTGTCAGAATCTGGAATGTCTAGCCAAATGCTGTATATGGTGATCACAGTAAACAATTTGCAGATAGAATGAATGATTATCTGACAGACTAAACAGCCATAGTTGTCCCCTGTCCTGTCATCAAAGTGTAGCAGGATGATGTATCTGATCAGATTCAAAATAAGTAGGATAGTGATGTATTTGTAACAGGTGTAGCTTGACAGTCAAATAAAATTTATTTTGAAACATCAGCCTCAACTTAATTGTGTACCTATTATAAATGTAAATCAATGTGTAACATATGAATGTGTCATCACTTTCTATCTCCGCCCAACCCTATAATTCCATATAACAACACCCACTAAATAATGGTATGTGAACATTTCATTAATCATGGACATTTGTCCGTTTCAAAAATATATGCATGTCTGTTCGTGCATGTGCCCTGTTCATACCTGCAAATCTGATGGCCTGTTGCCATTAATCAACCCTGCATGTTGTTTGACTGTGTATTTCTGTTCAAATAATGCATGTGATATTGATATGCCCCTTGTTCAATGGTGTTAATATCTGGGTGTTTGTTTGATGGGAATACCAATGCATACTGTTACAACTAATCTGAATGGAATACAATGCCACTAACCCAAACTAACATAACTACTCACAAACCTAGAACGCTTGGGAAGGCAGGTCCCAGCGAACCCACCTCTCCCACCTCAGCTGGTGACTGCACCTGGCACTAGTGCCCAGGCCGGACCCTCCTCCGGTGGCCCTGTGCCACCTTCGGGTGGAAGCGCTGCAGGGGATGGGGCCCGTCCCCCCTCTGTAAGTGTGGCCGGAGGGGTTCGTCCACTCACCCTCCGCGGTGTCCGGTCTGTGGTGCGAAGGGAGATCCAAGACACTGTTCTTGGGCCCCTACGCCAGCTCGAGGCTCGTGTGGCACAGCTAACGGCCCCGGCCGTTGCCCCGCCTACACAGCCCCCAGCACAGCCCCGTCCTGGGCTGTGAAGGAACAGTGGCAACTGCCTATTGGTGGGGATATCAGTTCCACTGTTGCCATCTGTGGGCTCATGCATCTTGGAAATCCCAACCTCCGTCCCCGTCAATTGTGTAACCCCCACGTGTGTCAGACCCCTGTATGCGTCTTGTCTGTCTTGTCTGTTAACCTA
The DNA here is from genome assembly GCF_019279795.1 of Protopterus annectens. Lineage (NCBI taxonomy): Eukaryota > Metazoa > Chordata > Ceratodontiformes > Protopteridae > Protopterus > Protopterus annectens. The sequence goes on along the minus strand of NC_056734.1, from coordinate 347,375,933 downwards.
CCCAACCTACCTCCCCAGCTATACCGACTTCCTTCACCTGACATACCACTCTCACCTGAAAAAAAAAAAGGGCACTCTGTACCCACAAAAAATTACGCCCATACATAGCTGTCCATGTCGCACACATGTCTGCTTGACATTGAAACAGTTAATTACAATTGGCTCTACAACAACTATTAATGTTGTCCTGACACCTCTCTCAGGGGTGAAAGGTTTCTAATGTCTCACCAAAATACATGGAAATGCACAGCTGTTGCTGCCAAAGACATGGGCATCTATGGGCCTTAAATACATCCCTCCTGCAAATCCCACGCTTGTTTCCCTACTGTCTTACCCTCTTTGTGACCCCTTTTTCACCACTTTCCTGTCACCCCTTTTTCTTTTCTTTCAAAGAAATTAGCTGGTGTCTTGTGTTAGCGGAGCTCACCGCCAGTGCATGCGTGAGCTCACAAGCAAACGAGCAGACCTGGTTTAAAGTGCTTAAAAGTGCCTTTATGGCACTTTGATTGACAGGTCCTGTACTCAGTTTGAAAGTTTGCTAAGAAAAATAAATTCCCACTGTCAGTCTCGAACCCAGGACCTAGGTAACATTAGTCTGTATGATCTACCACTAAGCCATGCCTGCTTTACAAGAACACACTGCTAAAATAAATATAACATGTAATAGTAGGAATCAGTATAAAGGCAATATAGGAGATGTACTATCTAAAGCATGTCAGGTAGGGGTTTAATGGCCAAATTACTGGATTCCCATACTAGTTCAGTGTGAACAGAAACAGCCCTGCTACCTGTTAGCTTGTACATAATAATGTAAGGTAATGTACATATGTGAAGGTATGTATATCTACACATACATATATATAAATATATATTAATACATATGAAATATAGTCGTAGGTCTCAGTAGCCATACACACTCACTACAGGAAACAGTGAACATAATTGCAGCAACCTGAATCTGCAACACAGCCTGACCCCTGTGTGACCTACTTACCCTTCTAACTGCTTAAAGGTGGCCTCAGCACTTTGACAAGTCCTGTACTCAGTTTGAAAGTTTGCAAAGTAAAAAAAATTCCCACTGTCAGTCTCAAACCCAGGACTTTGGTAACAGTAGTCTGTATGACCTACCACGAAGCCATGCCTGCTTTGCAAGAACACAGTGCTAAAATAAATATAACATGTAATAGTAGGAATCAGTATAAAGGCAATATAGGAGATGTACTATCCAAAGCATGTCAGGTAGAGTTTTAATGGCCAAATTACTGGATTCCCATACTAGTTCAGTGTGAACAGAAACAGCCCTGCTACCTGTTAGCTTGTACATAATAATGTAAGGTAATGTACATATGTGAAGGTATGTATATCTACACATACATATATATAAATATATATTAATACATATGAAATATAGTTGTAGGTCTCAGTAGCCATACACACTCACTACAGGAAATAGTGAAGATATATGCAGCAACCAGAATCTGCAACACAGCCTGGCTCCTGTGAGACCTACTAAGCCCTTTAACTGCTTAAAGGTGCCTCCAGCACTTTGATTGATAGGCCCTATACTCAACTCAAAAGCAGAATATGAGCATACTAGTAGGCCCTACCACAAGACCATTGTAACACTAGTCTGTATGACCTACCACTAAGCCATGACTCTCATACAGGAATATAGTGCTAAATAAGTGGAACACATAATAGTATGAATGAAGATAAAGGCAATATAGTATGTCTACTACCCAAAGCATGTCATGCAGACTTTTATAGTCCCAATTACTGGGTTCCCATACTAGTGTAGTGTTAACAGAAACAGCCCTGCTAATTGTTAGCTTGTACCCAATAATGTCAACTAATGTACATATATGAAAGTATGTATATGTACACAGATATATATATATATATATATATTTATATAGCAATACATATGACATATAGTTGTAGGTGTCAGTATGCATACACACTCACTATAGGGAACAGGCAAGATAAATGCAGCAACCTGAATCTACAACACAGCATGAAGCATGGTAGATGTACTAACCTTCACACTCACAAAACACTGTCAAAAGCATACCAGCATGGTCCACGCCCTACAATCTGAAAGGGCAACGCCTATCTCACATACCCTTTTATAGCAGTGTCCTGAAATCACAGTGAGACATGCAATCAGTACACACCCAGCTGCATGCAATTAGCAAATGCTGCCTTACAATTGGTGCAGAGGCCATCACATGGACCTATGCAGATACCTACAAAAGCAATGAGTACCCACACTACACTCATGCAATACATTCATTGCACAAAACCGACAGAGAAAGAGAGAGAGAGACAGAGAGAGAACAAAACAGAACAAAACAGAAATAAAGACAGCCAGCAGCAAAACCAGCAGCAGCAGCAGCAGCAAACTTCAAGCAGCACCAGTGACACACCAACAGCTGCCACAAACACAGGTAATGCAAAGTAGCAGGTTAATCCTGTGTATACTGTGACACCTCCAAATGTATCATAGTTCACTATCTATAGGTATGTCCATGAGATAGGTTGTGTGTACATAGTCATGAAATATAAACATATGTAATATTGTTGTACATGTGGGCCATAACTAACACTTCCATAGCTTAGAACACAAGGCCAGTTGTGCATATGATGCAGTAGTTCCCAGGGTCAGTAGAGGTTCCTCCTCATTGGTGTGGGACCACTGTGTATGTATGGCACTGTTCAGGTACATATCCTGTAGTATGGCCAGGGATTAATATCAGTCTGTCATGTGGTGCTATGTCCTCCAGGGTGGAATGTAGCACACATCCAGGGATACCATTTCGTAACAGTGATGATATGTGTTCTGCAATGATGAGGGTGGCTCTCACCTGGACATGTGAGAGGATAGGGAGGTTATAGTCATCTGGGATAACTAATAACACGTGTGTAGGACAATGGGGGGGGTACCTGCACCTAAACTGTCTGCAACAATGTTGGCAATATCTGTGCATTTGGTGAATGTGAAGCATCTTAACACTGCAGACAACAGATGCCTTCCCATCATGTGAATCTGCCCTGTGCTGCAGTAGCCTCCTACTATTGTTATACAATATGCCTGTATCTGTAGTCCACTGGACAGGATTAATAAGTGGTGTGCAGTTGTTCTGGGTTAGATAACTGTGTGCACAGTACATGCAGTATGTGGGATGTCTGTGGTACGCATATGCAAAGGTGCTGGCGGTGTGTGTTGTGGCTTCCACTGGCCCAGTGGGCTGCATGGATAGCATCACTGTCATAACTACTGAATAACTGTGTAATAACATGCATACATAGCAAGGTAGTGTACTGTGCTTGTGGTGTTCAGATATGTATATCCAGGCTGAGTAATGTGTGTCCACATCACAGGGTTGGATGGCAGCACACATCCAGTATGTATGGATGAACACCCAGAATGTGTCAGACGTGTCACCTGTGCAGAAGTATCTGGCCATTACCTGTGCATCCCCCACAACACACACACATGCAACATATGGCAGATGTACTATAGCAGTACACACATGTTCATAGGTTCATACTAGGCTATCTGCCCGAGGGCATTTACAAGCCTAGCCCATCGTTTTGTGGCTTACGCCACCCCTTTAGTATGGGGAACCATACCCATTATTTTGCTGTGCCTCTGTCGAGCAGTGACACGGAGGTAATCCCTGGGGTATATCTGCGATCTCCCATCCATTGGTCAAGATTTCTCTTGAACAAGGCTAGCGAGGTGCTCTGCCTCACATATACCGTGATTTTGTTCCACAGCATAGGGAGTCTTTGGGTGATGAATCTATCCCTCCAGCATGTCCTATTAATAGCCGTGTCGAGGTTTAAGTTTCCGCCTTGTGGCTCTGATGGATCTAGGTTTTGTAGGTGAAGCATATTCATCAAATCTGGGTTTGACATGGCCTTGTATGTTGGGCAAAGGTCACCTCTGAGCAAGTGGTAAGCGACTGAATAGAACATACATGGACATGCTGGAGGGGCAAATTCCTAACTGAGAGGCTCCATTCACTCTGTAATGAGCTCGAACAGTTGAGAATGAACAGTTCATAGGTTCATACTAGGCTATTTGCCCTAGGGCATTGGTAAGCCTAGTAGAATGTGTTTGTCTTTTGCCACCCAATCACATCTTATGCTGCTATGCCCTTGTCCGACTTTAGTATACTTTGCCTCTGTCTAACAGCAACATAGAAGTGATACCTGGGGTACAACTATGATCTCCATCCACTCATCCAGATTCCTATGGAAGAGAGTCAATGAGGGACTCTGCCTAACCAGTAGTGTGAGCTCATTACAGAGTGAAGGGAGCCTCTCAGTTAGGAATATGCCCTCCAGCATGTCCATGTATGTCAGTGCTGAGGTCCAGCTCTCCTGAGCATGTGGCTGTATGGGACTCTGATTGCCTGAGGTGCATCACGCTCATTACTGCTAGGTAGGACATGGCTGTATATGGCATGCACAGATTGCCTCTGAACAGGCAGTATGCCACTGAGTCCAGCTGGATTCACTTTACCTGGGCAGCATATGACATCTGTGTGAGCCATTGCATCCCCTTGATGATGTACTGTTGTCCTGTACCAGTTGCTGTAGGTGTCTGGTTAGGTACATCCCAAAAGGTGCATTGTACGCAATTATAGGCCTGATGATGGATGAGTACAGAGGCACAATGACCTCCCCTGCCATACATGTGAATCAGTCATGATTAGCTGGGCTATATAACATGTCTGTCAATCCACATTGGCCATGTGGTAGACAAATGACAGACCGCTACCATGTTTCTTCCCCTGGTCCCCAACTACGTCTTCTGTACTCAATGGCCTAACACCTATGTTGTACTGTGTCACCAATGTCGAGTCGTGGGAATCTGCATTGAATACTGATACTCCCCCTCCCTTGTTCAAGTGTTGTGGCCGACAAGAATGGTAACAGCTATAACGTGGTAGTACTGGTGTGCTCCTGTGAAACCTGAAACAGGTTCATGTTACTGCACAGATATCGATGTCCAGAATGCTAGGTAGGGTTTTGGGTGCATGCATCCTTGGGTCTAGACGTCCAGTGTTGAGTAGCATCACTCTTACTTCCTCATCCTTTGTGATACAAATGGATGTGGGTTTGCCTTATGAGCCTTGCCTAATACAGGCACTATGGGTGTAGCAGGAGGCTCCGCCAAATGTCAATAGGACTGTGGTGACAGGTGCAAGCTGTCCCTAGCAAAGCATACCACCCCAAGATGGCAGGCATTGGCACACCTGTGAATGACACCAGTATGTCAGTCAATTGTTGGAAAGGATCATCGTGCCTTGATATTGTGGCATTGTTCTAGGTGAGGGTAGGATGCTACTCAAGGTCAGGGTCAAACTGTCTCGGGCTACGTGCTCAGAGAGCTCTGTAATGTCTCATGTCATGTAGTCCAGGGAGGAATGTGTCAGGCCATTCACAGCAGCATGGACATTGACTGAGTCATACCTGTACCTGCCTTGGGGTTACCTGACTGTTTGTGTTATGTGGCAGTTCATAGTGCCTGACAGGCTGCACACCATGACCCTCACCTCATTAAGCCTGGTGAACGTGATGTGAGTGTGCCTGATGATAGAGGCACCTAGTACAGGTGTATGAGGTGTGTTGTTAACTGTTAATGGCTGTGAGTGTTCAGCACATTGGCTTTGTGTGATATGTGTTGCACATGTCCGCTTATGTGGTAGTGGTTGCCTGGATGTCTGCTTAGGAGGTCTCTGCTGCATAGGCAGAGCTGTGGTCTGAGCCTACAAGTATGATCATGTGTGATCATGTGTTAGGTCCGCTGTTGTGGTAGGTCTACGTGAGACTGGAAGTGTAGTGAGTGATCCCCTTTGCCACGTGACTGGTTATGGCGGTATTGACTAGACAGAGCCTAGCCTCCAGTCTGGTATATGGTTGCATCACTCACATGAGTTTGAATTTGTTGTTAGGAGGAGGGGTTGTCTGTGTACATGCATCTGTTCTAACATTGTCTCTGGAGTACCACACTCACCAGCTGGACTGAGGAGGAACTGACAACTGACCTCTGGACATGCTAGAATACTATTGTGAACTCTGTAATCACTAATGATTGAAAACAAGGTCCAGTGGGGAGTGAGGGTGTACTGACATTACCTACAACTGCCGACTGATATAAAAGCGTCAGTGAGCAAATGCCAGGTAACCTAAGTGCAATGTGTCACAATGAAGTAAATGCAACAATGACAAGCAGTCACTTGCTGTCATGTGTAACATGGAAGTACGTACAGTAAGCAATGCAGATAACAGTAGTGAGTCACAGATGTGTTGCAAAGATGTGTACTATGTGGATGTAGCATACCAGTGAAATAACAAGCTAACAGATAACAAGCATATAAACAAAGGTAGATGCAGGAGGCCTGATGTAGTGTTTGCTACAACAAACAAGGTGTAGCAATGTCAGTAAGATACAGCTCAGATATGCAGGCACTATAAACCTGAAACCAGATGTCCCCAGCTATGAATGGCAGAGTACAGCCTATTGTCACACATGGGTGCAGACCACAAACCTCGTTAATGTTAAATAACTGGCCTGAAGGCCAACTGCCCATACCAAAAGTAATACACTTGTACACTGGGCCCACAATCAGCAGTTCCCAACTTCAATGGATGAAAGATATGTGTCCTGCCACCACAGTGCTTGCCACCAACCTCCCTAATGTAAAACAACTGGTCTGAAGGCCAAGTACTTAGTACAAATGACATAGAATGATAGCTACACTGTAATCAGGTTTTAACCAATCAGTAATAAGTAGAAGTTAACACTACCTGTATAGAATGTGTACCATGTATTGTTGAGATACTATGCTGATAACCTGTTTGTGTACCTTTCCAGATAGACATGGCACCTAAACGGAATCCTGCCTACTCTGCTGCAGAGGATGACGTGATCCACCAGAGCCTGGTGCGTGACTATGCCATCCTGTTCTCACGCACCACCCAGAATCAGCAGGAGAGGTCTGCACTGTGGCAAAACCTTGTTAGCAGGATAAATGATGTTGGCATGCATGATAGGACATATGAGCAGGTGAGACATCACTGCAGTGATTTGATAAGAAATGTCTGCCAGCGTGCTGCAGATATCCGCAGGCAACAGGCTGCCACAGGTGGGGGGGTGGCCACACATCCCCCCCTCACCAGACAGGAGGGGCTACTGCTAAGTGTTGTGGATCCAGCCCCAGAACAACAGCAACCATCATGCATCCTGATGGAGGTTGGATCCACACAGCAGCAAGACAGCGAGCGTGCAGGTAAGATGCCATATTCATTTATTGTTATTACTTTTACATTTGTTGACCCAGATAGTCTAGCTGGATATAAGTTCATTTTCAGTAGAGGCCTGTGGAGAAAAGCTCCACACATAACGTAATAAAGGCAGACAGACAAGTTGTCATTACAGACAGCCAACATAATAGAATTGTACACCAGCCTGTTAATTAAATCAACATACATGTAAGGAAGTCAAACAGTTTAGAGTCATACACAATGTACCGTTGGTTTCAAAGCAATCCTACCTAAAGCATAATGGTTATGCAATAAGGCAAAAGCCATATACATAATAGTTAGGGCTCAGAAGGGTAGAGAAGTAGAAGGAGTATGACAGATACAATGATATGGAAGAGGCAGGAGTCAAGAAGGGAAGTGAGGAAAAGAAGGAAGACAGTCAAGAGGAGGTGGGAGGGATGGGAGAAGTAGGTCAGAGCATAGAAGGACATCAAGGTGAAAGAAACAGGGTAGAAGCTAGTTTCTATGCACAATGAGGGGTTAAAGGTGAAGAGAGGGTAGGGAGAGGGACGTTAGCCTGGACTCCAAGAAGAACAAAGCCAGTGGGTTTGGAAGTACAGTTTGAGTTGACGTTTGAAGAGAGGTAAGGGTGAGATTAGAGTTAACTCCTGGTATGTACATATGACTGTTCTGTACGGGTTAAGGTGTGCATGTGGTATGTATCTGTCATCATGATATATATACAGACATGATGTGCAGCTGATGTGTATAAGGGAACTAGTGTACTACTGTACTGTATCATGTGCAAAATGAATGGCACACATGTGCCCACTGACATTACTCTCTTCACACTTCCAGGTCCCTCCCATGTAGCAATGAGGCAGGCCATACATGCTGGTGAGTCTTTTTAAAATTATCTGTAAAACAATTTATAAAACTAGGAAGAGTAGTGTAACTCTGTAGTAGACATGCTGGTGACTGTGTTCACAATAACTGTAATTGACAGGTAGTAAATTGAGTAGTGTAACACGGTACTGATGTGTGTGTTTACTGTGGGGTGTGCATGTGTGCAAGTGTGCCTGTGCCCAAGTGTGCATGTGTGTTAGTGTCCATGAGTGCATGTGTCCATTTCTGAATGTGTGCATTAGTATTGAAGTGCATCTCTTTCAAATATGTATTGAGACTGTAATCTGTGTTCCATGTTTTCCTCCCGTAGGTTCTGGTGCTGCTCTGGTGACCTGCAGCAGGGAACCTGAATCTTGTGCCCCAGGTACTGATGATGATGAAATGTCTGTAATGGTGCAGGAAGGTGTGTCTGGGTCCGCCATTGGTCAGCCAATTGACAGTACACAGCTTTCAACCCGTCAATGCGCACAGTCATCCTGCCGTTACATCCTTTGTTACCATTGTCCCTAGGTGATGGACAGTCAGCAGTGGGCATAGATCAGGGTAATGTGGTACCTGTGGTACATGCATCCTCACAAGGCAGCCATGTGCAGAGGCCTCCAATGGTACCACGCAGACAGTCGCCCATGGGTTCTCGTGGGGGCATCCGTGTCGTACTGCCTCTGGCCGACGTGCCCAAGGAGGTATGTCAACCTCCACTATGTTTAGAACTGTCATGCAGGCACAGGCACGTATGGAAAGGTACACCAGACAGGGTCTGAGGGAGCTGAGAGCATGTCGCATAGCCATGACAGACGGCATGCATGATGTTGCGAATGCTATCCGTAACTTCACATATGTCGTTGACAGACATTGTGGGGGCATAGAACAGCTGCTCCACAACCAGATGTCCATGGGCCAGGGGGATGGTGTGCATTTGCGACGTCGGCGGGCCGTATGCCAGCAAGAGCACCAGCTGGCAGTGGCCGCGACGACAACAGGCCCACTCAAGACCTCAAGTGCCAGCACCAGCCCCAGCAATGCTGGGTCTGTGCTGTCATCCAGACACCCCAGGAGACCACGTGCACGTGGCTCTGGACAGTCCCAACAGGGAACTGTGTCCAGTCAACACACCCCTGCTTCCGATGACAGTACCCAGTCTGGGTTAGTACCGGATACGGCCCGTAGCACCCCTACCAGGCACAGGTACCGTGTCCGTGCCCACAGACACTGATCTGGATGACCTGACAGGTGCAGTCTGTGGCTGTCCACAAAACCCTGTACATGGCAGCCATTATGTGGGACTGTGTGCGTGCTTACACACATGCAGAAACCTGGAAACCTAACACCTAGGGCAAACACATACACACACACACTGCACCAACAACGGTCCACCCTGTACTGCTGCCCCTCACAAACACACATACACACACATGACAATTGGTGTTACCAGTGGCCGGCTTGGGCATACCTAACCCACACCCTGTGCATATGATGACACTGTGCCACCTCCTGCATACTACAACATCGGTGCAGGTAAAGGTAAACACGTTGCTGATGCACAGGGTGACTACATAGATGTGTATAAGTAGTAACATGTTGGTAACTGTTGACTGTTGCAGTATAAATGTGTGTATATCCCAGCAGTCCTGCTGCAGTAACTGTATGAATGTCCTCAATTGTTATCTGCACCCATACTACTTAACAAAGTGTACCAGCTGCACACCATCACATGCTAACATTGACTATGGCAATGCATCTTGTGCTGTTATGTAGATTCAGCTACATGTATCTGTTCTGTCACACATGCATCTATACACACCCTGCTACCCACACAGATGCACACACTCACCTGCCATTCCCATTATTTATCACCCTACATGAGTAGCTGTTGATACATGACAGGTACACATTTCAGAAGTGCACTATGTTGTTTACTACTGGCATCCCCTTCTCTACCTGTACTCACAGGGTTCAGGCAACCTCATCAGTTGGAAGATGTAATGTGCATCAGGTACTGTAGTACCCTGATTGCCACAGCAAACATGTTTCCCATACGGAAATGCACACACAGACACATCCCACATCCACACACTTGCCACATTCAGGCTTCAGAACACTATCTAGGTATATTCGGTACATGCGTGTTACAGTAGCATGTAACACTATACTGAGTACTGGCAGTTAGTTGTCTGTTGTCATGTTGTCTGTATAGAATAAAAGAATTGTTTGATTATCCTACTCCGCTTTGTGGACATTACTTGAAGAAGTGTTACCTTACATGTGTTATCAGTACCACCACCTTCTGTTTTGTAGTTTTGTTTGTATAGGGTGCTATCAACATCACTGCTTGTTAAGGGTAATGACCACCCTGCAGTGCATAGCCCCATGTGGCAAAAGCCACATCCCACCCCATCATTGTGCACACACACTAACCCCACCAACAGTAAAACGCATACTTTCCATTTGCAAGATTCAAACCCATACCTAACTGTGCAATGACAGTAGAAACAGACACATTAGCAGAGTGTGCTATTTGCAGTAGTTGGAGAAATATTTACTAATGCTGTACTTAGAGGGTGCTGACATCATCTGTGTGTAGAAGGAGGGATGTGCACCCTGTAGTGTGTTCTCCCAGTTGGCAAAAGGCAGTTAACCCTCCCAGCATAGTGCACACACATAAACCACACTCATACTAACACACATACATTCCCTTTGCAGGATTCAACCCCCTACCTAGCTATGTTAAGACACTACAGACGGACGCATTAGCACAGCGAGCTATTCGCATTACTGGGGGATTTCTTTTCCCCTGATATACTTATAGGGTGCTGACATCATCAGAGTATAGAAAGTTGTGGTGTGTTTTCCCAGTTGCCAAAAGGGATGTTTCTTTCATACACACACTTACCCCCCCATCACACACACTTGCCACCTGCTGGATTCAAACCCCTACCTAACTATGTTATGACACTACAGATGGACGCATTAGCACGGCGCGCTATTCAGATTACTGAGAGAATCCTTTTCTCCAATATACTTATAGGGTGCTGACATCATCAGAGTCTAGAAAGTGGAATGATCATCCTGTGGTGTGTTTTCCCAGTTGCCAACAGGGATGTTTTTTTCATACACACACACTTACCCACCCTTCACACACACTTGCCACCTGCTAGATTCAAACCTCCTACCTAACTAGGTTATGACACTAGAGACGGACGCATTAGCACAGCGCGCTATTCGCATTACTGGGGAATTTTCTTTCCCCTGATATACTTATAGGGTGCTGACATCATCAGAGTTTAGAAAGTGGAATGATCATCCTGTGGTGTGTTTTCCCAGTTGCCAAAAGGGATGTTTCTTTCATACACACTTACACACACACTTACCCCCCTTCACACACATTTGCCACCTGTTGGATTCAACCCCCTATCTAACTATGTTAGGACACTAGAAACAGACGCATTAGCACAGCGCGCTATTCGCATTACTGGGGAATTTTCTTTCCCCTGATATACTTATAGGGTGCTGACATCATCAGAGTTTAGAAAGTGGAATGATCATCCTGTGGTGTGTTTTCCCAGTTGCCAAAAGGGATGTTTCTTTCATACTCACTTACCCCCCTTCACACACACTTGCCACCTGTTGGATTCAAACCCCTACCTAACTATGTTATGACACTAGAGACGGACGCATTAGCACAGCGCGCTATTCGCATTACTGGGGAGTTTCCTTTCCCCTGATATACTTATAGGGTGCTGACATCATCAGAGTTTAGAAAGTGGAATGATCATCCTGTGGTGTGTTTTCCCAGTTGCCAAAAGGGATGTTTCTTTCATACACACACACTTACCCCCCTTCACACACACTCACCACCTGCTGGATTCAAACCCCTACCTAACTATGTTATGACACTAGAGACGGACGCATTAGCACAGCGCGCTATTCGCATTACTGTGGAATTTCCTTTCCCCTGATATACTTATAGGGTGCTGACATCATCAGAGTTTAGAAAGTGGAATGATCATCCTGTGGTGTGTTTTCCCAGTTGCCAAAAGGGATGTTTCTTTCATACACACTTACACCCCTTCACACACTTGTCACCTGCTGGATTCAAACCCCTACCTAACTATGTTATGACACTAGAGACGGACGCATTAGCACAGCGCGCTATTTAGATTACTGAGAGAATCCTTTTCTCCAATATACTTATAGGGTGCTTACATGATCAGTGTCTAGAAAGGGGGATGAGCATCCTCTGGTGTGTTTTCACATTTGCTAGGGGTAACATTTGGACCAAGTGTGTGAGCATGCCCAGTTCAGCCTTCCCGTGGCATGTTGTGTGAAAGATGTCTCATTTATCTAAGTGTGTGAGCATGCCCAGTGTGGGCTTTACATATGTTGAACTCTGCAGCCCATCACATTTGTGGATGAGTGTGACCTTCAACAAATACCTGAAGTTTATGGTTGTGTGTTCTGTGCCATGTTGTGTAGTTACTGTCCGAATGCTTTTGTGTGAACAAAACAGGGAGTATACTGTGCCTGCAGGTTTTGCATGGGATACTTTGCACACAATTGTCAACATCCGTTCATACTGACCTAACACTGTAGCACTGTCTAGTGTAGTGCTTCAGTACTTTCACTGTGGTGGTCAGTATCCTGGCCTTTAGTCCTATCACTGCTTTACATTTCCATAGTGTGCACAACAGCCTGGTTAGGGTCCAGTTGTGCACATCTGCACAAAGGCAGTGCCTCTACAGACCCTGTTAATTGCTGCCCCATAAGCTTAACAAGTGTAGTCTGCAAATCTATGGAGAGGATCATAATTGAGCTCATAAACAAAGATATAGGGGACATGCAGACATTGTACCCATCCCATTTTGGCTTGGTTAGGGGCAGATCATGCCTTTTGTACTGGGTTGACATCTTCAAATTGGTCACTTAGGCCATTGTTGGGGAAAGGCAGCCCATACAGCCTACCTTGGCCTTGCAAACACTTTCAACACAATACCCCACTCAGGTATTGTGGAAAACCCTAACAACTGAAATGTAAACCCATATGTCACAAGATGGGTTGCAAACTGGCTTAAGGACAGGACCCACAGGGTTAGAGTTGCTGGCACTATGTTAGACTCCAGGCTGGTCACAGGTGGTGTCACACAGGGCTCAGTCCTTGGCCCCATTGTTTGTCATGTACTTCCCAGAAGTACAGGCCAACATGGGAGGACTTTGGATGACAATGTTAGCAGATGACTGCACACTGGGCACCATAGTGGACAGTGCATCACACACAGATATCCTTCAGAAGGGACTCACAGTAACTGATAGCTGGTGCCAGGGCCATGGCCTGAAGTCAGAGTGCACAACATGTGTAGACATACCCTTCAGGAAAAGCAAGGTGACCCCAAGCTACCATATAGGTGGCAATCCTCTAAGCACAGAGGAGGTTATCATGGACCTGGGGACCCAGGTTAACAGTCGCCATTCTTCTGAGACTCACATTGCTAAAGTGGCTAGGAAGACCTTCTACATTGCCCACCTGATCAGGCTGGGATTCACATCCAGATCTAGTGGGTCATTGTTCCCTGTACTCTTCACTTATCAGACCGGTGATCGAGTCGAATGCCCTATTCTGGCTGTATCTCACACAACATCTGCAGCAATTGGAGACACCCTGACTGTCCCCACCTAAAGGATCAAGGAACCCCAACAGCTGTCATATGCTGCCAGATTGACGACACTCACACTCTATTCACTCACATACCGTCTGCTTAGAGGTGACATGTGCCTGACATGCGAGGCCATGTCCAAACAGAGATTAATGGGCATGCTCCACCTCAGACTCAGAAGATCCACCTGAACCACTAGTGCAGGTGACTTACACCTTAGCAGGGATGTATGTTGGACATGTTGGAGGGATGGAGTTATCACTTTCGGAGACTCCCTATGCTGTGGAATACAATCCTGGTCCATTTGAGGCAGAGCACCTTGCTGGCTGTGTTCAAGAGGTATCTTGACCTAATGCTAGTCGGAGAATGTGTTTGTCCATCAACACATTGTAAGCGTAGTTCGACATGTCATATGTCTTGTTTAGTATACTGTGCCTCTGTCTACCTGTGACATAACATTGATACCCAGGGTAAACCTCCCATCTCCCATCCACTCATTAGGATTCCTGTTGAGGGGACTCAACCAGTGTCTCTATGGACAACCTGTACTGGTAGTTTACTCATGTGTGGGGTGGCTTCTGTGTTTTGGATAATGCAGTACAGCCTGTCCTATATATGTCAGTGCTGGGGTTCAGGTCCCTCATGTGCATAGCTCCCTGCCATTCAGATTGTACAAGGTGCAGCATGTGCATTGATTCCAGCTTGGACATGGCTTTCTACATCAGGCACAGCTTGCATCTGGGTGGACAGCATGGCAGTGTGTGGAGCTGCACTCTGTTTAATCAGACTACACATTACATGTGTTCCAGCTCTGTCATACTCCTGGTGAGGTACTGTTGTGGACTTTACAGGTGCTGGATGTGTGTGCATGAGGTACACCCACAGGGGCTGTTGTGGTCATTTCTAATGCTGATGAAAGATAACTGCAGAACCAGAATGACCTCCCTTTAGCTAGATGTCAGACAGCATGGACCATACAATCACAACTGAAAACAGGACCCTCTCCACAAAGGGAAAGTGTCCTGTCTGGTGGACCCCAGCAATAAACAAACTGTATGACAGATGAGGGTTACTAATGCAAGACAGAGCTACATCTCCAAAAGGGAAGACAGCTGTGATCAGCACTAGTAGAAAGCTACATTATCTCATAAAGACATGCAAGGTCAACTTGGGGACATAAATCACCAAAGACAATGAAGGTAACCACACTGCTTTCTTCAGTTATGTCAGACACCTGGTTGTGAACCCTCGGATATGCTCAGAGTTGGTACACAACAACATATATTCCAGTGACCTGACAGATATTGGCAACATTCCGGCGGACAGCTTCAGTGCGATTTACCCCTCCCTCACCCCCAAAACAAGATAGTTATCACTGCTGTATGTAACCTCACTGTCATCTTGGATGTCCATGTGAGAGCCACACTCAGCAAAGACAAGTACACAGCATCCATGGGACCTGCTGGTATCTCCAGTTGCATGCTATGTGAACTCCAGAAGGGGCTGGACCCATATATACAACTGCTATTTAACCTTAGTCTTGCTACAGGATATGTACCTGAACACTGGCATACGGCAACAGTGGTCCCACTCCACAAGGGGATGCCTCCACAGACCATGGCAACTACCACCACACAGGCTTAACCAGCCTTGTCTGCAAAGATATGGGAGGAGTCATGGAGCTCTTACACAGACACATTACTGACCCACGGACCCTTGTTCCCACCTAGTTCAGCTTTGTACAGGGCAGATCCTGCCTTTTGCACCTTGCACCCGAAAAGTACCTACCATGAAGATCAGGGTTCTTCAACACATGTCATATGCTTCCAGAATAGAGGAAGTCCAGCTTTGTTCAGTGTCATACCGCATACTTACAGGTGACCTATGCCTGACATACAAGACCATGTCCAATCAGGATTTGGTGGACATACTCCACTGCAAGCAATCCAAATCCACCAGAGCCATGAGAGCTGAGTATTTGAACCTCAGCACATACATGTATAGGACATGCTGGAGGGACAGAGTCATAACTCAGAGGCATCTCACACTCTAGCAGAGTATCCCAGTTCATGTTTGACAGAGTCCCTCACTGACTCTCTTCAGGAGACATCTGGACAACTGCATATGAGACAGAGGCACAGACTAGACAGAGACACAGTCATGTTATTCAATTACGTAAGGGGTCATAATGTGTCACTACTAAGTCAGAGGCACAATATTCAGAATCTATTCTGTACACTTATTACCACTATAAGGGGTGGCAATAGCCACATCACTATGGCTAGGCTTATACATGCACTAGGGCAGATAGCCTAGTAGTACACTATGACACTATGAAACACCGGTGTATGTGTAGCTATTGTCAATCAAACAGTATGATGTGGCTTGGGGGGCTTGATATCTCCCTGTATTCCAACATTGTTTTGTCTATTCCTTCTAGGATATCTAGGGATCAGTTGCTAGTGTCCTCTCCTGCTCATCTGGTGAACCTGGGAATATTGAGGCACTGTTACAGTTGCCTCATGTACACTGACAACCCTCTCCTTCTGCCATAAAACACACATACATGTGAGAGATGCAACTATATAGCCAAAGTGGAGGCTGAGCTCTCTCAACATAGGACTAGCAAGACCAGAGAGAGGGTGAAGGTAACCACACACACATCTTTAATCCAGTCTCACATGGCACTGTCACAACTTCAGATCATACACATAGACACACAGAGACACTCTCGGAGGCTCTGATCAGAAGTCTACCAGAATGGCGGTGGCCACCACAGCAGACACTCACACAACTGCCTCCACAGGGCACAGCACATGCAACACATTGACCACAGAGTTGGTGTGCCAAACAGTCACAGCCCTTAAAGCCAAACACAATGCCAGACACACTTGTCATAGGTGACTCCATAGTCAGACACACTGATGTCCCACTCACCAGATCAGGTACAGAGGAGGTCACAGTAAGCTGCCTATCGGGCACTGGAATCCACCACATAATGCAAGCACTCAGGTCACTAAACTGCAAGTACAGGTCTGACCCAGTCATAATCCATGCTGGTGTGAACGACCTGAGATGTACCTCCCTGGACTACATGGAAAGAGACATAGAGGATCCCTCTGATTATGTAGGCCAGGCAGGTATGACCCTGACCTTCGGCAGTATCCTACCTTCACCAAGTATGATGCCACATAAACAGAGACAAGATGATCAGCTGTAGTATTTTGCTTAGACTATGGTGTCATTCTAAGCGGGTCCAATGTCTGTCTGCCTGGGATGACATGCTGGACAGGCCACGGTGATTTGCAAGGGACGGCTTGCACCTGTCACCCCTGGGCTTCCGGATTTCAGATGATGCTCTTGCCACCCCCATTGTGCCTTTTTATGCAAGACTCAGATTCTACACCTACCACCCTAGAACACAGTAAAGGAAAGACACTAAGGGTAATGCTGCTCAATGCCCAAGGTCTCAACCTCAAGCTGCACACACTCTATGCCCTTCTCAGTATGTAGCAAATTGATGTCTGTGCTGTGCCTGAAACCTGGTTCACAGCTTCTGACAGCACCCCGGCACTATCAGGTGTTACCTCATATCATGCATTCTGGCACCAGCATCCCGACAACACCAAGAAGGATGGTGGGTGTCCATATTCATCAAGGACACCCTCACCTCATGGTTGGTGGCAATACACGATGCATCAGAGACCATCCAGGTGCCAGTGACCGTAGGCAAGACTGCTCTGCAGTTTGTAGCATGTTACATGCCACCCGCTCAAACTCAGGTACCTCACACAGCTATCCTGCAAACACTGAAGGGGATAAATGTATCTCAAAACACCATCCTACTGGGTGATTCCAACTATCCACATATAGACTGGGATCACTAATCATGCCACAACACTCTAACACAAAGGTTCCAAGAGTTCATACACTGAAATGCCATGGAACAACTGGTCCCAATCCCCTCAAGTGGAGGCAACATACTAGAACACATCATCACGAACATGGGGTCACACTGTTCAACACCAGACATATACCCATCATTGGTGAGATCAGATCATGGACTATTCTCAGTGGGAGTCCACATCCCACCCACACCCCAGATGGGAAATGAAACGGTGAAGACCTTCTTAAATGCCGACTTCACATTTCTGAGGACTGGTGTGGTCTCTTTCAAGGCCCCCAGGCCAGCAGACACCATTACCCAAGCCACTGTATCACTTAGAAATGCCTTCTACCAGCACCTCCAGGACTGCATGGTTCAGGCAATCCCAAATAATAATGACTCTTTGTACCACAGGCAAGCATCCAGTCTGGTGGACCCTAGCCATAAACAAGCTGTACAACACAAGGAAGGAGCTACTACAAGATAGAGCGTAATCCGTAGGGGAAGGCACCCTGCTCATTGTGAGTAAAACACTGGGTTCCCCATACAATCATCCGAGGCATGTTTTGAGAGTAAACCCACTCAGGACTCCAGGGACAATCATGAGGCCTTTTTTACCTATGTTTGAAACCTGGGAGGAAACTCCCAGATATGCTCAGACTTAGTTCAGAATAATGTTGATATCACTGCACCTACAGACATTGGCAACATACTGACTGACAGGTTCAGTGCAGATTTCTCCCCCCCCTCCCCCAACTGGGGGGGTATGTACACCAGAGGATTGTAGCCCCCCAAACATCTCCACTGCTGGGGTGGGAACTGCTCAATCCAAGGCAGAAAACACTTTATCCATGGGACCAGATGGTATCCCCAGTTGTGTGCTCCATGAACTCAATAAGTAATTACACCCGCAGTTAGGGCAGCTGTTTAATCTTAGCCTCACCTCAGGATATGTTCCCAAGGAGTGGCATACAGCAATGGTGGACCCACTTCACAAAGGAGGTGCCTCCACCAACCCCAGAAACTACCATCCCATCAGCTTGACAAGCCTGTTCTGCTAAGCTATGGAGAGGATCATAATGGGAATTCTAAATGAAGACATAGGGGACTTGCAGACATTGGATCCAATCCAGTTTGGCTTTGTCAAGGGCAGATCATGCCTTTTAAACTTGGTTGACTTTTTCAAAACACTCACCCAGGCCATTGACGTGGGCAAGGCAGTCCACACAGCCTACCTTGACCTGGCAAAGGCTTTCGACACAATACCCCACTCAGGTATCATTGAAAACATCACCAGCTTAATTGTGAACCCATACATCACAGCATGGGTTGCAAATTGGCTAAGTGACGGAACACACAGGGTCAAAGTTGCTGGTGCCAGTTCACACTCCAGAGCTGTCACAAGTGGTGTCCCACAGGGCTCAGTCCTGGGCCCACATTTGTTCAGTATCTACTTTTCAGAAGTACGAGCAAACACAGGAGGATTATGGCTGACAAAGTTTGAAGATGACTGCAAACTGGGAAGCATAGCTGGAAACCCATCTGACACAGACATCCTTCAGAAGGGTCTCATAGACACAGATAACTGGTGCCACGGCCATGGCCTTACATTAAACACTAAACAATGCATAGCCATACCCTTCAGGAAGAACAAGGTTACCACTACTTCCCATCTAGGTGGCAATCCTCTAAGCACAACGTAGGTTATCAGGGACCTGGGCACCCAGGTTGACAGTGACCTTTTGCTTGACACTCACATTGCCAGGGTAGTTTGGAAGGCCTTCTACATTGGCCACCTCATCATGCAGTGATTCACATCTAGATCAAGGGAGGTCATCATTCCCCTGTACTCATCACACCAATGATTGCATACACTGCCCCATTCAGATTGGATGGGCCCACAAATTCCTCGACAGGAGGTGAAAGGGTCTCAAACATATTTCTTATGCTGCCCGACTGAAGGAATTCCAGCTGTATTCAGTCACTTACTGACTGCTCAGAGGTGATCTGTGCCTGACATACAAGGCTATGTCCAACCCAGACTTTATGAACATGCTTCACCTCAAGACCTCTACATCCATCAGAACTACAAGGGCAGGAGACCTAAACCTCAACACAGATATTAATAGGATGTGCTGGAGGGACAGATTCATCACCCAGAGAGTCCATATGCTGTGGAACAACATCCTGGTACATGTGGGGCTGAGCACCTCACTGGCTTTGTTAAAGTGAGATCTTGACCAATGGATGGGAGATTGCAGGTATACCCCAGGGATAACCTCAGTATCACTGCTTGACAGAGGCACAGCAAAATAATGTGCATATCCATCAACTTGCAGGGGTGGCAGATGCCACAAAACTCTGGCCTAGGCTTATTAATGCCCTAGGGCAGATAGCCTAGTATGAACCTATGGACATAGGCCTGGGGCAGTTCCTGCTATTAGGACAGTGGTCTGCAGCAGGCTATATAGTAGTAGTCGGTTTTAGCCATTGTTTTTGACCATGGCTATTCCATGTTGCTTCTTGTTGTGGTACAAACATGGGTGTGTGGTTATCCATGCTATTTATTGCTAGCCACCCTCATTTTGTATCTTGTTCCATGTTTTTGCACATGTACATCACTGTATGACGTGCAGCTGTTTCCACAGGGTCATATGCGTGGATATGGATGTTAGTTGGGGTCCTCAGGTGTGCATATTGTACATGATATTACATTACTTAACACATGGCATTCATGCCTCAGGTGGTGCTGCAGGGCCACCTCTGTCGGATACACATACTACACTCCCTGTACATTTGGAAGCAGGTTGTGTCATGTTAGGCATCCCTGTTACTGTATGAGTGAGTCAGAGCGGGTATCAGTCCCAGTGTTCCTACTGACCAAGCGTATGCACTATGCGTTGCCTCTTTGCCAAGGCCAGGGCATACTGGGCACGCCTCCTTCTGCCTACTGGGACAAGGTCAGGTTGTTCCTCCTCCGAGTCACCCCCTGCCTGTGGTGGCCTTGGCAATGGTGGGGGGATGTTTGGCCCAGCCCTGTGCTGATCCTGCTGCAGCTGTTTCCGCAGGATCATATTATGTAGCATAGCACATATCATGATCATTTGGGTACATGTAGTTGGTGTGTACTGCAAAGCTCCACCAGATGTGTCCAGACACCAGAACCGTGACTTGAGCAGCCCAAACACACGCTCTATGATATTACGTGTTTGTGCGTGTGCCTCATTATGGCGTTCCTGTTTAGGTGTGTGTGCATTTCTGATGGGTGTCATCAGCCACGGCTCAAGTGCATAACCTGCATCCCCCACTAGGTGTCCGTGTGGGAAGTCCCCATTGGCAAATGATTGGTACAGCTGCGTCAGATGCCAGATGTGGGAATCGTGGTAGCTCCCAGGGCAGCCAGCACACACATTCATTATTATGCTCTGGGCATCACACACGACCTGGCAGTTGATGGAGGGGTATCCCTTGCGGTTAATGTAGACTCTACCCCGCTCACCGGCTGGTGCTTTGATGCGTATGTGCGTGCAGTCTATTGCACCCAGCACCTCAGGGTATCCCGCTATTTGCTGGAAGAGACGCATATTGCTGGCCACAACTTCACGGTCATTAGGGACATATATATGATCACTGACATGTGGTGACATGGCATCCAGGAACTGGTGCAGTACCCTGGAGGCTGATGCCTGTGATATCCCCATCATATCACCAGTTGGTCTCTGGAAGGTACCTGTTGCTAGTATTCTTAGGCCAACACATACCTTGGTTTCCACTGGGATGGGTTCCCCTCTGTTGGTTCTGTGTGTGAGGTGTGGCCTGCACAGCTCAACAATCTGCTGCAGGAGCTCTCTGTCCACTCTATAGCTCTACTATCTCCAGCTCATGTAACCCATGGTAGGTGACCCTGGGCCTGTATACTCTTCTCCTTCTCCTCACTCTGGGTTGTCTGTCAGCATCTGCATTGTCACCACCCTCAGAAATTCGCCTATGCCTGATTATAATAGCCATGGCAGCCCCTAGCATTTCTGCTCTGAGTTCAGCTTTATTTCAGTTTTCAATTCTGATAGCTTAGCTTCTGGCAGTATCTCTTGTGAGAAACAGCCTTCACTGCTCTTTGTTGTGTTTTAAGTGCTGGGCTGGGCTTCTAGTCTGCCTGTGTAATTGCCTGCTTGTAATTGTTTCCACCAATTAACTCCAGCAGTATTCCTGGCAGTTTCCTGTATTTTGGTTGTTTCCTGTTTCCTCTCTGTTTCCTGAGGGGAGCAATGTGCACACCAGCTTAAACACGCTCACAGTCACTTAAACGCCGCACACATCCCTACACAGTGTTACACGCGCAAGCACACATCCTTACACGGTGTTAGCTAGGCTGATTCATGCTAAAACGCCAAGACACTGCCTTACACACGTGCACACCCGCGCAAACCGTTGTAAACAGTTTGCAACACGCTCCCACATGTTGAACCTGCCTTACATGCGCCAAGACACACGCAAGATACACGTATATCAAGAAACTTGGAGTGTAGGGATAGCGTATACCCTCAATTTCTTGACTTTCCTAGTGTTCTGTTGGGACACACCTCCCCCCCCTGATGTCTGTCTGTCATCTGTTACCTTACATTGCCCTCCAATCTGGGACATTTCTTTCTATCCTTCCCCTCCGTGATGTCACCTACCTCTTACTCTGTTCCTCCCCCTTCTCTAACTCTTACACTACTCAGAAAGTGCTCATTACCTATGTGGCAGTGTGATTCAGTATTGTAACCCTCATTTACATAGGATTGCCTAGTAATGCTTAGTTACATATCTTACACGGAGCTTCCCCCCCTTGACAACCACTAAACGGAGGCCATATTGTTTTTAGTCTGCAAGTCCCTCCATTGACATTCCATGTAATACATAAATCCCACAATTGTGGGCTTATAAGCTTCGGTTTTCAGTTTTAGGTAGCGCACCCTGTTTGCGCGGGTGTGCGCTGCAGTTAAACACAATAATCCCGTGAAAAAAAAAAGTTAAATAACTTATTTTTGCAACACTTTTTCATGCCAATGGCCACATATTTGGCCATTGGCATGCTTAATGACACATATGCACCCTTTATTTGGAGCTGACATAGCTCCGTTTTTGATTTTGCAGAAATGTACTCAGTTGTCAGCTGAGTACATTTCTGCAGCGAACACGTCCGTTACACGGACTGGTTTCTGCTTCTTGGATCGCTCAAATACCTCATTTGCATATCTTGGAGCTGCAAATGAGGTATTGAGCATTTCCACACCCAGTCCGTGTAAGAGACGTGTTAGCTGTCTCTTACACGGAGGTTTGGGCTGTACCTGAATCAGGAGGCTTACACGGAGGCTTACACTACTCTTGAACTCTGTGTAAGCCTTCCTGAATCTGGCCCTTTGTTTGTTGGTGGCCATTGGCTCAGTACTCATATTGTTGCTACTGGAAGGTTGTTGTCATCCTGTAATGGCAGTTGTAACTTCATGTAATTATCAATTTTTACACACACACACACACACACACACACACACACACACACACACACACACACACACACACACACACACACACACACAGACACACACACACACACACACACACATAGATAGAGGTTGCAAGCCATCCCCCCCACATCCTTTAAAAAATGTTTTTTTTGTGTCTCATGACCTTGGGAGTGTCATTGTTTTAAGCAGTGACTTTACCCTAAGTTTTAGATTTTTACAGGATGAATAATTATGTGTAATTTAAATAATCCACGATTATTCATAGCAAACACAGTTACCATTCCACCTCCTGAATTAATGTTCCATGATTTTTGTTAATGGTGACCCTCCTCCCTCAGCCCAGATTCATTCTCAGTATTCACTGTCTTGGTTAACTCACTCGTCTTTGACTATGAGCACTATTTTTTTTATCATGTGCTGTTTTATTGTAACTTAAAAAAGCATATGTAGTATATTGTCTTGGGAGACTGTTAATGTCTTGGTATATCTGATTTTGTTTTGCTTTAAGTCACTGCAATTTCTGAGGCCACGTGAACTGGAAAGGAGGGAAACTGTGAATTCCTTCCTTTTTTAAATTTTCTCCCAGATTGTGTTACCTTGGAAGAAATATATACAGAGCTTGGGGTGATGTGGCAGAACCCCTACTCTGGGGGTACAGAGTGGCACAGCCCTTCCTACAAAAATGTCAATTGGTTTGCAGAAAAATTATTCTGTTATAATTATTAAAACTGGTAAGGCAGTGTTTTCATTTTGTTAGATAATGATGATTATAAGACAAAAATATATTCAATGTTTGACAATACTAATGAATGAAATATTATGTACTTATAGATTTATTGATTTTTGTATTGAAGAGTGGTTGACACAAGGGCTTACTGATGCTTTTTTAACTTATTTTGCAGTGGTCTAACAAACAATCAATAGAATATTTGGTTTACCTAAAATATACATATATTTAAATGTCAACTATTAAGGCCCTTTGTGGCTTTTGGTGGTGTTAGTCTACAGCCAATGGCTATTTATGGGGAAAAATGTAAAAAAAAAAAAAAAAGAGATGGTCCAGTAAGGCTATTCCTTTATAAGGGATGTATTTGATTTCATTCTTAAGATTATGAATATTGAAGTTTTGGAGAATGATTTTTTTAAAACAAAAGGTGGAAGTAAGTATTCATGGCAGCTGATATTTTTATGAAAGGTTGAGAAAGAGAAGTGATTTATAATTAAATTTATAAGAAGCCAGTACAGAATAATAGTTATTTGTTTTCGGAGCATGCAGCTAATTAATGTGAAGACCGATATAATTAAAGGGCAGTTAGTAAGAACTAGTCTGGTGACAAAAATCTCATTTTTCTTTAAAGCTGAAAGCCAAGCAGTTATGAATAGATTAATAAGCAGATGTGGTAAAAACGAAATTAAAGTATGAAGGTGTCAGAAATACAAACTATACAGACACTGACTGAGAAGTGCTAAATGGAGAATTGCTTATAACTGCAGTACTTCTGTATTTTTTTTATTATTCTATTGATGCACATGCTATTAGAATAGTAAAACAAACAAAAAAAATAACTGTACAATTTTTAAAGGATTTCCTAACACTGTTAATAGGAGAGAAGTTCCATGTTTTACACAAAAGAGGCAGTAGCTTAAAAGACATTTTCCAGGTATGACCTAACAACGTAAATGTTAGAACATATAATTTACCCAGAGATATGTGTAATTGTGGGCATGGTGATCATTACAAATTCATTAACTGTGGAATTGTTCAGATTAATGTTACTAATATGATGATTTATGTGCCTGTCTCCTTAATTGCAAGTCAATATTAGTTGAGATATGAAACATGCAACAGTTTATTTCTTGGAAGGAGAACTAGAAAATTACACTCTGGAATATATGAACATGTGTATGCAGTTAGGACAAACACATTCTAATGCTCTAGAAAAGCATACAAATGCTTATGTGGATTAAAATGATTACAAATGTACTGTTATTGACAAAGTTAAGTTTGTAATCTTAAAATTACTTTGAAAGCAGAAGAGATTTTGGATTAGAAGAAATACAGCTGACAGGTGACACTGAATGAGAGTTGTGCCCCAGATGTGAATGAAAGGGAGAATTTTAAAGTAGTTTTGAAAAGAAGAGGTTTGAAGCATTAATTTGCACATGCCATACAATAAATCATGTGATTTTTTTCTTTAAAAGGTGTGCGCCTTTCTGATGTTCACAATCTAAACAAGTCTTGGTTAAGATAAAAGCGCTAAATGTATTGTGAATAAAGACTGATTTAAATGATTGCTGCCATTTCTCTATGATTGATTAGTATTTTGCAATGTTATTCTTTGTAATATTGTAAATAGCCACCAGAAACAAAAAATCAAAACTAAAATCCCCAAGGAATAAACTGTGCCTGCAAGCAAAAAAACAATGTAAATAAAGAGGGGTCTATATCAGAACACCAAAAGTTCATTCTTTCGAATGTTCTTACATTGACCCCTGGTCAGCGAATGCTGAAAATAGCGAAACAACAGATAACCAAATTATTTCCTAGGGGAAATAATTTGGTTGTCCGTTTCTGTCGTTTTGCTATTTTCAGCGCTGTGGTGGAAAGTTATGGCTTGGGTTCAGGTAAGTGTGCGATTGGGCATGGGTTAGGTGAGTTAGGGTTAGGGTGCGGATGAGGTGAGTGCGCGATAGTGATGGACCTTAGGGTTAGGGTTTGGGTTAAGGTAAGTGGATAGTTAGTGGTGTTTGTACAGTTTAGTGTAGGGTTAGCTGTAAGATTTTGGGTGTATGTGTATGAACTGCTTTTTGTTTGGTGCACATGTGTTGTGTGTATGTGTTTTGGAACAGCAAATTTTTTTCCCTAGGAAAAAATTTGCTGTTCTAAATGTTCGATGTTGTCAGCGTTCGCTGATTAGGGATCGATGTAAGAACATTCAAAAGAATGAACTTTCGGTGTTCTGATATAGACCCACTAAAGAGAACAAGGCCCAGAAACACGACTGAAAGCATAAAAAGTTTAAAAGTTTAATAAGGTAAGCGCTTTTACACCAAATACTAGTGCTGCTTCAGACCATCTGAAAGCTACATCAGCAATCACTATTAGTACATACACATTGATTCAAAACAACCAGTGAGTGTCAAGGATGATAAAAAACCTGACATCAACTTATATTAATTAAAAGAGTCATTGTGCTTTTAATACAGGCTTAATAGAAACCCTGTCATTTAGACTCAGGTATTTATCAGCTTGCCATAATATAATCCAATGCAATTCTCTGGTTTCAGTAAAGTTTTTTATATCACCACCATGTATATTTTCAAAAATAGTTTCAATAACTTGAAATTTAAAGCTATATTCATTCTCACTCTGTATACAATGTCTGGCTAATGCATTCTTAGTGTTGCCATTCCTAATACAATAAATATGTTCCCTGACTCATTCCATCAGTGATCTACTGGGTTTTCCTACATAGAAACAGTGACAAGCTGTACATATTGCTAAATAAGTCAAATTCCTAGTGCAACAATGAGTTTTAACCTCAAATTTATACTCTAAACAAGTAACCGGTGAATAAAACATGCTGATGTATCAATAAATGTACAAAAATTGCCTGTAAGGCATTGACTAGTGCCTGTCAGGCCACCACCATGTCCTCTTTCTTTTGTGTCACATTTTTATAACAAAGTTGTATTTTAAGAGATTTCTTATTTTTAAAAGCAAAATTCAGTCTATGGCCAACAACCACTGTAATGTCATTGTCCAGATTCAATATAAACAAATTTGACTTACTAATATTCAATATATGTCATATCACTAGTATAAAAATAAAGATAGAGATAAATTATTTCTATTACTAGCAACATGGGGTGACCTGACCTCAAAAACTTGATTGGAAAAATATGGTTTTGCTTTGTTTTCTCTATGTATAGCTCCCATACAAATATTTCTTTCAATTTCACAAAATTTATACCCCCTTTCATGAACTTCTTTCTTAAGCATCTGGACATCTTTCCTAAAGGCATCGTCACTGTTATTTAACCTAGACATTCTCATAGTTTGGCCTTTAATAACATTACGGAATATATGTCCAGGGTGCATGCTATCCCTATGCAGGATAGCATTTCTTCTACAATATTTTCTATTATAATTTAGTTTGAAAATTCCTAGTTATATCAATAGTAACTAGTACATCAAGAAAATCTATCTCACTAACAGAAACCTTATATGTAAATTTAAGAAAGGATATGGTGGACTCTAGATAACTAATAAATGATATAAGCTGCTGTTCAGTACCCTCCCCCCACACACACACAAAACAAGTCATCAACAAATCTCCTGTAGAATCTAAGAAATTAATCAGAATTTAATAGAAAAATTGTCTCCCAATCAGCCATGACTATGTTGGCATAGCTATTGGCACAGGGTGTGGATAAAGCTCATTGTTACACTATGAATTTGATTTATTTAGTGATATGTACAGCTTGTCGCTGTTTCTATGTAGGAAAAACCAGTAGATCACTGATGGAATGAGTCAGGGAACATATTTATTGTATTAGGAATTGCAACACTAAGAATGCATTAGCCAGACATTGTATACAGAGTGAGAATGAACATAGCTTTAAATTTCGAGTTATTGAAACTATTTTTGAAAATATACGTGGTGGTGATATAAAAAACTTTACTGAAACCAGAGAATTGCATTGGATTATATTATGGCAAGCTGATAAATACCCGGGTCTAAATGACAGGGTTTCTATTAATCCTATATTAAAAGCACAACGTCTCTTTAAATAATATATGTTGATGTCAGGTTTTTTTATCATCCCTGATACTCATTGGTTGTTTTTAATCAGTGTGTATGTACTAATAGTGATTGCTGATGTAGTTGTCATATGGTCTGAAGAAGCACTAGTATTTGGTGTGAAAGCACTTACCTTATTAAACTTTTTATGCTTTCAGTCGTGTTTCTGTGCCTTGTTCTCTTTAGTAATATTGTAAATACGTATGTTAATATAAAGTAGAGTTTTTCAGTCATGATGTTGTACATCTTGACTGAGGGTGACAGAATGCATCATTATAAATACCCTGAATTTATGTTCATTAAGTCACCTATTCCCACTTACATAATTAATGTTCAGTGTATATTTTCTAGGGTCACCCTCTCTGTCTTCCAAAATACATGACCAGCATTTGTTGTCTAGAGACAATGCCCTGGATTCAGCAAGCTCTACACAGAGTGCCTGAATAGTGTCAGAGCTGCTGCATGCAATATGGCTAACGAGCAATTTAGGAACGAGCCTCCAAGACGTGAAAGAGAGTGCCTACACCATTCCTACACAGACACCACTGCCATATGCTAATTACCTAATTTTCTTGTGAAAACCATACAAATGAGGTGAATTAGCAATCCAGGAAGCAGGCAGGCATCTGTGCAGGAATAGTGTAACCTGCAGAAATGTATTTGGTTACTAAACAAATGCATTTCTGCAAATTTCAAAACGGAGGCATGACAGCTCAAAAGAAAATATGTATTCAATGTTATAGGCATTCCAATGGCCAAATATATGGTCAATGGCATGAAAAATAGTTGCACTTTTATAAAAAAAAAGTTGTTTTTTTTGGCCGATCTCAGCCGTTTAAGTGTAGGGCTGCGGTGCGCAAACGGGATCGCCACATAAATAAGAAAAAAGGGGGAAATAAGCTTTTATACCTCAAATCAGCATTTTGCAATAATAATCAATGGCATACATAAGATAACAATACCAGGGAATAGTGGTTGCTAAGAGGGGAAGGCTGTGAGTGTGGTAACCATGAATTACCATTCTGGCTTATGTAAATGAGGGGATTGATATTGAATCACAGATTTCCTCTCAGTGTTAGCTTACACCCAACCGTGTAGGTGCAGCAGTGCCAATGTATAAGTATAAGAGGTGGATGACCTCATAAGAGTGTGTGTCATGCATGCTGTAAGATTATTGGAGCTCTATTGCCTGTGTCTGCCCTTAGCTAAGCAAAGCTAAGGAAGGGTGTGTGTCTGAGGCTGCGTAGCAGTGTTTACATTGCCTAAATGGGTGTGCGCTCCATGCACTGGGTTTTAAATAAAAAAAAAAACAGGAAATAGCAGCACTGTTCACATCTGAGCACTGGGCATGCACGGCACACTTTGGGGCTTAAACAGGAAGGCAATGGGAAGGGAAAACAGCAGTAGGAAGGCAATCAAGAAGAACTAGCATAGCTGGCAGGTGAAATGTATCAGAATTAGCCAATTACACAGGCAGCAACCCAGCATACTACTATAAACTATGCAAACACCTTCCAGCCTGTTTTTTCCCACAAACTCTGCACCAATGGTGTACACAGATAGGGAAATTTTACCTGACAAAACTAACAAAATGTTAGGGGCTGCTGTCGCTGTCATACATCAATATGTGATAAAGACTGAGGGTGGTGAGGAGGAGAATGCTGACAACCAACCCACACTGAGGAGGAGGAGAAGATTGTACAGACCTAGGGTAACCTACCAGGGCCAAAATGAGCTGGAGATAGCAGAGTGCTATAGGGTAGACAGGGACATTCTAAAGCAAATTGTTGAGTTGTGCCAGCCATAACTTGCACACAGAACTAATAGAGGGGAACCCATCACAGTGGATACCAAGGTATGTCTAGGCTTAAGAATACTAGCCACAGGTACCTTCCAAAGACCAACTGGGGAAATCATGGGGGTCTCACAGGCATCAGTATCCAGGGTACTCCACCAGTTACTGGATGCCATGACATAACATACCAATGAGCACATATATTTCCCTACTGCCCGCAAGGTACTGACCACACATATGCGTCTCTTCCACCATATAGCAGAATACCCTGAAGTAATTGGTGCTACAGATTACACGCACATCCACATCAAAGCACCACCCAGTGAGTGGGGCAGGGTCTACATAAACTGCAAGGGCTTTTTCTCCATCAACTGCCAGATTGTGTGTGATGCCCAGGGCATTATTATGAATGTGTGTGCTGGCAGCCCTGGAAGCTATCACGACTCCCACATCTGGCATTGCTCACAGCTGTATCAGGTGTTTGCCAGGAGGGACATCCCATATGGCCAGCTGGCTATGCACTGGAGCCATAGCTGATGACATCCATCAGAAATGTCCACATACCCGAACATGAACACCATAATGAGGCACACACACAAACCAGGATCATTGTAGAGCATGTGTTTGGGATGCTCAAGTCACAGTTCCACTGCCTTGACATATCCGGTGGAGCCTTGCAGTACTCTCCAGCTACATGTACACAAATGTTCATAGTATGTGCCATGCTACACAATATGATCCTGCGGAAACAGCTGCAGCAGGAACAGCATGGTGCAGGGCCACACAGCCCCCCCACCATTGACAAGGCCAGCACAGGCACAGAGGTACTCAGAGGAGGAACATCCTGAGCCAGCCCCTGTAAGCAGAAGGAAGTGTGCACAGTATGCCCAGGCCTTGGCAAAGAGGCAACGCATAGCACACACATTGATACTGTAGGGACCCAGGGACTGATACCTCTCACTGACTCACAAAGACAGTAAAAGGGATGCCAAGCATGACACCACCTGAGCTTTACTATGTACAGGGAGTGTACTATGTGCATCCAACATAGTCAGCCCTCCAGATCTGTTCTCAATACTGGCCCAGCAAAAAGGAAAGTCACTCTCCCTATCAATTACTGAATGGAGTAGTATGTTCTCATACTTGAATGTAAGATACGGATGCAATCATACAAGGGAATTGGGTGGCTGAATGGGATTGCAGCAGACAGCTATAAGGGACACCAGGAAATCCATAACAAATACTGATGTCAACATACTAGGCAGCACTACAAAAGGTGACATCCCCCACTGTAGTACGTGATGGCCCAAAGATCTGTGGGTGTGAATAGGTCACACACATGGATATCAGTGAGGGTCACATATCCACCACTAGCCTCACCCAGCAGGACAGGTGTAGATGACCATGAAGAAAAGCTGAGCTAAGGCCAGCAAATGATGGCAATGGTTAACAGCCCCCCACCAGACCTACACAGACATACTATAACAAGTCTGGCAGTTGCATTCCAGTTCTGAAGGGTAAGAACTCTGAAACTGAAATCTATGTTATTAAGATCTAACATGTGTACACCACTGATATGCCTCCTGTCTGCATGATAGTTCACAATACAATATGAAATGGAAGCCAACAGAGTAACTGTACCAGTACAGTCACTTCAAATGTTAAAGTCTGCAGGTGTGCACCCCCCACCCACAATCCCATGTAGAAATGCAGTAACAGATGGCCTGCAGCACTCTCAAATGGCCTACAGTCCTCTGGCAAAGGCCCTTGCCTCACCCATAGTGCCAATGTATGTAATGTCATGAGGTCCCAACTAACAACCTAACAGTAAACAGAAACCAAATGCAAGGCCATGTTGACAAATGCCAGGAGCATGCCTCACTATGTCCTATTGCAAGGACTGTGGATCAGGTCAGAAATACTACTAGGAAAAAGGTCCAACAATAGGGATACCTCCAAGATATTGCTTACATAATGTTAGGCAGAGGAGAGAATACCAGGGGGGGGGGTTGTACAAGTATGGATGTCATGGACTGTGTGAAATCTGAAACTAATGTCTGCCCATACTACTCCTGACTGCAAACCCATGAATGAATAGCCACAAAACCACTTGTAAACCACAATGTGTAGGTAAACTGACCAGATATACGAGTCCTGCCTTTGGATAACCTGGGTATATCTGTACAGCTGAGAGGTATGGCCCCAGCAGGATATGGCCATTCCTTGAAGTTCAGCAAAGCACAAGGAGGGGAACCCCAGCCAGCATACTAACAAGGTGCTGCACCATTTACACAGAACCAGCAGTCTATTGTCTGTAGCTACCCCTCCGCAATGGCAGGTGTGGGCTAGAATGTGTAGTCTATATGCCTCAGAATATTGGTCTCTGCTGCATTCATCTCATATTTACTGATAAATAACTGTGAGCAAAGAATGATAACTGTCAGCAGTCGAAGACATGACACATCACAATGTAAGACAGTATATATGTCAGAATATCTATGCTACAACCAAACATGTCACACAAGCAGCACAGACAGCAATAGTTACAGTATCCCCTGTTATGTTAAGTCCATTATGTCTCCATATTGGCAACCTATCTACAGATATCCTGCAGAAACAGGTTGCTAGGTGTAGCTGTAGTGCACAAAACCCTGAACTGGAGTCCACCCCTCCCTGGAATGGATGCACACACTCAATATAGAAGGCTATACTGGGCATGCTCCTGCACTTAGAGAAATGAAACCTATGTCTCACAACACCATGGACTACAGTTATTGGTTATTCGCACCTGTATGTGCACACACACCAAATTGTACACCATTGATACTTCACACACACACACACACATACATACACACACTGGATAGGAATAAACATACATATCTAAGGCAAATATAATATTATATGTCAAACATACACACAGAGACGTGGGGAAGAGAAAGACAGACAGCGACAGAGAGAATCCCATTATGAGGCCTGTCCCAACCATTACACATCTCATTGGCCTATATCACATGATGTGCTGATGTCATTCACTGTAGAAATACCTTTGGTTAGCCCTCAGCCCTATAGTGTCAGTGGTGCTTATGATAACTGTGTGACACTACAGTACAAATAGGTATCCATGTAGCAGGTGCAATCTCAGTCCTGTCAAATGTAAAGTTTTGTGTGTGTGTGTGTGTGTGTTTGTGTGTGTGTGTGTGTGTGTGTGTGTGTGTGTGTGTGTGTGTGTGTGTGTGTGTGTGTGTGTGTGTGTTTCTAGATGAATGAGATTAAAGCCATTC
Organism: Protopterus annectens; assembly: GCF_019279795.1. Taxonomy (NCBI): domain Eukaryota; kingdom Metazoa; phylum Chordata; order Ceratodontiformes; family Protopteridae; genus Protopterus; species Protopterus annectens. Next base: position 347,342,824 of record NC_056734.1, on the reverse strand, counting down.
ACAGTCACTAAATCTCCTGTACCCCAACTTTGGTACTGCTGCTGATGTCACTTACCTTCAAAGATACCCTTGGACAGCTCACTAGCATATAAGCTCTGTGGTGCTTGTGATAACTGCATAATACTATAGTGTAGCAAACTACTTAGGTAGGAGTTCCAATCCTGGCAACTGTGTAAATGTGAGTGTTTGTGTAAGAGAGTGTGTGTATCTTTATAGAGACCTGATTTTGTGGTCATTCACACTTACAACACCTCCCTTATCCTTCCTTCAGCACTGCTGTTGATGTGACTCACCTTCAAAAATACCTTTGGGCAGTTCTCCAGCATATAAGCTTCATGGCACATGAGATAACTGTGTAATGCTATAGTATAGCAAACTAGCTAGGTAGGAGTTCCAATCCTGATTCTGGCAACTGTGTAAATGTGAGAGAGTGGGTGTATCCTTGTAGAGATCTGATTGTGTGGTTATTCACACTTACAACACTTCCCTTACCCCTCCTTTAGCACAGCTGCTGTTGTGACTCACCTTCAAAGATACCTTTGGACATATCTCTAACATATAACCTCCAAGGCGCATGTGATAACTACCTAATACTATAGTGTAGCAAACTAGTTAGGTAGGAGTTCCAATCCTGATCCTGGCAACTGTGTAAATCTGAGTGTTTGTATGAGATAGTGTGTGTATCCTTGTAAAGACCTGATTTTGTGGTCATTCACACTTACAACACTTCTTTCACCCCTCCTTTAGCACTGCTGCTGATGTCAATCACCTTCAAAGATACCTTTGCACAGCTCTCCAACATGTAAGCTCCATGATGCATGTGATAAATGTGGAACAATGTAGTAACAATAACTACATAGGTATGGGTTTGAATCTCATCCCTGGCAAGTATGTGTACATATGTATGTCCGTACCTCAAATATTTAGGCACAATTTACATCCAGTACACATCTCAGTGCCTGACTTTAGCAGTCCTGCCGATATCATCCACCTTAGAAGTACCTGTTGCCAACCCTAAACCATCTAAGGTCATTGGTGCATGTGGTAAATGTGCAACATAATGTTCCAAAGAGATAGTTAGAGAGAGATTTGAACATCACCCCTAACAAATGTAAATGTGTGTGTAGGGTAAAATATTTTTTTGAATCTCTCATCCACTACATCACCCAGTGCCAGTATATATAAGTGTAGATACAAACTGGAAGTCGACCACCACAATAAATGGATAAAATATATTTAATGTGAACAGATAAGCGCTTTCACGTGTACCAAGACACGCTTCTTCAGATCCTTACAACAGACATATTTGACGTTCAAGTATATATATACATTTCTAAAACAATCAACTTAATTAGTCTAATTTTAAGCATATGGTTAAAATCATTCAATTAAACAGGCCAAGCACTGGCAGGTACTGTTGCTCATATTACAAAGTAGGCAAAGTAAACAATTGCAGAATGAAAAAGGTTAAGCAGTTACAAAATGAACAAATTTTCTTGGTTAAAACAGCGACAGCTGATCATAAAACCATATATCCTAAAAACTCTTATTCATGCAGTCCTAGTAACTAAAGTGAATATATATTCTAAAAACTCTGTATCAAATATATCATATAGGTATATGATAGATGTGCAAAACCGCTGAGATGGAATAAAAACTAAAATATCAACTTTTGTCAGGCAATGGCATAGGATTGCTGCACTTTTCTTTAAAACTGCTTATCTATTAAATGAACTATCAATGAAGGCAAAAACATAACTTATATATGAGTCTAAAAATGTATAAATATAAATATAAATATAAATATAAATATGAATGTAAATGTAACAATATGAAATTTCTATACATGTATATATATAAACAAACATAAAAGTATATATATAAAAAATATATATATATATATAAATGTATACATATTGAAAACACCATGTATGTGGCTTGCTTAATGATGAGCAACAGTGACAAATGAACACAGTGAACGGGAATGAAACGAAATGTGATCAAATACCTAGAAATGAATTGATTTCATGTGCTAAATAAATCTCATGAACAAGAACAAGTTTCGAAGAGATTAAAATATGTAAACATTAGAATGAAAATCATGAAATAATTCTTAGTATCTACAGAAGTACATAACCATATACTTTCCAAATGTGTATATAAAAAATGACAATCAATCAAAATATAACAGGCTAAAACATCCTGACAGGATATATAAAGCAAATTGACCTTTCTTATGCTGACATTGTATGTGTATCAGGGAAAAGATGCTAATCCAAGTCTATGTATAAAATAAGAAATATAATAATAAAGAAGTATAATCAAATAAATATATCTGTATACACAACCACTAAGATCAGATATTGTAAAGAGAATTACTTTGCACTACATCCTTTTAAAGGAGCCCTTACACTGACATATTGATTGAGACCTGGCTCATAATGTGCTTTGAGTTTGAAAATCCAAGAGAGTTCCACTAACTCTAAATCATTAAAATTATCTCCATCTCTAGGATTGGGTAAAACTGTCTGTAGGATTCTAAATGCAAATGAATGTGTTAAATTATTAGCAATGTGTTTAGCCAAAGCACTTTTGGTATCACATTTCCTAATGTCTAAAGCATGTTCCAGTATCCTCTCCCTCAAGGTCCTAGTAGTCATTCCTACATAGAACGCTGTACAACTCTGGCACGTGGCTAAATATGTGAGATTCTTGCTTGCACATGTGCCATTGTGATGGGGTTCAAACCTATAGTTCAACACTGGATGCTCAAACTCCTGGACTGTAGTAATCAAGGTGCATGCACTACACTTATTACAAGGAAAAGTTCCTGACTTCACATTCTTATTGATGCTTATGTTCTCATTAACATTATTCGACTCTATGCATAGGAGCCTACTGAGATTCTTACTGTTGCGAAACGTATATGATGGTGTGGAACCCACTATTGCTACTAACTGTTGATCAGTCAAGAGGATGTGCCAATTTCTGAGAATAATATCTTTAATGTGATGGATATCACTAGTGTATCTAAGGTTAATTCTAACTCTGGATTTATCAAACGGCTTCTTGCCACGAAAACCAGACGTTCTTGTATGATTACCAATGAAAGCAGTCTGTTCGTTGAATAAAACCTGATTCTTAACCTTCCTAACCTTTTCTTTGTCATAGCATATATAAGGGCTGGTGATGTTCCTCAATTTAGAAGTACCTTGGGGGTACATCCATCCAATAAACTCTGTGGTGCATGCGTTAAATGCTGTACACTGTAGTAACAGTACATAGTTAGGTAGGGTTTGAAACTCAGTACTGGCAAGTGTGTGTGTGTGTGTGTGTGTGTGTGTGTGTGTGTGTGTGTGTGTGTGTGTGTGTGTGTGTGTGTGTGTTTGTCATCAGTATCCTGTGTGAGGGTTGGTGTGGTTGTGTAATAACAGGATCCTTTGGGAGGTGCATTTTGCTAAATTATTATGTTGAGGACCTAGTATATGTCACAATGTCCAAATTACAAGGCCAACAGATGTCAAACACCGGAGAGGTTGGTGTAGACAATCCACAGCCCTAAATGTGACAGTATGTATTAGTGAACAATATAGGCAACCCTTCTATTACTCAGAAACCACTTTACACCAATATATCATACACAAACACACTTGGCTAGGCAACAACCACTATATTGGTAATTCCCCTGCATATTGCCTCACAGATAGCACCCATGGTGTGATAGCAGTGAACTACATGTCTGTTGACCACAACAGTGCCACTAACATCAGAAAGCACTTTGATGTGTTACATCTCATGACTGAGTGTATGTTATGTAGCAAGTAAAAGGACATGGCACCCTGTCCCATCCCTTCAGTAGCCCAATAAATGTGTACAGTGGCCCTTTTGCCATGTTCCCCACTGGACACCTGCAACAACTGTAGAGTCTGCAAATGTACCCCACAAAGGGAATACCATGCCTTATACACATTCCCTGTATGGACAGATGCTGCTAACTCCACTGAATACCCATATCATACTGTCAATGTAGGTGCAATCACAACCTCAGTTACATAACCAGGTTTCACCAAATGAGGTCAGGAATGCTACATCAGAAGATACCAATCTGTCCACACAACATGCCCCAGAGACCTCAAGCACACTTCCACACATCAAAGAACATGCACGTGGGACGTGCACAATGCAGGCACTGTCCATGTTATGGAATATTGATCACATACATGGGAAGCAGTGTACATTGCTGGCCATCCACAATAGAAACCTGGATGAGTGGATGGGGAATACAATACTCACCCCTGGGGACCACTCCAGTGACAATACCCCTGAGGCACACTGGGGACTATTGTCATGTGACCTGATGCCAAGGTATTCCCTTGGGCTAGCCTTTTAGAGCCTTCAGGCCCATTCACCTAGTACACACCTATGAAGCAATACACCTATGGATCTCAGTACTGTCAAGTGTGTGCGTGCGTGTGTGTGTGTGTGTGTGTGTGTGTGTGTGTGTGTGTGTGTGTGTGTGTGTGTGTGTGTGTATGTGTGTGTGTGTGTGTTTGTTTGTGTGTGTGTGTGTGTGTGTGTGTGTGTGTGTGTGTGTGTGTGTGTGTGTGTATAGTAATCCCAGTGTGTTTGGTTGATGAATATCCCCTGAGGCTGTGGCTATTAGCAATAGGAGGTGTGTCCAAACCAGAACATGTACCATTCTCCATTTTACAACAGATGTTGTACATCAACATGTACCTATTTATTACACTTAGCCCTATAATCTGTGCAGCATATGCAATCACTGTGTTACAGACCGGGAATTACCATGCACATACTGTACCCTGCCTATGACATGGTGGATGTGTCACCACACTGCCATACCCTGTGGCCTTGTTGCAGGGCCACATCCTGGTGAAACACAGATGCCTAGAACAGACATGTGATACAGCATGTGAGAACACATTCACTCAGCACTTCACTTGTGGGGGGAGAGAGGGGTAAAGCTGGCACTGAATGTGTTGCCATGACTGTGGTCACAATATATGTTGTCTCAGGATAGGTATTAGCTTTGTGCAGTAACTTGCAGCACTTGTGTTTAATGCTGTGGAGGTTGTTGATGTAACTATCATGGCTGTTGTGACTGTTGTTAGTGTCTGCTGCATCTTTACTGCCCTAAATGTCCGACGGGGACTCCATGAGAGATCAAAAGTTGTGTTTGAGGGTAATGAGGGAGTTCAACAGTCATGGGATACCACTTTTCCCTGCAACAGTGTCCTCCTTCTGATGTACACTTCAGTAATTGCAGAGTCCATCAAATTGTCTCCCAGTGTTTGGAGGACAGTGTCTGGGTTCTGTTGGCTCTGGCTAGTACCGTGCATTCATGTACCTGTTTGTACAACACCTATGTGTATGATTCCACAGTCATGCAGCTGCATCCAATTGTCATGGCTCCAGTGAAGACACCCACTCCTGTTTTCATGGCTGCAAAGTGAGCTTTGGAGAGTTTTTGCCAGGTGGTAATCTTTGTGGTGGGTGTGGCTGACATGTTGAGTTCCATGTTGATTACAGCCTGTGTGAATCTCACCATGCATGGAATGACATCTGGGAATGAGCAATGGTCCCATATTTAAGTGGTCAACACAGGTCAAGGTTGTTGCATCCTCTACCATGGGTCAGTATAAGCTGGTCTAGGGCAATGGAAATGATGAATCCTAGAAGTGTCGGGCCACTGTACTGGCAACTGGCTACATTTTCCAGGTGATGGAGGGGTAGTTGAAGACTCGTACTATGTCAGTGTTGCATTGGGCCATCAGAGATGTCAGGGTGTTCAGGAATGTGCAGGGACAGTCTGGGGACATAGATGTGGACCCATAGCAGGCTATGGTCTGGCTAGCACCATTACTCCAAGGCAGTTGTACTGGAAGTATCTCCAATGCATTATGATGGGATGGTAGTCTAGAGATGTTCCTACCCATAGTGAATATGGAGACAACACCACTTGTGGAGGTGTGGAGTGGTCCATGTTTGGGCACTGACAGCTGTGGAATGCATCATAGCCTGATACTACAGGTCTGCTGTCTGCTGTTGTGAACCACCTCTCCACTACAGCAGACACGTGTCCTCCATTCCAACAACTGGTATGAGTGACTGCATCCTGACAGTTATATGTCCACTGTTGAGCAGCATGCCCCTCAGATTGCATACATGTGTAGCTGTTATGGTGGTAATAACATTAGGAACACTGCCTAATAAGGCACTATAGGGGTGGCAAGACATGTAGCCAGTACCTGACAACCCAGCGGTGATAGATGTAGGATATCCATGGCAAGTCATTGGGTTCTGGCAATCATGCCATCCCAGTCCGAGAAGCCCTGGATCCCTTGAGAATGACACATAATATGTAAGCCAAGCCAATGTTGCAATCAACCATCTGTTAAAAGTACTGTAGCATCATTCTGGATGACAGCAGTACACTGCCCAGGACTACTGTCACACCTGTCTGAACCACATAATCAGAGAGTTCAACCATGTATCCTGTCATGTAGTCCAGGGAGGTGTGTCCCAGTTCATTCACACCCACAGGATACAAAGTGATACTCATAGTTGTTGTGGAGTGACATGACTGACTGTGTCATGTGTTAGACTCTGGCATGTGATTGACATTTGGCTGTTACCTGCTCCATATTCAACCAAATGAGTGGGATGGGTGTGCCTCAGTACTGAGTTACCCCTTAATCACTGTATTGTGCAAGGTGGTTAGCCTTAAGGGCTTAGGTTGGGGGCACACTGTGTAGATTAAGTATGTGTCCCTTGGCATGTGCCATGTCACAGTGTCTGAGTGGGTATCTGCCTTGCTGCTCTGTGCTGTTTGGGTAAATGTCCATTGAGTGCCTCTGGGAAGGTGGATGTGTGGCTTTTCACTGTATGTCATGGCTGTCAAAGTGGGTGTCATGGTGAGCTACGTGTTCCACATTGTGTGGTGCAGGTGTTGATCTTATCCTCTTGACCTGCTAGTCTATTATTTACTGGAAAGTGCATATGTCCACACTGGGTGATATATGGGTAACCCTCACAGGTCTGAGTGTTTGGAGTTTAGAGTGGAGGGTTGTCTGTGTACATGCGGCAGTTGCAACAGTGCCCCAGAATGGACATGTGCACCAGATGAATTGGTAAAAGCACAGATAACTACCCTTCAAGCATTCCAGGAGGGGTGGACATAACTAGTAAGTACTGGGGTGACATCTGTGATTAATGAGTACTGCTGATGGCTCACAGGTGTGCCACACTTCATGATGCAATAACCTGGTGAAGTGCCAAGTCATAATTCTAGTTGAAGTGCAAGACAGAAAGAACTAGCATGATGTATGTGTAAAACAGAAGGCAGACTGTCTGCAACCTGTAATACTTTACCACAGCTGTACAGTTATTAGACATTTTGGCCATTTAAAATTTCAGTGAGTTCTGTAGCTCATGCAGTAACTACATGACACTATAGTAGACATACCTAAATAGGCAGGAGGTCTTATCTCAGTACTGGCAGGTATGTGCATGTGTGCGTGTGTGTGTGTGTGTGTGTGTGTGTGTGTGTGTGTGTGTGTGTGTGTGTGTGTGTGTGTCTGTGTGTGTGTGTGTGTGTGTGTGTAAATCATGTACTATATGGCTCATACCATTTTTGACCTGTGTACTGCCCTTTACACTTCCCTTCACTCCACTTTAGTAGACCTGTTGTTGTAATCCACCTCAGAAGTACCTTTGGTTGAGTTGGAAATGTATAACCTCCCTTGCAGGGTCTCATAACTGCATAGCACTATAGTTGGAATACCTAAATAGGCAGGAGTTCTAATCCTAATGGTGGCGACTGTTTTGTGTGTGTGTGTGAGGATCATATCATGTGTAGCGTATACCATTTTGATGTGTATACCATACACGGTTAGTGACCACCTCCCATTGCCATTACTTTATACAGGGTGGTGATAGCATCTGCCTCACATGCAGAAGGTTAAACCATTATACAGTCCTCTGTACAGATGTGTCTGGAATATCCATATGTTTGAAATCTATACATGGTCGAAAGTGGTCTGTGAGCCTTAACAATGCTCATGTATGTGATATTATAGCCAAATAGGCCACAGTGAGTGTACTGACACATATGGCAGCATGAGGTATCATACCTGAGTGAAACATCATGCTGATAGGACGTCTGCTGCCCTCACAGGTGACCTGTCTTGTAGGTGCAATACATGAGTACAGTGGTTTTACAAGTGAACTGTACCTGTTATGGGTCACATTAAAGGCTGGAAGAGGTGTGGACTGTCATATTGTGGTCCTAATTAGTAAGTAACAGGAACACCTTGCATTTTAAGAGGGGTGTGTACATAATTTATATCCACTGCATACCAGTAATGTGTCATGCATGACCTTACCTTAGGCCATTTGTCCAGCACAATTTGCTGGCCACTGTCCAGACGTCTTGGCATTGAGAAATTGTGGGGTATGCTACAGGAATGTTGAATTCACATCAGATAGGCCCCAGTGGTGGCCACTGTGATGCAATACAGTTAACCCCAGCACAAGTAAACATGCACAACAAGCAATATAGCTATTACATAAAGCAATATAGCTATACTGATGGTTGTGTGCATGGTAAATTGCATGCGCTTCACATGCCTGGGGTATTGCCAGGCAACAATAGAACAATGTAATACCCACCAGCTGCAGGCTTCTGTCCCATATGTAGACCAGAGGGTCCTAGGTAGTTGGAAAAGGGGGTTATTGTCAGCAGGCACACATGTGGCCTTTGTATAGGATAGATGCAGCATGTCTACACATCTACAGTACTAACCACAATAATACACAATGCCCTGTCCTCATTATAGATGTGCATCTCTGTGCATTAGAAAACCCATCCACAACTGCAATCGGACCTGACACATGCATGTAGATACAATACAGATACATGTATGTCTGATACATTAGTGTACTAATCCCCACTTGGCCCTTACCTGCATGCTCCTCATCCAGTGCATGTGTGCAACCCACCTCCACAATGCTTCCCTCAGCGCATGGCCTGTGCGTTCAGCATGAGGCCCAAGTGTGGTGAGGAGCTCCACAGTGGGTGACAGTGGGAACTGGATGGCTGGGCCCCCACCTGTGTCTAACCAGTCCCTTGCTACTACAGCAACCCATTGATGAGCATAGCATTTGAGGTTGGTGGCCCAATGCTGCACATGCAAGTAAGTTCTGCTGTGCAGTCTGACATCATTTACCCTGTAGACCACACTGTTCCACAGGGCAGTCCCCTCTCGCACATCTTCTTCTCTCCATCCACATGACAGGGCATAATGTCCAATCACATATTGGATGATGATGTCTGTTTCCCCAATAGAGAATGCTGGTAGGCAAGCACTCTGCATGTTACCTGGAAGACATAAACACGAAAAGGTCAGAGGACCTCATATGGTTGTCAAAATGCACATCAACAGTGGATATTACTTGCAAATAATCCAGACTACCTGGGAAACCTCCAAACTATCATGGCTATAGCAGCTCACATTTCATGCCTGTCCCTGACCTATCCTATTCCCACCAATGTTGGACACTTGATTGCATAATCCTCTATCCTCCTTTCATTTCTGTGTAGAGGGTTGACAGTGGTTATCTTCCATGTGTATGGTGTGTGTATGGTGGCAAGTCTGTGTTTGACTGTGGTGTGTGATGGTGCTATGAGCACATACCTGAGTTCATGTAGGAGGCAGACACTGATGTTAGTATGCCCCATGGAGATATGCTGTTGTTGCCATCAGTAGACAATATGTACATGCACACTATTGCTGTGGGGAGGAGTGTGATTGATGTGCATATCTCCATGTATGACTGGGGTGGACAGGGTGGCAATGTTCCCACCTAATCTGTGTTATGCAGGTTGCCTATATCCATGGCATGTGTGTATGAGGTGTTCTTTACCCCCAGTACAGGGTGAGCTGTGTTGTTTCATCTGAGACTTACAACATATGTAGAGACATGGTTGCAATTGTCCTTGGTGGTGTGGATATGTCTGATTCATAGTCATAGTCAACCTTACAGGATGTCATCTGTGAACTTACCTGCTTGCTCAGATATAAGTGGACTTGCTACAAAGTTGTTGCCTGCACCTATGTGTCCCTTTACAGCCAATGTAGCAACCTATTATGTGGTTTGAGTATTGCTGATGACCACCAAAGAGGATTACTCTTCCTTGGTGGAGGCTGGATATACAGGTCAGGTACTGCTGCATCCATATAGCTACAGTGGAAATAAAGGCTACACACCCCTGATACACTGCCTGGTATGTGTACAATTGGAACATGACACCACATGAACTCAATTCATAACAATTCCCACTTGTAGTGTGACCTATAGACTGTACAATTCAACTGAAAACATAACAATCTGGTCTGTGAAAACATATGGAAATAATACTCAGCACAATAAGCCAGATGAATGAGTGTGCACACCCTTAAACTTGTGTATGCACCTCTTGAGATGGTTACAGCATTCATCCGTTTTGGTCTGGAATCTAACATCATTGGAGTTGGAAAGGTTAGGGGTCACATTCAAGATGAGAAACATTATGACATGCTCTTCTGTGGTCTGATTGTCATACAGCACACACACCTGGCATTCCAACAGGGGTGTGTGCACTTGTGATATCCACTGTATATAGGTGTTGATATAGCTGGTAGTGGTAGGCATGGAAAGAGACTCATAACACAGGTGGACACTTCTCAGATTAATACCTAATAATCATGCATACTCCAGTACCCACATCAGTGTCAGGGAAATGCAACCACCAGTAGCTGTACACATATACGTCTGTTGTACACACTGCCAGTGATATAACATACATGTGCAACATGCACAACCTATTTACCTGACTGCTTGAAACCCATGTGATTAGTGTTGTGCATTCCAGCTGAACATATGCATACATACATGTGCTCAGGGAATACCTGGTATACATTTCTATTGAATGTAAGTATGGCATATTGTATTTACAGTCTTGCTGCTCAATCATACTTCTCAACCTGTTACAGCAGTACATCTGGACAATGGCACACATAAATAGGTGTCAAAAGGGACATCAGTATTGATACTGTATTACTATAGCTGCACCATACATTAGTATGTTGATTGCACAGTAGGGTTTGACATCACTGTGATAACCTGGAAGATGTCCAACAGTCATAAGTAGGCTATTATGTTACAATGCCATTGCTCACAGACTTGCCAATGGTTTGGGTGACATAACACAGGTATATGTGTATGTGACTACAGATATCAGTCACAAATGTGCTTATTGTCCAGCAGAACACTGTACAGTTGAATGCTATTAAGTCAATATATGACATGCAGTTCAACACACATCTACAACAGTACTCTACTATGCACACACCCTCTATAGGTGTCTTAGCTTTACAAGGCAAACACGTGTCCTACTCCTAATCACAGGTAACATGGATATAGAAAACATCCCATTAACTGGCCTAGCAGTGTGACAGACACCGCTGCGGTTGTCATATATGAGCTATCCTTTCACAGGTGATTCAGAGTCATGAGCTGTGTTCCCACCTCACAAACTCTCAGAGCATCACATCTGGACAATGCCTAAAATGATGGGGGGGATAAATTGGGACAGACTTTAAATATACCTGCTACAAACATAGGATGTTCATAGAATGATACATTTAGCATTACAGTGAATATTCTTAAGGATGTGGAGTCACAAACTCAAGTGTTTGTCATTACCTGATGACTTCAATCCTCAACTATTTGCCAGTAAAGTACAAATCTCGGGAGTAAAAGACAAAAATACATGATTGTAAAATGTGGAAATTCTGTGAAGAGCTGTACAGTTGAGAGGTATGTCTGTGATATCTCCCACTGCAGAGAGGTCCAGATGCTATGGCCATAGCAGCTGTTTAGCAGGACATTAGTACAGCATGTCTTGTTGGGACATATATTCCTCCAAACCATATTTCCCATTATTACAGACCAAGTACTACATTCAATTTCTTGCTTACATGTTCCACTTACCTTTTTTCTTTTTTCTCTTTTCCACTTTATTTCTCATTTGTTATGTCTTTCTCTCTCTCTCCCTGTGCACTACAGGGATATAGTTGGTTTGAATAGGTGGCAGCACGGCTTTTGTAGATGATGCTCATGACCAGGTGATGGCCTGTGCACCTGTTGGGGTTCCCCACTTGCTAATTGCAAGCAGAGCAGCTGTGTAGTTCTTCCAATAGCTAATGTCATGGCAACACACTCCTATAAATGAGTACTCTGTGTGGGTGTTGGTCCTTTCCCTTACTTGTATAAGGAATACTCTTGGATGGCCTTGTAACATATATTATGTGGGGGTCAGTAACACATTTCAAAACTAGGCTGTTAGAACATGTCAGATGTATTACTGATAAGAAATATGTCAGTTCTGTAGCTGTACATTTGAATAAATCACATCATGGGGGCAGTAGTGGGTTTCAAGGTACTGTTTCTGAAAATGTCTGTTCCTCAGTGTGATGAAACATTCATAAAAGGACAATTGTTATGTAGAGACTTCAATGCATTAATATTAACTGTGATAATTTATCCCATGGGGGTTAAATGATGAGTGTAAATGAAGGCTGTGCATTCAGTTATGTAATTAGCTGTTAATTGCTTCTTGGGATTAAGGCATGTATTTCTGGTGATGTTTACTCATTGAAGGCTTTGTTCAAGACATCAGAGTATAATAAAAATGTGTGAATTACTGGCTGATTGTATTTTTCTTTGCTATGTTCAGTCATTTTATTTGTTTTGCTAAGAGATTGTTGTATGTCAGGCCATTGTGTATGGCCTATCATGATTTTGTAGCAGTGTACTGTTCACTCATTTATTTGGACTGGGGGGGCAGATGTGAGTGTCATGGTTGCTTTTGTATCCAACTGGGCATGCTGCCCCAGTTGTGGGTGGTCTATCAGCAGCATATGTTTGTATGGGCATTTTGGGATATGTATGCAATATATATATATATATATATAATATATATATATATATATATATATATATATATATATATATATATATATATATATATATATATATATATATATATATATATATATATATATAAATATATATATATATGTATATATATATATATATATATATATATATATATATATATATGTATATATGGGTCTACTTCTATTCGCTGACAGCCCATTTCACTGAAACCCATTTGGTCGACAGCTCATTTCATCGACAAACATTCTAGGTGGAGGGCTGCGCCCCCCACACACCCCCCAATGTAGATATATACACAGACATACAAACATACATATATACATACATATATATACATATATATATATATATATATATCTATATATATATATATATATATATATATATATATATGGGCTGTCAGCGAATAAGTAGACCCATATATATATATATATATATATATATATATATATATATATATATATATATATATATATATGTTTGTATGTGTGTGCATATATCTATATATATATATCTATATATATATATATCTATATATATATATATATATATATATATATATATATATATATATATACAGATATGTATATATTTGTATACATACATATATATATTCCAAACGCCAAACAAACTTGCCCTTAGTGGAAGGTAGCCGGATGAATCACCAACACAGCAGACCCAGTAAAATAAATATCCTTATTTATTGTACAAAAATAAAAGTGAGTGCTTTTGCAGTGACAACCACTGCTTCATCAGACATTTTCTACAAACCACATCCACACATAAATACTGTTTGAAATTCAAAAAGACCAGTCATGTTGGTGTAACAATTAATTAAACTTAATTGTATCCAAAGATAAAGTGCTTTTTAAAGCAGCAATACATCAATGCAGCATAGCATGGTCCTGATAGCAGGTCAATAAAATATAAATAAATACATCATTGCATATATATATATATATATATATATATATATATATATATATATATGCCATTATCATGGTCAATGTGCATGGGGCTATTTTAATTTCCTAGACTTAAGGGCTGGCTTCAGGGGTACATTATCATTAAGACCCCTTCCCCTGTGTGCCCCTAACATGAGAATCCACTTCACTTCAAGGTTCTCTGTTGAATTCACCAAATCTTCCAACCTAGTGCTAATACTCTGTACTTGCAGGATTTGAAACAGGAAAGAATGTTCTTCGCCATTAGCCAAAGTATGTTTGGCTAAGGCACTATAGTCCTGCCCTCTCCTGATACAATAGACATGGTCTTTAATTCTTTCTCTAAGATGGCAGTTGCTTTTTCCTACATAAAATTAAAAACACATACTACAGTGAGCAACATGCACCACGTTTCTAGTATTACAGTTAGTGGAATTTCTTAATTCCCATAGATGACCTGTGTCCGGATGTTTAAAAAATTGGGATTCATCTATGAATATGCACTGGGCACAGTTCCCACATTTCCATTTGCCTTCCAAGTCTGTATTTCAAATGGTTCCCACCATTGTTACTTTGGGGTAACATAGTTGTTGTTTTAAACTCTTTTTGTTCTTAAATACAAATTGTGGGTGATTACCCACCACATTTGTGGTTTCCTCATCAACCAAAAGCATATGTCAATTCTGGGATATGATATTTTGAAATTTGCTCACCTCCATACTATAAGGTAAAACCATAGGTATTACATGTAACCTCCTGTGCTTATTGTTCATCATTTCTTTTGTTACTCTATCAGAATAATAGGGTCTTGCTCTACCACCCCTCTCCCTATTCACTTGCAAGTACACCCTATTTATTTCACCTTCACTGTAACCTCTGTCCAAGAATCATGCTCTCAACTTAGTGAGTTCACTTTCCCACACATGTTCTTGGCAACAAAGGTGAGAAACTCTCATTGCCTGTTATTTTATGATATTACAAAGATATTAGGATTGTGTATACTATCCCTGTGTAGGAAGGCAGGGTGGTAGTACTGTTTCCTATGCAATTTAGTTAACCAATTCAAATTTTCCCTATATACGGTAACATCTAGGAAGTCTATACTATCATGAGAACAATTTATGGAGAATTTGAAACAACTTCAGTTCTTCCTCATTACCTCTCCATAAAATAAAGAGATCATCCACAAACCATCTAAAAAAGGCTATCGGTGGATTCATTAGCATGTGCTCAAGTTCCCATGCTACCATTACCAGGTTTGCATAGGTATTGGCAGAACTAGTGCCCATTGCAACTCCCAAACATTGGGCAGGATTCACGAAGCCTTGCACGGAGTCTAAGAGTAGTGTAAGACTCCATGCAGCCTTCCTGATCCAGGAACAGCCCAAAGTCCGTGTAAGAGACCAGCTAAAACGTCTCTTACACGGAGTGGGCGTGGATAAGCTAATCACCTCACTTGCAGCCAAATAGCATGCAAGTGAGGTTGATTAGCGATCCAGGAAGCCCAAAGCAGCCCATGTATGAGCCGTTTTAGCTGCAGAAATGTACTCAGTTGACAACTGAGTACCTTTCTGCAAAAAACACAATGGAGCAATGTCAGCTCCAAATAAAGGGTGCATATGTGTCAGGCAGCATGCCAATGGCCAAATATGTGGCCATTGGCAAGGTACCCCCATGCAAATATGAGAAATAAATATTTTTTTGGCGATGCCGGTGTTTAAGCAGCAGCCTTCGCAAATAGGCTGCGCTATATAAAACAAAAATGAAGGTTATAAACCCACAAATGTGGGTTTTATGCAATACATGGATTTACAATGCAGGGACCAGCAGACCAAAAACAACATGGCCACCGTTTAGTGGTTGCTAAGGGGGGAAGCTGAGTCTAAGAGATGTAACTAAGCATTAGTAGGCAATCTGATGCAAACGAGTGTTAGGATACTGAATTCCACTGTCACATAGCAAATGAGCACATTCTGAGTAGTGTAAGAGATACATAAGGGGGAGGAATAGAGTACGAGATAGGTGACATCACAGGGGGGAATGGCAGAAAGAAATGCAGTTCATTGGAGGTCAGAGTTACATGACAGAGAAGTGCCACAACATAAGCATGGGAAAGTCAAGAAATGGAAGGTGTACACTGTTGCCTACACCAAAGTTTCTTACTGGGCGTGCATGCGCACGTGTGCACGCCATGAAGTGCGAGTAAGACAGTGTGCGTGCGTGTAAGGCAGACTGAGCATGTGGGAGCGTGTTGGGAGATGTTTAACACTGTTTGCACGGGTGTGCGCGCGTTTTAACTCGAATAAGCAGATTCTGATCCGTGTAAGCATGTGTGCGCATGTGTAAGCCACTGTGAGCGTGTTTCTGCTAGTATGCATGCTGCTCCCCCCTGAGGAAACAGAAAGCAAAAAGGAAGCAACAGAATTAGTAGGAAGCTAGCAGGGAATACTGCTGGAGCTAGTAGGTGAAAACAATTAGAAGCAGGCAATTACACAGGCAGAATAGTAGCTCAGCCAAGCACTTAAAACTCTGCAAACAGCAGTGCAAGATGTTTCTCTCAAAAGACACTGCAAGACAGGAGTAAGCTATTAGAAGTGAAAACTGAAAAAGCTGAACTCAGAGCAGAAATGTTAGGGGCTGCCATAGCTGTCATAATGAGACATAGGCAACTTGCTGAGGGTGGTGACAATGCAGATGGTGCCAGACAACCTACAGTGAGGAGACGGAGAAGAGTGTACAGGCCTAGGGTCACCTACCATGGGTTACATGAGCTGGAGATAGTAGAGTGCTATAGAGTGGACAGAGAGCTCCTGCAGCAAATAGTTGAGCTGTGCAGGCCACGCCTCACACACAGAACCAACAGAGGGGAACCCATCCCATTGGAAACCAAGGTATGTGTTGGCCTAAGAATACTAGCAACAGGTACCTTCCAAAGACCAACTGGTGATATGATGGGGATATCACAGGCATCAGCCTCCAGGGTACTGCACCAGTTCCTGGATGCCATGTCAGCACATGTCGGTGATCATGTATATTTCCCCAATGCCCGTGAGGTATTGGCCAGCAATATGCATCTCTTCCAACAAATAGTGGAATACCCTGAGGTAGTGGGTGCAATAGACTCCATGCACATACGCATCAAAGCACCAGCCGGTGAGCAGGGTAGGGCCTACATTAACCACAAGGGCTTCCCCTCCATCAACTGCCAGGATGTGTGTGATGCCCAGGGCATAATAACGAATGTGTGTGCTGGCTGCCCTGGGAGCTACCATGATTCCCACATCTGGCATTTGACGCAGCTGTACCAGACATTTGCCAATGGGGACATCCCACCTAGTGGGGGATGCAGGTTATGCACTGGAGCCATGACTGATGACACCCATCAGAAACGCACACACACCTGAACAGGAACGCCATAATGAGGCACATGCACAAACACGTAATGTAATAGAGCGTGTGTTTGGGCTGCTCAAGTCACGGTTCCGGTGTCTGGACACATCTGGTGGAGCCTTGCAGTACACACCAACTACATGTACCCAAATTGTCATGGTATGTGCTATGCTACATAATATGATCTTGCGAAAACAGCTGCAGCAGGACCAGCATAGGGCTGGGCCAAACAGTCCCCCACCATTGCTAAGGCCATCACAGGCAGAGCGTGACTCGGAGGAGGAACAACCTGAGCCTGCCCCAGTAGGCAGAAGGAGGCGTGCCCAGTATGCCCTGGCCTTGGCAAAGAGGCAACGCATAGCATATACACTGGCTCAGTAGGAACCCTGGGAATGATACCCCCTCTGACTCACTCAAATAATAACAGGGATGCCTAAAATGACATGACCTGCTCACAAACATGTACAGGGAGTGTAATATGTGCATCCAACAGAGGCAGCACTACAGCACCACCTGAGGCATGAATGCCATGTGTTAAGTAATGTAACACCATGTACTATATGCACACCTGAGGACCGTGACTAACATCCTACCCTCACCAAGCATCATGCCACAATATGACAATGAGATGATCAAGTGCAATAATTGGCTGAAGTATTGCAGTTAGTCAAAGGGGATCCAATGTGTGCCAGCCTGGGATGACATGCTGAGCATGACATGATGCTCCACCTGCTAGAACTGGTGTGCACCTATCAGTGCAGGCCGTATGGATACTGGCAAAGGCTGTTGTTACACAGCGTGCCCTGAATAGGCAAGGCTCAAAACACAAACCTACCTCCATAGGTATCAGAAGGGATAAGAACCTAGATGTAATGCTACCCAATGCCAGAAGTCTAAACAGCAAGATGCATGCAGTCTAAAATCACCCAGTAT
Organism: Protopterus annectens; assembly: GCF_019279795.1. Taxonomy (NCBI): domain Eukaryota; kingdom Metazoa; phylum Chordata; order Ceratodontiformes; family Protopteridae; genus Protopterus; species Protopterus annectens. The sequence goes on along the minus strand of NC_056734.1, from coordinate 347,324,534 downwards.
GGAGAATGTTGATATCTGTGCTGTAACAGAAAACTGGGTCAAGGCTCACAACAGCATCCTAACACTGCCAGGTTACACCTCATACTGTGCTGTACAGCCTCAAAACATGGAACAAGCTACAAAAGGAGGGTGACTAGCAATAATTGTCAAGGATAACCACACCCCCATGTTGGTACCACAACAAGAAGCAGCATGGACTAGCCATGGTCAAGTAACAGTGGCTAAAACTGCCCCCAGTTTATAGCCTGCTACAGACTACCATCCCAACACCAGGAACTGCACCTGACCTATGTTGGAATACATGAATATATCAAGTCCTCCAAACCACATTATATTGGGTGACTGAAAATACCCAGACATAGACTGGGAGCATTATACTAGCTCCAACACTGTAGGACAAAAGTTCATAGAATCCATGAACCAAAATGCCCAGGAACAACGTACCACTCCCACAAGAGGGGTAAGCATACTGGACGTGATAATCAGCAACATGGGTACTGGATGGCAAGATGAGAAGTGTATTGCTCACTGGTAAGACCAGACCATAGAGTAATCACACTGGATATACACATCCTGACCACAGTCCCTGGCCAGAAAACCACAGTGAAAAACATGTGTAAAGCAAAATTTGCACTCCTCCAAACTGATGTGGAATCCATTAAAGGTCCTGTGCAGGTGCAAAATATGGGCCACACCTTAGAACCTGTTATACAGGCATTCCATGAACACTGCCAGGAATGCTTGGATTATGCAATCCTAAATTAAAACAAGACACAATGCCATACATGCAGGCATCTGGCATGGTGGACACCAGCCATAACCAAACCATGCAAGAGAATGAGGAAGCTACTACATGATAGAGCAAACATAAAAAAAGAAGTAATCACTGATCAGTAGTATGGCAATAAAATATGTCCACACATACAATCCACTAAGGCCAGCTACAACAAGTTGAATCTGTAAATCTTGAGGCAATGTTACACCTGCCCTAAGTACACAGACAACCCCCAACTCCCCCGAAGAAATTCAAATATATGTGAGAGATGCAACCATCTATCCAAACTGGAGGCTGAGCTCCCTCAACTCAGTACTCCCAAAACTAGTCAGGAGGAGAAGGTAACCACACACACCACAAACCCAGTCCCACATAGACCTATTACAACTGCAAACCAAAGCCATAAACACAGAAAAACATTCCCAGAGGCCCGAATTACAAACACACCACACCGACAGAGGCCTCCAAAGCAGACACCCAATCAAACAACCTTAAAACATAGCACATGCAACGCATAGTATACAAAGCTGGTGTGCCAAACAGTCACAGGCCAGAAGGATAAACAACATGCCCTTTTACAGTTGTAATAGGTGACTCCATAGTGAGACACGCTGCTGTCCCGCACACCAGACTGAACAAGAGAAAGGGTACAGTAAGCTGCCTGTAGGCTGCTACAATACGCCACATAACACAAGTATGCAGGTCACCCCAAAGCAAGTAGAAATATGATGCAGTCATAGTCCATGCTGGTGTGAATGACCTGAGATGTACCTCCCCGGACTACATGAAAAGAGACATAGATGAGCTCTCCGATTATGTAGTCCAGGCCGGTATGACACTGACCATTTGCAGCATCCTACCCTCACCAAGAATGATGCCACAGTACAAACACAGAATGATCAGTTATAACAAGTGGCCCAATTACTGGTGTCATTCCAAGGGGATCCAATGTCTGTCTGCCTGGGATGTCATGCTTGACAAGCCACACAGCTGTTCCAGGGATGGCTTGCACCTGTTACCCCTGGGCGTCTGGATATTGGATAAGGCTTTTGCCACCTCCATAGAGCCTTTCGTAGGCAAGGCTGAAAAGACTAACCCACCACCCTACAAAACATATAAGTGGAAGGAAACATAAGGGTAATGCTGACCAATGCCAGATGTGTAAACCTCAATATGCATGCTCCCGAGGCCATCCCCAGTATGGAGAACATCAATGTCTGTGCAGTGACAGAAACCTGCTGCAAGCCTCCTGACAGCACACCAGCACTACCAGGTTATACCACATATCATGCGTTATGGCCCCAAAACCTGGAACAAAACATAAAAGGAGGGTGAGTATCCATATTCAGCACAGACACCCATATGTCCAGGTAACTGACAATGCACAAGGCATTGGAGTCCACCCATGTGCAACTAACCGTAGGCAAGACTGCTGTACAGTCTGTAGCATGCTACAGACCACACTATCACACACAGGAACCCCACCCAGCCGTCCTGAAGACACTGGACAGTATGAATGTCCCACCAAATACCAAACAAGGTACTCACAAATTACCACATAGGTGGTAAACCATTATGTATGGAAGGAGTAATCAGGGACCTAGGGACACAAGTGGACAGTAACCTGTTATGTGACACTTACATTGCCAATGTGGCTAGGAAGACTGTCTATATTGGACACCGTATCATGAAATGATTCACATCTACATCAACAGAGGTCATTGTGCCCCTATACTGTTCTCTTATCAGACCCATAATCTAGTACAATGCCTCATTTGGGATGTACCTTACCTGACACCTGCAGCAGTTAGAAAGACCTCAAAGGTACCTCACCAAGAGGATAAAGGGTCTCAAATATATGTCATATGCTGCCTGGCTGTAGACACCCCAGCTGAATGCAGTCACATACTGCCTACACAGAGGCATTGTATGTCTGTTGTACAAGGCCATGTCCAACACAGGAGTAATGGACATGCTCCACCCCAGAAAACTCAAAGCCATCGGAGCTGTGAGAGTGAGAGATGTCAACCTCAACACATAATGAAATAGGATGTGCTGGAGGGACAGATACATAACCCAGAGGCTCCCCACACCCTGGAACAGAATCCCACTCCATGTTAGGCAGAGCCCCTCACTGACACTCTTCAATAGAAATCTTGCCAAGTGGATGGATGATCATAGATTTACACTGGGGGTCTTCACTGTGTCACGTCCAGACAGAGGCACAGCAAAGCAAATCATAAATGGCCATAATATTCACATAGCAAGGGGTGGCGAAAGCCACACACACTCTGGCTAGGCTTACAAATGCACTAGGGTGGATAGCCTAGTATGAACCTATGAACCTATGAAGATACAAATTTTACAGGACACTAAGGATAATCCCAAGGCTTCCACAACTGATGGTAGGAACCTTGTTGGGAATTCACAGATATGCTCTGAATCACACAAATATTACAAACAACATACCAAACACACACACATATTGCCAACATACATCCTGGCAGGTGCAGTGCAAACCCCCCCCCCCCCAGAATGCAAAATATCTATCCCAGCAGACTGCTGGCCCCCTGACATTGCAGATGCTGAAGTAACAGCCAGCATCTACAAAGCAAAAGACACAGCAGCAATGGTATGAGATGGTGTCCTGGGCTGAGTCCAACATGGACTCCAAGAAGAATGGAATGCCAAATCACACTACTGCTCAATGTCAGCCTTACCACAGGATATGTACCCAAAGAGCAGTGTACAACAACAGTGGTCGTTCTCAACAAAGGTGTTGCCTGAATGGATACTGAAAACTACCACTCTAGAATCCTGAGAAGCTCGGTCTGCACAGCTATGGAAAGGATCAGCATGTACCGCAGACATAAAGATATCGGGGACCTACTGACACCGGACCCTACCCAGTGTGGCTTTCTTAAGTGCAGATCCTGCCCCTAAACATGTTTGACTCATTTCAAACAGTCATTAAGGTCATTGATGAGGGCAATGTGGTCCACACAGCGTAGCTGGACCTTGCAAAGGCTTCTATACAATACCCTACATGTTCATTATAGATATGCTCATCAGCTTAAATATAAACCCCTATGTCAGTAGAGGGGTTGCAAACCAGACCAAGGACAGAACTGACATGGTCAGACATGCTGCAGCCATGTCAGACTACAAACCAGATATAACTGGCATCCCACAAGGCTTGGTCCTGGGACCTCCCTCGTTTGGTATATATGTCCCATAGGTACAGGCCAACATGGAAGGACTGTGTCTGAACATGTTTGCAGAGGACTACAAACTGCCCACCATATCTGACCCTCTAGCTGACACAAGCATCCCACAAAAGGGCCACATAGAAACAGACAACTGGTGCCATAGTCATGTCAGCAAGCTAATTGCAGAAAAGTGTATAGTCAACCCCCATGGATATACAGTAAGTGCCCACCAATTACCACATAGGTGTTAACCCATTACTTAGCATGTAATGAGAGACCTGGGGACACAAGGTGATAGATATCCTGCATTGGACAAACATGTGGCTGTAGTGTTTACAGAAACATACCATATACCCACCTAATCATGAAGGTTGTCAGATCTAGATAAGGGGAGGTCATTGTGGCTCTGCAGTCATCCTTCATCAGCGTTACAATTGACTACAATAGCCCCTGTGGGATGTACCTCAGCAGACACCTCCATCAACTGTAAAGTCCCCAACAGTACCTCACCAGGAGTATCAAAGAGCTTGCACAGATGCCATGTGTTGCCTGATTAAACAAACTGCAGCTACACATACTGCCATGCTGCCCACCCACAGGCAAGCTGTGCCTGATGTATAAAGCCATGTCCAAGCTGGAATCAATAAACATGCTGCACCTTGTACAATCTGAATGGCAGTGAGCTATGCACATGAGATCCCTCCCATATGCAAACATCTTCCACAGATACACAAGTTGTTCATACAAACAGGGAATGCTATGGCAATAAAGACCTGAAAACAGTCTATCAGCAACAAATAATGTGCATTTGACAATTAAACATATGGGTGTAGAGGTCAACACTAGGCTGTTTGCCCTAGGGAATGACAGCTTAGCCAGAGTGTGTTGGCGTCTGCCTCCCCAGTACAGTAGTCTACTGTGCCACTGTAAAGTAGGTCACATAAGGCACTGTGTGAGGCTAGTGTGCTGTGCCTCTGTCAAGCAGGGACACAGTGGAGATCCCAGGGTTTGAATTTGCTAAGCCACAGCCATGTTGTTGGTGTGTGCTGGAAGAGGGCTGTTGAGGACCTCTAACAGTAAGTGGGCATCAATAACAGACTGAGGGGAGCCTTTTCTGCATTGTCTGGACAATTTCACTGTCAACACTGTGTCCTGATGATTATGAGGGATTGAAGTGTCGTGCTGGTACTGTTCAGAGATGTCCTCTCTCTGTGGGCTACTGCTCTGAAATGTATTAGCTCACTCTGTTGGACAGCTCATATATGGCTGGTGTACATCTGACAGGTGTCCTGTTGTGGTATTTGGGATAGCATGATCAATGCAAACCTTCCACATGCTCATAGAATGCAATTGTCAAGGATTATGCAGAGTGGCCTGTATACTCCCCCAGCATGGGTCCTTTGAAGTCTTCCATCCCAGTCTTCACAAGTGTAAAGTCTGCTTTTGATAAATACAGTTTGTTTGCAGTGACAACCTTGCCTAGGGGTGGGGATGGGATATGGATGGCCAGGGAAAAGTGGATATGGTCAGATATCAACAATGGTGGTCTACCTCTGGTGTGGAACAGTGAGTACCCATGTTGTAGATGGTCAGGTGCAATATGTATTCCCCCTTGTGGCTGTGGTGAGTGGTTCTGCCATAGCACATGGACTCACAAATTGTAGTGGCTGTAGGGTAATGTTGTAGAGGCCTGAGTAGTTCCCACACACAATATGCCTGTACCTGACGTTAACAACTGGAATGGTGTATGTGAACACCTGCATATCTTGGCACTGTGCCCAGGGAAGCAAAGTGTGTGTCCTGGATGTGAGAGGGGTGATCAGGACTGGTTGTGTTGTGTGTTACAGGTCCTGTGGTCATGAAGCATGGTATAAAACATAACCTGCCAGTGCCATGTGCATATCTGACCCTGACGTAGGTGGCTGCAAATGCATATATATATGCTATCCCCCACCTGACAGGTAGTACTAGATGTACATAGCTCTGTAGAAATAATGATGTCAGCACCCTATAAATACTGCAGGTGCAGAGCAGATGCCCAGTAATCCGGATAGTGCGCTCTGCTAATGCGTCTGTCTCAAGTGTCATAACATAGTTAGGTAGGGGTTTGAATCCTGCAAATGCTCAGTATGTGTGGAGGGGGTCAGTGTGTGTGCAAGTCTGTATGAAAGAAATGTTCCTTTTGGCAACTAGGAGAACACACTACAGGATGCACATTCCCCTTTCTAAACACTGATGATGTCAGCACACTACAAGTACAGCAGGAGAAGAGGCACCTCACAGTAATGCGAATAGCACGTTCTGCTAATGCGCCCATCTCAAGTGTCATAACATAGTTAAGTAAGGGTTTGAATATTGCAAATGCTCAGTATCTGTGGAGGAGGTCAATGTGTGTGCAAGTCTGTATGAAAGAAATGTCCCTTTTGGCAACGAGGAGAACACACTACAGGATGCACATTCCCCTTTCTAAACACTGATGATGTCAGCACCCTATAAGTACAGCAGGAGAAGAAAAACTTTCCAGTAATGCGAATAGCGCACTCTGCAAATGCATCCGTCTTGAGTGTCATAACATAGTTTGATAGGGGTTTGAATCCTGCAAATGGCAAGTGTGTGTGAGTGGGGTTAGTGTGTGTGCAATTCTATGAGAGAGAAATGTCCCTTTTGGCATCTAGAAGAACACACTAGAGGATGCACATTCCCCTTTCTAAACACTGATGATGTCAGCACCTTATAAGTACAGCAGGAGAAGGTATGTGGCATGGACAATGACTGAGTCATATGTGTCCATGCCTCTGACTGACCTGTATGCTTGTGTTATGTGGTGGACCATAGTGCCCCACGGGCATATCACTGTGACCTTCACCTTGTCCAGCCTGGTGAGCGTGACCTCACTGTACCGGACAATAAAGGTACCTAACACAACTGTGGCAGGTGTGTTGTCTAGCCGTACAGGCTGTGACTGTTTGGCACACAGGATTTGTGCACTATGTGTTATGCATGATGTGTTCTGACATAACGTATGCCTGTGTGCCAGCTGCAGAGGTGTCTGCCGCTCAGGCAGGATGCTATTCTTAGACTCCACGAATGGCCCAGTGTGTTCACGTGCTTGTATTGCTGTCAGTGTAGGTCTACATCAGACTGGTATTGTAGTCACTGTAGTATTTCATGCCACCTGACAGGTTATGCCAGTACTGGGTTCAGAGAGCTTAGTCCCCAGTTTGGCTATGTGGTTCCATCTCATACATGTGTTGTACATCCATGTGGAGGGGAGAGGGTTGACTGTGTACATGTGGCAGCTGTGACATTGCCACATGACCCACATATTCCACAACTGTACCATAGAGGTGACTGACAACTGACCTTTGCACATGCTACTATAGTATTGTGAATGCCATGGTGATTAACAGCACATAGGGCCAATGGGGAACAAGGTACATAGGGTCATAGGTTCATAGGTTCATACTAGGCTATCTGCCTTAGGGCATTTATAAACCTAGCCAGAATGTGTTTGGCTGTCGCCATCCATTGTAAATATATCTTGCCATGCCCTTTTTCGAGGTTAGTATACTGTGCCTCTATCTAACAGTGACACAGAAGTGATACCCGGGGTAAACCTACAATGTCCCATCCACTCATCAAGATTCCTCTTGAAGAGAGTCATTGAGGGACTCTGCCTAACCTGGACTGGGATTTTATTCCAGAGTGAAGTGAGCCTCTGGGTTATGAATCTGTCCCTTCAGCATGTCCTATTTATTTCAGTGCTGAGGTTCAAGTCTCTCAAGTGTGTAGCTTGATGGGATTTGGATATTCTCAGGTGCAGCATGCCCATTAATTCTGGGTTTGACATGGCTTTATACATCAGGCACAGATCGCCTCTGAACAGGCGGTATGTCACTGAGTAGAGCTGGGGTTTCTTTAACCGGTCAGCATATGGCATCTGTTTGAGCCCTTTGATCCTCTTGGTGAGGTACTTTTGGGGTCTTTCCAGTTGCTGCAGGTGTCTGGTAAGGTACATCCCAACAGGGGCATTGTACTCAATTATGGGCCTGATGAGGAATGAGTAAAGAGGCACGATGTCCTCCCCTGATCTAGATGTGAATCCCTTCATGATGGGGTGGGCTATATAAAATGTCTTTCTAACCACTTTGGCCACGTGGTTGTCAAATGAGAGATTGCTATCAACTTGGGTCCCCAGGTCCCTAATTACTTCTTCTGTACTTAATGGATTACCACCTATGTGGTACTTTGTGGGCACTTTGTTTTTGCCAAAGGGGATGACTATACACTTTTTTGCATTCAGCTTGAGGCCATGGCTCTGGCACAAGTTGTCTGTTTCTATGAGGCCCTTTTGGAGGATGCTTGTGTCAGCTGGAGAGTAGTTTATGGCGGCCAGTTTGCAGTCATCTGCATATTTGGTCAGCCACAGTCCTTCCATGTTGGCCTGTACCTCCGATAAATATATACCAAACAAGAGAGGTCCCAGGACTGAGCCTTGTGGGACACCTCTTGTAACTGGTTTGGAGTCTGGCATGGCTTTAGCAATTCTAACCATGTGGGTTCTGTCCTTGAGACAGTGTGCAATCCATCTAGTGACATAGGGGCTTATATTTAAGCTGGTGAGCTTCTCTAGACTGCCCGAGTTGGGTATTGTATCAAAGGCTTTTGTGAGGTCCAGGTAGGCTGTGTGGACCACCTTCCCCTCGTCAATGGCCTTGGTGACTGTTTCAAAGAAATCAATCAGGTTTGAGAGGCAGGATCTGCCCTTAACAAAGCCAAACTGGGTATGATCCAGTGTCTGTAGGTCCCCAATATCTTTATTTATGAGGTCCATGATGATCCTTTCCATAGCTCTGCAGACTGAGCTAGTGTGGTTTATGGGGCGATAGTGTCCAGGATCCGTTGAGGCACCACCTTTCTCTAGAGGGACCACTGTTGCTTTACGCCACTCTTTGGCCACATATCCTGTAGTAAGGCTTGGATTGAACAGTAGTTTTATGTTTGGTTGTAGCTCTTCTTGGAGTTCATGTAGGACACAGCCCGGGACACTGTCTGGTCCCATTGATGCAGTGTGCATTGCTTTGGAGAGGGCGGCTCTTACCTGAGCATCTGAGATGTCAGGGGGGGCAGCACTCTGCTGGGATACATATTTACCCTTTCGGTGTGGAGGGGGGAGAAGTTTGCGCTGAACCTGTCAGCTAGAATGTTGGCAATGTCTGTGGGTTTGGTGTTTCTATTGACATTTTGGACTACCTCTGAGCATATCTGGGAATTAACACCCAGGTTCCTAACATAACTAAAGAAAGCCTTGTGATTATCCTTAGTGTCCTGTGCAATTTCTCTCGAAGCTGGCCTTAGACAATCCTATGAGTGCCTGTAGTTATTTGCTAATACTGATCAGTGATGCCTTCCCTTTTTGGGATTTTGCTGTATCATTTAGTAGCTTCCTCCTTCTATTGTGTAGTTTGTTTATGGCTGGGGTCCACCAGACAGAACGTCTGCCTTTGGAGGATTGGGTCTTGGTTTTATTTGGGATCACATGATCCATGCATTCCTGAAGGTGTCCATAGAATGCGTTTATAGAGGAATTTGTGGTCTGGTCTGTAGTTTCCACAGGCCCGGGGGCTTTGAAGGTTTCCACCTCAGTTTTGAGGAGTGTGAATTTGCTTTAGAGAAGTTGTTCACTGTGGTGTTCTGGGCAGGGGGTGGGGTCGGGATGTGAATATCCAGTGAGATTAGTTTATGGTCTGATATTACCAGTGAGGGATACACTTCTGGTCTGGAGCATAGAGTCCCCATGTTGGTGATGATCAGGTCCAGTATGTTTCCCCTTCTTGTGGGAGTGGTAACAAGTTGTTCCATAGCATTTGAGCTCATATATTCTAGGAATCTTTGGCCTAGGGTGTTGGAGCTAGAGTCATGCTCCCAGTCTATGTTTGGGTAGTTGATGTCGCCCAATATAATGGTGTTTGGAGAGACCTTCATATTTTCCACTGTTCTCAGGAAGGCCGAGTGCAGTACTTGGGTTTGGGAGGGTGGTCTGTAGCAGGCTATAACCTGGAAGGCAGTTTCACCCATTGTTAGTTGCACATGGATAGTCTCTGATGCTTGGTGCTTTGCCACCAATCTGGAGGTGTGGGTATCTTTGATGAATATCAATACTCCGCCTCCTTTTATGGTTCGTTCCAAGTTTTGGGGCTGAAAAGCATGGTATGAGGTATAACCTGGTAGTGCTGGCGTGCTTTCAGTAGCCCTGAACCAGGCATCTGTTACTGCACAGATATCGATGTTCTCCATGCTAAGGAGAGTTTTGAGTGCATGCATCTTGAGGTTTAGACTTCTGGCGTTGGGTAGCATCACTCTTAGTTTCTAATCCCTTGTGATACCTATGAAGGTGGGTTTGTCATTTGAGCCTTGCCTAACAAAGGCACTATGGGGGGTAGCAAGAGCCTTTGCCAATATCCAAAAGCCCAGGGGTGACAGGTGCAAGCCGTCCCTAGCGAAGCAGGTGGTTCAACAGAAGATGAATATGTGACGGTGTAGTGCCTGTGATTAGTTAGCAGTAGCATATATGACTGCTCACGTGGACAAATGCCAGGTAAGTCATTGCAATGTGTCACAGGCAACGTACATGTGAACAGGACAAGCAGTGACATTCTGTCAAGTGAGACATGGACATACATATAGTAAGCTATGCAGATGTCACTAGGAGTCCACAGAAGCTCTGTAACTATGCATTGCAGGTGGGATCAGTATTCCAGGGTAATTGCAAGCAAACAAGCATGCAAACAAAGCTACAGTAAGCAGGGCTGCATGTAGTCCATTGTACAACAAACAAGCTGTACCACTTCCAATAGGTAACACTGCAAATATGCAGGCACTATGCACATGTACATGGAAATACACAGGTCAGATGGCTAGGGTCCAGTCTCAGCGCACACAAGTGTACAGACCATGTACTGTCAGGATGTACAATAACTGGATGGACACCCATGTTCTCATACCTGCAGTAATACACATGTCAAATAACAGACACTGAGCCTTCACTCAGTGGTTCCATACTTAGTAGGATATATGCTACCTGGTCTGCCACCACAGTATCCCTGACATGTATGGGGACTCTCCCTCCTGTGACAGTTAGTTTTGCGTGTTGGGGCTGTCTAGCATGGTATGAGATGTGAGCTTGCAGTGCTAGGGTGCTCCTGTGTGTCCTGTACCAGTCGTGTAGTACTGCACACATATCAACATCCTCAAACATCCACATTGCAGAGTCCAGTGTGGGCAACATGCCACTTGCAGTTTACATGTCCATCATTGCGTATTAATACTTTCATTACCTTATCCCCTGTGCTACCTATGTATGTAGCCTTCTGTTGACATCCTTACCACCAGTATGCCAACATGTGCAGATGATACACTATGGTACTTACCATGGGTGTAGACAACAGTACATGACAATCATACCCTTACTACATCAGGCATGCTGTGATATACCCTCAATTATTTCAGCACACAGTACTGTTAACAACATGATACTATTACTACACGTCTATGTAGTCACCCTGTGCATCAGCAATATGTTAACCTATACCTGCACTGATGTTACAGATTGCAGGAGGTGGCACAGTCTCATCATATGCACAGGGTGTGAACTTGGTATGCCTGAGTCAGCCACCGATACCACCGATTGACATGTATGTGTATGTGTGTTGCTGAGGGACAGCAGTACAAGGTGGGGCAATGTTGATGAAGTGTGTGCATGTATGCGGTAGCCCTAGGTGTTGTCAATTCGCATGTGTGTATGGATGCACACAGTTCCACCTCATGGCTGCCATATACTGGTGTTTGTGGACAGCCACAGAATGTACCTGCCAGGTCATACAGATCAGTATCTCTGGCCACGGACACGGTACCTGTGCCTTGCAGGGGTGCTACAGACCGTATCCGCTACCAACCCAGACTGGGTACTATCATCAGAAGCAGGTGTTCATTGACTGGACACAGATCCCTGTCGGGCCTGGCCAGAACCACGTGCACGTGGTCTCCTGGGGCGGTCTGATGACAGCATAGATCCAGCATTGCTGGGGCTGCTGCTGGCACTATGGGGGTGGCCGCGGCCCTGTTGTCGTCCACGATGACTGCCAGCTGCTGCTGTTGCTGGCATACGCCCACGCCGATGCCTCAACCATCCACCATTGCCCTGGCTCATGGACATGTAGTTGTGGAACCGGTCTAATATGTCCCCACAACGTCTGTCTATGACATCGGTGAAATTACGGATGGCAGCCGCATACTGTCAGTCATGGCTGTGCGACATGCTGTCAGCTCCCTCAGACCCTGTCTGGTGTACCGTTCCATACATGACTGTGCCTGCATGACAGCCCGAAACATAGCTGAGGTTGTAAGACCTCTGTGGGCATGTCTGACAGGGGCAGTACGCCCACGGATGCTCCCACGAGAACCCCTGGACATCTGTCTGTGTGGTACCATCTCAGGGCCATGCCCATGGCTGCTGTGTGGGGAGGCATGTGCCACAGATACCACATTACCCTGGTCAATGCCCACTGTATGCTGTCCATCACCTAGGGACATTGGTGACAAAGGGTGTATTGGCAGGATAACTGTGCGCATTGATGGGGTTGACACTGTGTACTGTCAATCGGCTGACCAATGATGGACCCTGGCATACCTTCCTGTGCCATTACACAGATGTCATCATTATTAGTACCCATGGCACCTGATTCAGGTTCCCTGCTGCATGACACCAGAGCAGCACCAGAACCTGTGGGAGGGAAACAGGAAACACAGTTTACTATGTCTACACACTATTACCAGTGATGCACACATCCACACATGCACAGGTCCAGACATGCACACATGCACACATGTGCACACATGCACACATGCACACTTGCACACATGTGCACACATGCACACATGTGCACACATGCACACATGCACACATGCACAGGTGCACCCATGCACACATGCACAGGTGCACACATGCACAGGTGCACACATGCACACATGCACACATGCGCACATGCACACATGCACAGGTGCACACATGCACACATGCACACATGCACAGGTGCACCCATGCACACATGCACACATGCACACATGCACACATGTGCACACATGCACACATGCACACATGCGCACATGTGCACACATGCACACATGCACACTTGCACAGGTGCACAGGTGCACACATGCACAGTTGCACACATGCACACATGCACACATACACAGGTGCACACATGCACACATGCACAGGTGCACACATGCACACATGCACAAATGCACACATGCACACATGTGCACACATGCATACGTGCACACATGCACACATGCACAAATGCGCATGTGCACACATGCACACATGCACAGGTACACATGTACACAGTTGCACACAATTGTACACTACTCAGTATGCGTGATATCAACACACAGACACACCTGCATGCATACAAAGAGCACTACTAAGTGAGCCTAATATTGCTATTACTATCAAGACTATTACAGGTATTGCTAATACACACTCACCAGCATGGATAGGCTGCATTGCTGTTACACCGGAGTGACCTGCAGAAGTAAGGAAACTAATGTCAGTGGGCACAACTGTGGCATTGTTACTGAGTATGATACAGGTCAGTAGTACAACAGTCACCTTCCATAGGTCAGCTGCTAATATTGAGGATATCACACTTGCACATTAAATACTATGATGACAGCTACAAACCAATGACACACCTCACACATGCATTAACTACCAGTGTACACAACAGTCAACTATACATATAGCATATTACCTGCACGCTCATAGTCTTGCTGCTGCGTGGCTCCAGCCTCCATCATAATGCATGTCTGCTGCTGTTGTTGCTGGCGGACTGGAGCCACTACACTCATGAGTAGTCCCTCCAGTCTGGTGAGTGGGGGATGTGTAGCCACCCCACCACCTGTGGCGACCTGTTTCCTGTGGATATCCGATGCACGCTCATGGACATTTCTGATTAAATCACTGCAGTGATGTTGTACCTGCTCATATGTCCTATTATGCGTGCCTATGTCATTTACCCGACGGACCAGGTCTTGCCACAGTGCAACCCTCTCCTGCTGATTCTGGCTGGTGCGGGAAAAGAGTATTGCATAATCCTGCACCAGGCTCTGGTGTATCTCCTCATCCTCAGCTGCGGAGTAAGCTGGATTTCGCGGGTGAGCCATGTACCTGAAAAAGAAAATAACCTGATATCAGCAATATATGTCAGCAGAATTTGACACGCATACTACACATGCTACTCGACTGTTATGATACAACATATCTCACATATATAGCATCTGTCTGTCTATTGGTGGATACACATGTAAATGGCCAGGTATCAGTGCCCAGCCAGCAACTGTGCAACAGTACCTGGCACACTCCATACGACATACTACCAAACTCCAGCAGTCAGAACACTGATTCTGGTCCAGAGCACCTCGTCACTCTGGGGGTTTGTATCTAGGTACTGTATGGCCTACATCATCAACTACTGTGAGCTGACCACAAACTAATTGCCCTGGATATACATATCCCACCTCCACCACCAGCACAAACAACTATAGTGAATAACTTTGCAGATGCAAACTTTACACTTTGTAACAGTGACATGGTATCCTTTCAGCCCACTGGGCCAGTGGAAGACACAACCCACAATGCTGACCCCTACACAAATGCTTTCTATGGACATCTCCGAGAATGCATGGATCATGCAATCCCATATATGACCAAGACACTCTCCACAAAGGGACAGCGTCCTGTCTGGTGGACCCCAGCCATAGACAGATTGTATTACAAAAGATGGAAGCTACTGCAAGACAGAGCATAATTCCATAAAGGGAAGGCATGTCTGAGCAGAACTAGTAATGATCTATTTTCCCTCATACAAACATCCATGGGCAACTTTGAGAGGGAAATCAAGAGGGACACTACAGATAACCAGAAGGCCTTCTTCAGTTATGTTAGCAACATGGTCAGAATCCCTCCTCTATGCTCATAGTTAGTGCACAACAACAAATAATTCACTGAAACCACAGATATTGACAACATTGTGGCAGACAGGTTCAGTGCAGGTGTCACCCCTCCCTCTCCCCCAAAATATGACATAGTTATCCCAGCTGACTGTAACCTCCCTGTCATCATAGATGTCCAGGTGAGAGCCACCCTCAGGAAAGCAGAATACACAACATGACTGGGACCTGATGGTATCCCCGGTTGCATGCTACATGAACTCTGACAGGAGGTAAACACACATATAGAAGTGCTATGTAACACTAGCTTGACTACAGGATATGTACCTGTACACTGGTGCACAGCAGCAGTGGTTCCACTCCACGAAGGAGGCACCTCAACATACCAATACAATACAACACAATACAATACATTACAATACAATACTATACAATATGCTATTACCCCTGGGACTACAGCAGCATACTGTTCTGCTATCCTGACCATTGTGACACATGTGGTGTGATGGTACCTGCTGCTGTCACACAGTTACACAGGGTGACTCATATGGCATATTACCTATCTGACTAACATTCAGCAGGGGTATGTGTGACATGTACTCATGGGGAGTCTTGCTTCTTAACACTGTGTGGTTTATTGCAGGGTATGTCTTATCTGTGGGTAGGAACCTTTACCTCCACATGTGCTCTCTATTGCAGTGGCATGGACGACATACAGTAGTCATTTAGGTTGTGGATGGTGTGAGGTGTTACTATGGTTGTTGGACATCTGTCATGGGTGTGACTTACGTATGTAAATCCAGGAGTGGTAACCTCTATGTGGGTAGTATGTGTGTACTCTGTGGTGTTGTCAGTCACTGTGCACTGGTAATGTGTTTGAGTGCATTGTCACAGTGTTGTACATGTCACTGTGTCCTTCTCCATATCTGTAGCTGTCATGTGAGGTACATACCATGGCAGCCATTATGTGGTGTGGAGGGGTACACTGACTTACATGTACATAGCTGACACACCATGTCTGCTGACACATACCATGTGCAGGTATTCCAGGAATAGTGTGCCACTGTGAATATCATTGGGGGGACTATTGTACACATTTATGACCCTGTTCACCCCTGACACATGCAGTGGTGGGCAGGGCAACCAATCACATATCTGGTGGTTACTGGTGTAGGTGATTTGAAATGGGGTATGGTACTCCAGTTTTGACACTGGTGTTCACTACAAGCCTTTGTCACCAGGCACCTGTTGCAATACATCTGTACACATGTGCCTCACCCAGAATAAATATATATACATCTCTCTCTCTCTATATATATATATATATATATATATGTAGATATATATATATATATATATATATATATATATATATATATATATATGTCTGTATACATATAAACATATATATATTGATGTACATATATATTGCTATAGATATGGGGGGGTCTGACACAGAGGGGGTGAGAGTGACAGAGGGGGTGGGACAGGGGGTGTTGAGGTCGTAATATACAGTCATACCTGTAGATAGTCAGATCAGTCTGTTTATGTATATGTATCTACATATATCTATATCTGTATGTGTGTATTACATATATATGTTTGTACATATTCTATCTATCTACATCTGTCTATGTATTCCTACATCTCTCTCTATGTATGTATACATATATGCATATTATATATATATATATATATATATATATATATATATATATATACATACATACATACATATTTTGACATACATATGTATCCATATGATAGACAAGTATATCAACATGTTTATCTACCATACTGTATACACACACTAACATACTGCTAAACATACATAACTGTGAAACCTACTTTGTACATTGCACTACAACCTACATTCAACCTACATTGATATGTGCACATAGATGCTCTCACATACAAATGTATGTACAGCCTTCACTGATAGTTGCTGTATGTCCCCTGCACTTTGCACATCTTCATATACATATGGATACAGACCAATGACACATATGGAGGGTTCACAGTATGTAGACCTTTATAGTATTACTTTACATTACCTGTGTTTGTCACAGCTGCTTGTGTTGCCATCTGTTTTGTGTCCTGCTGCTCCACTTGCCAGTTGTCAGCTTTCAGGTGGCTGTTGCTGAACAGTTTTGTTTGTGTATGTTTAATTTTGTTTTTCTTGGTCTCTGTCTCTCTGTCTCTCTCTCTCTCTCTCTGTCTGTCTCTCACTTCCTCCTCAGGGTGCAATGAAAGTATTGCATGTGTGGACTGGGAGTACAGCATACTTTTGTAGGTATCTGCATATGTCCATGTGATGGCCTCTGCACCAATTGTTAGCCAGCATTTGCTAATTGCATGCAGCCAGTTGTGTACTGATTGCAGTTCTCACTGTGATTTCAGAACAGTGCTATAAAAAGGTATGTGAGATAGGCATAGCCCTTTCAGATTTTAAGGGCAGGGACCATGCTGGTGTGCTGTGGACAATGTTCTGTGAGTGTAAAGGTTGGTATCTCTCTCATATTTCCAGCTGTGTTGTAGATTAACATTCCTCCATTCATTTCTCCAGTTTCCTGTGCTAACTGTGTATGTACACTGATACCTACGACTACTACTACTGTTAATGTGTGTGTGTGTGCTTTCCTTGCACTTTTGCTTGCACTTTGTTGCTATGGCTTCAATATTTGCCCTTTACAGTCACTACTTGTATGCCTGCTAGGTGTCCTGACTGTAGTGTGCTGCTGTGGCTTTCCTATTTTCCATGTACATTCGCACCTTGGAATGCTTGCTATATCTGCTAGGGTGTTACAGCATGCAGTGTGGTCTGGCCATGGTATGGGCCTTGACATCTATTAGGGTATTTGAGTATGCTGCTGAGCAGGCCCCAGAGACTCTCAGGTGCATCTGTTATCTACCTCATGGAATGGTACATATCAGTGGGGTACACCCATTAAATTGTCTGGTATGCTGCAGTTGTGACTGTGGGATAGCATGAGCATATGTATTACTACACTTTTTCTGCCATGCAAGTGGTGCATACTTTCAGGACTCCATAGTTACCATTGCATGTGTTGTAACACCTTTCTGCCTACTGTTTGTACATTTCACATGGAGTCTGTGGGGCATCCCTGTAACTCATTCACTGTTGCTATGTCTAGGCTCTTAACTATTCAAATATGGTGGTGTCAGACCTCTCATGTGTACAAACATTTGCAGGTTGTCCACATTTCTGCCTCATATTTTGGTCAATATCTCATGCACAGCTTTTTCTGGCAAATCACTCTGGGCTCAAGTCAGAATATAGTGACAAACATTCAAGTTTCAGACTTCATACCCTTCCAAACATCCCACAAAATGCAGAACCTGTTACTCTCTGAACTGTCTAAGTTTGTTGTAACATTATTTGTAATGTGTCCCTGGTTTTAGCCCTTTGCTCCACATATTTTATTACTTGGTCCGGATGTGTTCCTGTAAGAAGTTGTGGGGTATGGAAAGTGATTATCCTGCTGTGAGTATGTGTGTGGCTTGCAAGGTGCTACAGTGACATTATTACCTATTAGCTACCAACTAGCATGGCTGTTTCTGTTCACACACTACTTTTATGGAAATCCACTAGTTTTGACAGTAATTCTAAATGACATGCTTTGTGTACTACACATCCTATATTCCCTTTACATTCATTCCTACTATTACATATTTATTTTAGCACAATGTTCTTGTATAACAGTCATGGCTTAGTGGTAAGTCATGCAGACTACTGTTTCCAAGGACCTGGGTTCAGGACTGACAGTGGGATTTTATTTTGCTTTTGAACTGACTACAGGACCTGTCAATCAGAGTGCCTAAGGCACTTTTAAGCAGTTGTAACCGGGTTAGCGCTGGTTTGCGCGGAGCTCATGCATGCGCACTGGCATTCAGCTCCGCGCACACCCGCTTACAACCGCTTAATCGTGCTTACTCTTGCGCACACCCGCGCTATTTTCTTTGAAAGAAATGAAAATGGGGAGACAGGAAAGTGGTGAAAAAGGGGTCATAAAGAGGGTAAGACAGTAGGGAAACAAGCTTGGGTTTTGCAGGAGGGATGTAGGTAAGGCCCATAGCTGCCCATTTCTTCATCAGCAACATCTGTGCATATGTTTGTAATTTGGTGTGACATTTGATACCTTCCACCCCTGAGAGAGGTGTAAGGACAACAATAATACTTGTTGTACAGCTAATTGTAATTGATAGTTTCCATGTCCAGCAGACATATGTGCGGAATGGGCAGCTATGTATGGGGTGTAATTTTTTTGTGGGTACAGAGTGCCTTTTTTTTTTTTTAGGTGAGAGTGGTATGTCAGGTGAAGGAAGTCGGTATAGCTGGGGAGGTAGGTTGGGTAGGTCAACAGACAAGACAAACAGGACGCATACAGGGGCGGTGTATGACACATGTGGGGGGTACACAATTGACGGGGACAGAGGTTTGGATATCCAGAGCCCATGAGCCCACAGATGGCAACAGTGGAACTGATATCCCCACCCATGGGCAGTTGCCACTGTTTCTTCACTGCCCAGGATGGGGCTGTGCTGGGGGCTGTGTAGGCCTGGCAACAGGCATGTCCATAAGTTGTGCCACCTGTGCCTCAAGCTGGCATAGGGGCCCAAGAACAGAGTCCTGGATCTCCCTACGCACCACAGTCCAGCCGCTACGGAGGGTGAGTGGTGGTTCTCCTCTGGCCATGCTTGCAGAGGGGGGATGGGCCCCATCCCCTGCAGCACTTCCACCCGCAGGTGGCACAGGGCCACCGGAGGAGGGTCCAGACTGGGCACTAGTGCCAGGTGCACTCGTCAGCTGAGGTGGGAGAGATGGGTCTGCTGGAACCCGCCTTCCCTGTCGTCCTATGTTTTGCATTATGTCTTGACAGTTTGGGTTAGTAACATACAATACCATTCGCAATTAGTTGTAACAGCATGCATTAGTATTCCCATTAACCAAACACCCAGATATTCACACCATTGAACAGCGAGCATAACACATGCATAATTTGAACAGCAATACACAGTCCAACAACATGCAGGGATAATTGATGGCAACAGGCCATCAGGTTTGGATGTATGAACAGGGCAGATGCATCAACGGACATGCAAATATTTATGACCCAACAGGACAAATGTCCAGGGGTGTTAATTGTGATTGCACATACAAATTTCACGTGGAATGGATTATATGTGGTTATAGGGTGGGGTAAAGAAAATATTATTAACACCTTCAAATACCAATACATATGCTGTACATTTCTAATAGCTACAGATATATACACACTACTGTTCTAACTACAGTTTCCTATATGATAACTACTTCAATTTGGTGATAGGACTGCTACTGCTACATCAATATACATTTTATTGTTATTCATACACGTTCATATCTGGCTTTGTTCAGCTACATCATCCTGCTACATTTGCTTTATATAGCTATAGACAACTGTGGATGTTTGATATTTCAGACAATCATACTATCTGCATATTGCAGACTGAGAGCAACATATCCAGATTTTGGGATACACATTCCAGCTGCAACAACACTTTGGACACATTTCGCAGTTTGGTTCTACTTGTCAAATTCATTTCATTCTGTACTGACTGCAGTATACTTTATTCAGGGGTTATTACTACTTTATTGGTGGATTCATAACTCTTTCTCACACTCTCTCACTTGTTTTCATTTTACTATTCAGGATGGTACTTACTTCTAGGCTTTATTGACATGTTTTACCTGTAGTTATTACAATCCTTTCCAGCAGTCTCACTTCTGTCATGTTTCAGTATTTCAAGAGGGATATATTTCACACATGTGATTTGCTCATCTTCTGCAGCTGTACTTTTCAGCCTGCTGCAGGTTGTGTACTATTATATTACAGGTGGGGCATCTTTATTTCAGACTTTATTTCAGACATTTTCATTTTTCTGTTTGGATTACAGACTGCAACACACTTTTGTAATCAAGCAATACTTGCAAACACTTTTACACTGTTACTTGCACATTTTATTACTTAGTGACTACACTGCACTCTTTTGCTAACTGTCATACTTTGATATTTCTTTACAGTTACTGGGAGTGGATTACTGACCTGCCTGGTGGCGCAACCGCACCAGCCTATCGCCATAGGCTCTGCGGTTCGCAGAACGGACACCTGCAGCTGTAATATAAATGAAGTAATATTGGAATACACATCTCCATAATATCAGCTAATTTAATTTCTTACATACATAATTAAATGTAACTTACTCAGTAGTGGGGCGTTGGGCATTTGCCGGGCCTCCTGTATGCAAAGGTTCAATTGGTCCTGCTTGCGTCTCTTCAGGTCCGCATGGTGGTGACGGACCTGCTCACCAGTCCTTGGAATCCCTGTGGCACTGGTGAGATCATGAGCCAACCGGTCCCACGCCTCAGCCCTATATGCTCTCCACAGAACCTGGCCCTGCATGAGTTGGGCCTCATGATTGTGGACTAGGAGACAGACCATGTATCTGGACTCCTTAACGCCCCACCTCTGTGCTTGAAAGCAACTACCCTCACCTACACCTGACATTCTGGCTGCAAGTCAGTTCTACAATCGTTTATGCTGTGTATTCCCACCTATGGGGCTTATATATGCTGTTTTTCCCACACTTATCTGTGATTGGCCATTTTGGAATTGTATCCACTTCACAAAACCTGCTTTGTCATGCTCCACTTTCTATTCATTCCTATATATTTGCTATTACTGCATTTCTGAGTACCGCTGTTGTTGCTTAGTGGTTCAGTACCTTGACTATGGTGCATGGTATCCTGGGTTCGAACCCGGCCACTGCTTTTTATATTTTATGACTGTCTAGACAGGCTAGGGGGTATGTCTGTGTAAAGGCAGTTTTGTTACAGCTTGCTCAACGTTGCCCATTGGTTAGCTTGTTAGCGCGGTGCGCAGCTCCGTGCAAATGGGGTGCGGTGGTTCACGCCTCATTTGGCTGTCAGCACGCATATTACGCTCAGCTAGGGTCACACAGTTTCAGCGTGTGAAACCATTGCTCAGCTACGGGCACTCATTTTGCACCTGTTAAACCACTGCTCAGATACGGGCACTCATTTTGCACCTGTTAAACCACTGCTCAGCTATGGGCAGATGCACTCACCTTGTTAAACTGTAGCTCAGCTATAGGCACATCTGGCATTTTTTATTGTTTTGTTACCTCACATTTCTTCCAAATAAATGGACTATTTCATTACATTTTACATAAATTGTGATTTTATATGTGTACATATTTGTCAGGGACTTGTTTCGTGCTTATTTTACTAAAAAAAAAATTGATGTTGTGGAGGTTCGAACCATGGATGCCTGCTCTTCAGCCGACGTCTCTACCGCTACGCTATTGCTTCTTGGCTTACTTTGCATATTTAGTTCTTATATGCTTTCCCACTGATTGCTAACTGTGGCTGCACTACGGGCACGCCTGTGAAAACGAGCGCACTCACGGGCAAACATCTTTACAATTTAAAAAAAAATTATAAGATGTTCATTTGTACATTTTATGTTCGTAGTCTGTGGGGGCATGTGTTGTGTTGTGTTTATTCACATTTCCATGGACTCTGTCATGGGTGTTTACTTTGGGCACTTTTACTCTTCTGGGGGCGTGTCCGCTTGCAGGGCTCGGTCTATGGACATGCCCCCTACTGTCTTACATGGGCCGTGTTAGCCTTAGGTGTGATTCAGCATGCTCTCATGAATATGCAGAGCATGCTGACATCACTCCGTTTAACTGCAGCCTCCGTGTAAGAGTTATAACTCTTAAACAGAGGCTTCGTGAATCCTGTCCATTGTCTGTAACATTTCTCTTTAAACATGAATATATTATTTTCAAGCACCAATTCTAGAAGCATATAAATAAAGTATATCTTACCCAAAGCTAATTGACCCTGTCTTGCCATCACTGCTTTCACCATGTTTATTCCTTCTACAAAAATTGTTCAGTATCCTTTAGCACATATGTAAAATCACACAACACCTTCTTTAATTCACTCTCCAAATATATGGAAATAGATTTTGTCAACCAACCTGCCCCTGCCATAATCGGCCTAAGCTTCAGTGTTACTGGATCATTGTGACCATGAACTGTGGGATTAGTGGATATTCAACAGTACAATACTCTCATGCAAAATATTTACAATGCTATTTTGCATACCAGACACTATTTCAATAGACACTTCCTCATACACATTTACTTCTGACAATGTATCTTAGATAGTACTGTAATAGTAGTTAGAATCTAAAACTACTATTGGGTCTCCTTTGTCCAAGGGCCGTAGAAAAATACTCTCATTGCATTGCAAATTATTTAATGCTTTTCTTTCATTCAATGTTAAATTATGACTTTGCTGTTTCTGATAATAATTAATGCTGTGATTGTCACTATAAATTGCATTCTCACAGGCATTTAGAAACATCTCTACATTATATGGTAAAACTGGTACATACACACTGTTTTTCTTAAAATAATTATTGCACTCTAAATCAATATTACTAAATTGCAATTTCAATGCTAAATGTCACTAATGTCCATATAACATATGTGTGTATATATATATATATATATATATATATATATATATATATATATATATATATATATATATATATATATATATATATATATATATATATATATATATATATATATATATATATATATATATATATATATATATATGGATTCACTTCAGAAGATCGAATTTCCAAAATCTCGAACTGCAAATAACCGAAACCAAAAGCTCGAGTTTTGGAAACTTGAACTTCTGAAGGGAAAACCATAAAGAAAAAAAAAAAAGCACAAACTTGCACCCCATGTGGGGCTGTGCCCCCACACCCCCTACTTAAATATACCAACTCCAAGATCGCTACAGTGGGGAGATGGAAATCTCCCATCTTAGCTGTATGTGGAAGTGCAAAACGGGAGATTTCTCACTTCCTGCCAACACCGCAAAACAAATAAAACATTACGTACACACAAGGCGTACAACAACACTTGCCTCTGTGTGCACGTAATGTATTAAGGTAAGTAAAGTCTTATTTCTAAACACTACACACATTCGATTTATTAAAATCTCGATCATATGGTCTCGACCATATGAAATTCGAATTTCAATAGTCGATTATGTGAAGTGTTCCCATATATATATATATATATATATATATATATATATATATATATAGATATAGATATAGATATATGCATATATATAAATATGTATATGTATGTATGTTTGTATGTGTATATATCTTTATACATATATATATATATATATATATATATATATATATATATATATATATATATATATCTATATATACACCTCAGTATTTATTGTTAATATATCTATATATTGTTGTTCACATATATGGAGCTCCCTACATATGTCACTCTCTCTCTATTTATATTTCTATTCAGATATATATATTTATAGATACCAATCCTTCCTAGTTGCACACTTGTCTTTTCCCTATTGTAAACTGGCTGTAAAGAAGGGTATGTTTGAGACAACATCCTCAAACAACACAGCTGAGGTGGCCTACTGGTAAATTGCTTAGGCTATGGTGTACAAGGTCCTGGGTTCATGATCTAGAAAGGCTTGAGCGGGTTTGCCTGATGGCAAGCCGTGCTAACGTATGGTTGAACAAATAGGTGCTTACACCGTGTAGGCTTTGTTTATCAGTGTGAAAATCTGCTTAGCTTTAGATTTAAGCAATGCTTACACCTGCTAAGCATAGCTTAGCCTTAGTAACCAGTGATATCAGTCCAGTCTGATAAAATAGCAGGGTAATGACATATTTAATAAGTGTACTTAATTCCCTGTACATAATATGCTTGAATGTACTGTTATTACAGTAGCAAGGAATGTGAGTATACTGCATGGGGCACCTGGATATTCATGGGTTGTACCGCAATCTGTTTTCTTTGGATTTGTTTCATACATGGGTAGTATCCCAAGTTATATGCAGTCGCACTTGCATGTTACACCAGCTACAGTGCACTGGTTGACATAAATAGTTTAATGCATATGCTATCATTACGTTAGTACTTTTAACAGTGCTTTTTCAAGTAAGAGTAGATTGCAGATTGTAGTACTGGAACCATACACCCCTGCATGCAAAGCTGGACTCTGAGTACTGAGTATCTTGTTCTACATGTTTGAGCTGTATGTTTATATGTATCTCCTATTGGATATTGACCTGATATGTTGATATTAACTGTAGACTGCTATGTTCTTTGGACATGCCATTGGGGACTGCTGTTATGTAGTAATGGCATACCTTTCAGTTTCAAACGTGTATCTTTCAGTACATTCATCCTAATGCATAACCTGCTGGCTATTTACTTTCTGTCTGTCCTCTGTACAGATGTGTAAATGTCAGGTATTGCTACAACCACACCACTATGTTGGTGCCCATATTGTATTGTGCTGGGGGCCTGGACACTGCTGCTAGTTCCAACATATGGGACATTCCTTAATCTGGGCCTTGCCCCATTTCCTTGTCTGTGTGAGGAACATCACAGAGGTGGTAGCCTACAGATTCACACACAGTGGGTGGCAATATGTCACAGGACATGTCATGTGGAGACAGCCAACCAACATGGGGGACATGTCCCCAAAGTTGTGAGCAGATTCTATGTCATCAGTGCTGTTATACACATGGTGGATTGATAGCTTGAGAGGGCTTGTGTGGACATGCATTTAGTCTGTGACATCCTGACTCACAGTCATATGTCACTGACATACCTCTCCACTGGCACGCTGTCCACTGACTGACCACATGTCTACCTGTCATGTTTTGAGTGTTCACCAGACAGTTTGTGTCCTTGGTATATCAGTTGTGGCTCTGTGGAATGCAGTCAGTAAATAATCACATCTTCTGGTATTACTGATGTCATATTCCTCATAAAGGATGTTGCAAAAAACCCAGTGACATCTGCAACTGTCTCAATGTATGACAGCAGTATGTCCAATCCACCTAGTGATTAGGGGTTGCTGCCCAGCTTAGTGAGTGGGGAATGTTATCAAATGCTTTGGCAAGGTCAATGTAGGCTGTAGGTGTCACCTTGCCTTCATCCACAGCTCAGGTGACTGACAGCAAGAAGTTGACCAGGTTGAATGAGCAGGTATGACCCACCCTTCACAAAGGTAAACTGTGTGGGATCCTGAGTCTGCAGATTCCCATATCCCTGTTTATTAGGTGCATGATGATGCATTCCATAGCTTCACATAACAGACTTATCAAGCAGTTGGGGTGGTATATCCTGGGGTCTGTAGTTATACCTCATTTGTGGGGAGGGGGTGACTGTAGCAGTGGGCAATTCTGTAGGGACAAAGCCTGAGGTGAGGCTGTGTTTTAACAGGGCACACAGGTATGGTGCCAGGTCACTCTGTAGTTCATGTAGAACACAGCCAGGGATATTCTCGGGTCCCATATACACTGTATTCTTGGCCTTGGACAGTGGTGTTGTAACCTGCAGTAATACTGGGTGCCTAGCAGTGTACTGGTATTGTGATTGGTCCTTGGGGGGGTGAGAAGTACTGTTTGCACTCAAAGATGCCAGTCAGTGTATTAGCATTATTTGTTGGCTCAGTCTAGGAGGTATCATTGTATAGCTGCTCAGAACAATTCTTGGTATTGCCATGGAGATTTTTTACATAACTGTATGAGGCCTTGGGGTTGTCTTTACTATGTGCTCCAAGTCTGTTCTCACAGCTAACTTTGCAGTATTTGATGAGGGATCTCAACTATTCATTGAGGCTGATAAGGGTTTATTTCCTGTCTTGGGACTTCACCTTGTCCACATCGATTCCCTCCTTCTGTTTTACAATTTCTTTATGGGAGGGGAAAACCAGATCAGCTTCCTTTTATTGGAGGTGAGGGTCCTGGTTGTATTGGGTAAGGCAGTATCCATGCATTTGTGTACATGTTCATAGTGCATTGTTGTTTGATTCAACTTTCATACAACTAGTCTCCATTTGCATGGCCAATGTGAGATTAACCACCTCTGCTTTTAGGAGGCCATAGTTAGCTTTGGAAAAGCTCTTCATGGTGGTTACCTGTGCAGTGGGGGTAGGACGGCTGTGGATGTCCAAACATGATTACTTTGTGTTCAGATATAACAAGTAGCGTGTTGACTATTGGTTTAGAGCAATAGTTGCCCATGTTAGAAAGGACTAGGTCGATGTGATGGGCATGTGCATCGATGCATAGTTTCCTAGGTAGGTACTAGGCTATCTGCCCAAAGGCATTTATAAGCCTAACCGGAATGTGTTGGGTTTTGCCACCCCTTTAGATTAGTTCCCTGTGCCTCTGTCCAGCAGAGCCATTGAAGTAATCCCTGGTGTAAACTTTCTGTTTCCCATCCACTCATCAAGGTTTCTCTTGAAGAGGGTTAGCAAGGAACTCTGCTTAATGTAGATTGGAATCTTGTTCCCGAGCATGGGGAAGTCTCTGGGACAGGAATCTATCCCTCCAGTACGTCCTATTTATTGTTGTGGTGAGGTTTAGATCCCTGGAGCATGTGGCTCGAGAGGATATGGTTTCTTTAGGTGGAGCATATTCATTAATTCTGGGTTGGACATGGCCTTGTATGTCAGGCAGAGATCACCTATGAGTAGGCAGTATGCAACCAGGTATAGCTGGAGTTTCTTCAGTAGAGCTGCATAGCGCATCTGCTTGAGGCCAGTGATCCTCTTAGTGAGGTATTTCTGTGGTCTTTCCAGCTGTTGCAGGTGTCTTGAAAGGTACATCGCAAATGGGGCATCGTACTCTATGATGGGTCTGATGAGTGATGCGTAGAGGGGCCCAATGACCTCTTTCGATCTGGATGCAAACCCTTTTGTGATTAGGTGGGCCACATAGAAGGATTTTCTAATCAATTTGGCAATGTGATTATCAAAGGAGAGGTTACTATCTACTTGGATCCTCAGATCCCTTATTACATCTTCCGTATTTAGGGGGCTACCACCTATGTGGTAGTTTGTGGGTACTTTGTTTTTTCCAAAGGGAATGACTATGCACTTTTGGGCATTTAGCTTGAAGCCATGGTTTTGACACCAGGTATCTGTCTCAGTGAGACCCTTTTGGAGGATGTCAATTATAGCCCCTAGTTTGCAGTCGTCTGTGAACCTGGTCAGCTATAGTCCTCCTGTGCTTGCCTGTACCTCTGAGAGGTATATGCTGAACAGGAGTGGTCCTAAGAATGAGCCCTGGGGAATGCCACTTTACACTGGTTTAGAGTCAGACCTAGTTCCCACAACTCTTATGTGGGTTCTGTCCATGAGCCAGTTGGCAACCCATCTCATGACATAGGGGTTTATATTCAGGCTGATGAGCTTGTCTACAATACCTGAGTTGGGAATGGTGTCAAAGGCCTTTGCAAGGTCTAGGTAGGCTGTGTGGACCACCTATCCCTCATCTATAGCCTTGGTAACTGTTTCAATGAAGTCCACCAGGTTTAAGAGGCATGATTTGCCCTTAACAAAGCTGAACTGGGTAGTGTCCAGTGTTTGGAGGTTCCCAATGTCTCTGTTAATGAGTTACATGATGATGCGCTCCATAGCTTTGCAGAGCAAGCTAGTCAGGCTTATATGGTGATAGTTCCTGGGGTCCATTTTGGCTCCACCTTTGTGGAGCGGAATAACCATTGCTGTCTGCCACTCTGTGGGCATGTATCTTGTGGAGAGGCTGAGTTTAAATAATGTGTTTAGGTGAGGGGTTAGTTCATCAAGTATCATTGATGCTGTGTTTTTGGCTTTGGAGAGGGCTATTTTAACCTGAGTGTCTGTGATTTCAGGGGCACTACATTCTTCTGTAATAGTCATGGACCCTTTTGTGGGTGAGAGGGGGTGGAGTTTGCACTGAATCTGTCTGCCAGGATGTTGGCTATATCGGTCGGTTCAGTGTATTTTGTGCCATTCTGCACTAACTCCGAGCAGATCTGAGAATTGCCACTTAGACTCTTGACATAGCTAAAGAATGCCTTTTGTTTATCTTTGGAGTCCATGGCAATTTTTCTTTCGAAGCTAGCCTTGGATGATTTTATGAGGGAACATAGTTTCTTGCTGATACTGATCAGGGATGTCTTCCCTTCTTGGGATTTTACTCTTTTCTGTACTAGTTTCCTCCTTCTATTGTATAGCTTGTTTATGGCAGGGGTCCACCAGACTGGTTTCCTTTTCTTGGAGGAGTGAGTCTTGGTCTTGTTTGGGATAGCACAATCCATGCATTCTTGTAGGTGCCCATAGAGTGCATTAGTAAAGGATTTTGCAGTTTGGACAGCGTTATCCTTTAGCATGGGGGCTTTGAAACTTTCCACCTCAGTCTTAAGTAATGTGAAGTTTGCTTTTGAAAAATTTTTCACGGTGGTTTCTCTGACCGGGGTGGTGGCGGAATGTGAATATCCAGAGTGATTAGTTTATGGTCAGATCTAAGCAGTGAGGGGTTGACCTCTGGTGTGGAACACCGGTCACCCATGTTAGTGATGACCAGGTCCAATATTTTGTCACCTCTAGTGGGAGTGTTGACCAGTTGATCCAGGGCATTTGAGTTTATAAATTCTAGGAAATGTTGGGCAAGGGAGTTTGTACTTGAGTAGTTCTCCCAGTTAATGTTTGGGTAATTGAAATCACCCAATATCATGGTGTTTGGTAGGACCTTTATGTTTCCCAGTGTTTCCAGGAATGTGGAGTGGGGGTCCTGGGACATGGTGGGTTATCTCCAGCAAGCTACAATTTGAATAGCAATTTTGCACATTGTTAGTTGCACCTGGATGATCTTTGAAGCACCGTGCTGTGCCACTAACCTGGAGATGTTGGTATCCTTGATGAATATGGATACTCCCTCACCTTTTGTATTTCGGTCTGGGTTTTCTGGCCGAAATGTATGGTATGTGTTGTACCCTGGTATTGCTGGGGTGCTCTCTGGAGCCTTAAACCAGGTTTCTGTTACTGCACATATATCAATTTTCTTCATATTGAGGAGTGCCTCCATTGCATGCATTTTGAGGTTTAGACTTCTGGCACTGAGTAGCATTACCCTGAGTTTTTTGTTTCTTGTGCTATTTATGGCAGTGGGTTTGTCTTTTGAGCCTTGATGGAAAAAGGCATTATGGGGGTGGCAAGAGACTTGGCCAGTATTAAAAAGCCTAAGGGTGACAGGTGCAAGCTGTCTCTAGCGAAGCAGTGTGGCTTGTCGAGCGTGTCATCCTAGGCTGACAGACACTGGATCCCCTTTGAATGACACCAGAAACTTAGCTAATTGTTGAAATTGATCATTTTTTTACCTATACCGTGGTATCATTCTTGGTGAGGGCAGGATGCTACTCAGGGTCAGAGTCATACCGGCCTGGGGTACATGATCAGAGAGCTCCTCCATGTCTCTTTTCATGTAATCCAGGGAGGTACAGTTCAGGTCTTTCACACCAACATGGACATTGACAGAGTCATATTTGTACTTGTTCTGGAGTGACCTGAGTGCTTCTGTTATGTGGCGGATCCTGGCACCCGACAGGCAGCTAACAGTAACCTTCTCCTTGCTCAGCCTAGTGAGTGGGACATCAGTGTGCCTGACTATAGAGTCACCTATTACTAGTGTGTTGGGTATGTTATTTTGCCTTAAGGGCTATGATTGCGTGGCACACTGGTTTTGTGAAAGTATGTGTTTCATGGTTTGTGTTGTGGGGGGTGGAGGTTGCTTGGATGTTTGCTTTGGAGGTCTTTGTTGCTTTTGCAGATTTTTATTTAGAGCCTTCGAGTATGTTTTTGTGTACTTATGTGTGTTTTTTGCCGGTGCTGGTTTCATAGGTCTATGTGAGATGGGTGGTGTGATGCAAGTAATTCCCTTCTCCTCTTGACTGCCTGGTCCAGTCTTGGGTTGAGAGAGCTTAGCCTCCAGTTTGGCTGTATAATTGCATCTCTCGCATGTATTAGTGTTTGGTGGAAGGAGGAAAGGGTTGTCTGTGTACATGAGGTAATTGTAACATTTCCTCAAAATGCCCAGATTCACCAGTTGGACCAGAGGGTACACCTGAAACTGCCTTTTGGACATGCCTGGATAGGTACAGTGAACTGTTTTACTGATTGGCTGGTAAGGTCGAATAGAAAGCCTTGTCCTTCTCTACAGTATAGGGGGTCTAGTGCTAAGGTTTATTAGTACTTGCTATGAGTTTGAGCAAGTGCCGGGAGAAGTGAATGGTTTGAGGGCTTAAGTGAAAGTTTTCTCTAGTTCCAAGGAAAAAAATGAAGAGTAGGCTTTGTGGAGCCAGAATAATTATACCCTAGCTAACCGGTGCTGCCCGGGTGCAAAACCTTGCAAATGCTGATTTTATAGCAGGGAAATGAAAGAGATAGAAATTAACCCAAAATGGCCAATAAACTACGATTTTTGGAGTGAAACCACTCCTCCAGGGACAGATAGGCTGTGCAAAGCTTCTCTCACAGTGAACAGAAAAACTTCCTTCTATCCAAGTAAAGTATGGGCAAACACAGAACTTGTAACACAGCCCTGAATTCAGCACTAACCTGAAAACTCAACTATACTAGCTTAGAAAGGCGGGAAAAATAAGTATTTTTTATTTTTTGTTTTTTTGATTTTTTTTTCAGAAAATAAATCAGATACAATAAAAAACACTTTAAATGCACAGAAATGGCTATCACACTTCAGTGTGTAGCCTACAACAGTTAAACAGGTAATTTAAACACAAAAATGACTTTGTTAAGGTGCAGGCAGTAAAATAGGTACAATATGTAGCTGAAACAAGCTTTTTAAATCACAGAAACTCTAGAAAATCGGTGTTTTAGGTGGAATTAGCTAAAGGCAACAAGAAAATGCAGAAAAATGATACTTAATCACTCCAAAGTCTCTCTTTTGTCTCTCTGCTGCTGTAGAACTCTACAGGGCACCAGGCAGGAGCTTGCTGAGCTGTATACTAGCACAAAAAACATGCAAATGCAGGTTTTACAGTAGGGAAATGAAAGAGATAAAAATTAGCCCAAAATGGCCAATAAACTACTAATATCTGGGCGGAAACCACTCCTCCAGGGACAGTTAGGCTGCTCAAAGCTCCCTCTCTCACAATGAACAGAGAAACTTCCTTCTATCCAAGTAAGGTAGGGGCAAACACAGAAACTTGTAAGGCAGCCCTGAATTAAGCACTAACCTGAAAACTGGTCTATATAAGCTTAGAAAGGCAGGAAAACAAGTACATATATATTTTTTGTTGTTTTCAGAAAATAAAGGAGATACAATAAAAAAAAATTTAAATGCACAGAAATGGCTATCACAATTGAGTGTGTAGCCTACAACAGTTAAACAGGTAATTTAAACACAAAAACAACTTTGATAAAGTGCAGGCAGTAAAATACATACAATATGTAGATGAAACAAGCTTTATAAATCACAGAAACTCTAGAAAATCGGTGTTTTAGGCACAATTAGCTAAAGGCAGCAAGAAAATGCAGAAAAAGTATACTTAATCTCTCCAAAGTCTCTCTTTTGTCTCTCTGCTGCTTTAGAACTCTGCAGGGCACCAGGCAGGAGCTTGATGAGCTGTATACTAGTGCAAAAACCTCGCACATGTGGGTTTTATAGCAGGGAAATAAAACAGATAGAAATTAGTCCAAAATAGCCAATAAATTACAAATTTCCTGGCTGAAACCACTCCTCTGGGGACAGATAGGCTGCTCAAAGCTCCCTCTCCACAGTGAACAGAAAAAGTTCCTTCTATCCAAGTAAGGTATGGCAAACATAGAAACTTGTAACACAACCCTGAATTCAGCACTAACTTGAAAACTGGACTATACTAGCTTAGAAAGGCAGGAAAGCAAGAATATATTTTTGTTTTTTTCTTGTTTTTTTCAGAAAATAAAGCAGATACAATCAAAAAAACACTTTAAATGCACAGAAATGGCTATCACACTTGAGTGAATGATGCCACAATACAGTAATAAGATGATCAGCTTTAATAATTGGCTTAAATTCTGGTGTCATTCAAAGGGGATCCAATGTCTGTCTGCCTGGGATGACATGCTGGACAAGCCACGCTGCTTCACAAGGGACGGCTTGCACCTGTCACCCCTAGGCTTCCGGATATTGGCAAAGGCTCTTGCCACCCCCATAGTGCCTTTTTTAGGCAAGGCTCAAATTCTAAACCTACCACACTAGAACACAAAAAAGTAAAAAAACTAAGGGTAATGCTGCTCAATGCCAGAAGTCTCAATCTCAAGATGCACGCACTCGAGGCCCTTCTCAGTATGGAGAACATCGATGTCTGTGCTGTGACAGAAACCTGGTTCAAGGCTCCTGAGAGCACCCCAGCACTAGCAGGTTTCACCTCATATCATGCGTTCAGCCCCAAAATCCGGACAACACCAAAAAGGAGGGTGTCCATATTCATAAAGGACACCCACACCTCAAGGTTGGTGGCAACGCACGATGCATCGGAGACCATCCAGGTGCAATTAACCATAGGCAAGACTGCTCTGCAATTTGTAGCATGTTACAGGCCACCCTCTCAAACTCAGGAACCTCACATGGCCTTCCTGAAAACAATGGAGGGGATAAATGTATCTCCAAACACCATCATACTAGGTGACTTCAACTACCCTAATATAGACTGGGAACACTACTCAAGCCCAAACACTCTAGCCCAAAGGTTCCTGGAGTTCATAAACTCAAATGCCATGGAACAACTAGTCACCATCCCCACAAGAGGAGAAAACATACTTGATCTCATCATCACGAACATGGGATCACAATGTTCATCACCGGAAGTATACCCCTCACTGGTGAGATCAGATCATAAACTAATCTCGCTGGTGGTCCTCATCCCGCCCCCACCTGAAACAAAAAAGACCACAGTGAAAAACTTCTCAAAAGCCGACTTCACACTTCTAAAAACTAGTGTGGTCTCCTTTAAGGCCCCTGAGCCAGTGGTAAACATTACTCAAACCGCTGAATCACTTACAAATGCCTTCTACCAGCACCTACAGGACTGCATGGATCAGGCAATCCCAAACAAAACTAAGACTCTTTGTACCAAAGGCAAGCATCCAGTCTGGTGGACCCCAGCCATAAACAAGCTCTACAACAAAAGGAGGAAGCTACTACAAGATAGAGCAAAATCCTTGAAAGGTAAGACACCTTTGATCATTATAAGTAAAAACTAAGAGCTCTCATAAAATCATCCAAGGCAAATTTTGAGAGAAAAATCGCCAAGGATTCAAAAGACAATCATAAGGCCTTCTTTAGCTATGTTAGAAACCTAGGAGGAAACTCCCAGATATGCTCAGAATTAGTTCAAAATGATGTGAAGATTACTGAACCTACACACATTGCCAACATACTGGCTGACAGGTTCAGTGCAAACTTCTCCCCTCCCCAAAGGAGAGATATCTATACCAGAGGATTGTAGCCCCCCAAACATCTCCAACGCCCAGGTGAGAACTGCTCTCTCCAAAGCAAAAAACACAGCATCCATGGGACCGGATGGTGTCCCCGGCTGTGTGCTCCATGAACTCAATGAGGAATTAAACCCGCAGTTAGGACAGCTGTTTAATCTTAGCCTCACCTCAGGATACGTACCCAAGGAGTGGCACACAGCGACTGTGGTCCCACTTCACAAGGGCGGTGCCTCCACCGACCCTGGAAATTACCGTCCCATTAGCTTGACAAGCCTTATCTGCAAAGCCATGGAGAGGATCATAATGGAACTCATAAATAAAGACATAGGGAACTTGCAGACTTTGGATCCAACCCAGTTTGGCTTTGTCAAAGGCAGATCATGCCTTTTAAACTTGGTTGACTTTTTCGAGACAGTCACCAAGGCCATTGATGAGGGAAAGGCAGTCCATACAGCCTACCTTGACCTGGCAAAGGCCTTCACACAATACCCCACTCAGGTATCATCAAAAACTCATCAGCTTGAATGTAAACCCATACATCACAAGATGGGTTGCAAACTGGCTAAGTGACAGAACCCACAGGGTCAGAGTTGCTAGAGCCATGTCAGACTCAAAGCCTGTCACAAGTGGTGTCCCACAGGGCTCAGTCCTGGGTCCACTCTTGTTCGGCATCTACTTTTCTGAAGTACAAGCAAACACAGGAGGGTTATGGCTGACAAAGTTTGCAGATGACTGCAAACTGGGCGCCATAGTCGAAAACACATCTGACACAGATATCCTTCAGAAGGGCCTCACAGAAACGGATAACTGGTGCCAGAGCCATGGCCTAAAGTTAAATGCCAAGAAATGCATAGTCATACCCTTCGGGAAAAACAAGGTTACCCCTAGCTACCATATAGGTGGCAATCCACTGAGCACAGAAGAAGTCATCAGGGATCTGGGGACCCAGGTTGACAGTAGCCTTTGTTTGACAATCATGTTGCTAAAGTAGTTAGGAAAACCTTCTACATTGCCCACCTGATCATGAAGGGATTCACATCTAGATCAAGGGAGGTCATCGCCCCTGTACTCATCACTCATTAGACCTATGATTGAGTACAATGCCCCATTCGGAATGTATCTGACCAGACACCTGCAGCAGCTGGAAAGGCCCCAAAAGTTCCTCACCAAAAGGATAAAGGGTCTCAAAAATATGTCTTATGCTGCCCAACTGAAAGAACTCCAGCTCTATTCAGTCTCATACCGCTTGCTCAGAGGTGACCTGTGCCTGACATATAAGGCCATGTCAAACCCTGATTTGATGAATATGCTTCACCTCAAAAATCTAGATCCCTCAGAACCACAAGGGTGGGAGACTTAAACCTTGACACGGTTATTAATAGAACATGCTGGAGGGACAGATTCATCACCCAGAGACTCCCTATGCTGTGGAACAAAATCCCGGTACATGTGAGGCAGAGCACCTCGCTGGCCTTGTTCAAGAGGAATCTTGACCAATGGATGGGGGATCGCAGATATACCCCAGGGATTACTTCAGTGTCACTGCTTGACAGAGGCACAGCAAAATAATAGGCATAGTTTTATTCAAACTAAAGGGGTGGCGAAAGCCAAATAACTATGGGCTAGGCTTATAAAGGCCCTTGGGCAGATAGCCTAGTATGAACCTATGAACCTATGAACAACAGTTAAACAGGTAATTTAAACACAAAAATGACTTTGATAAAGTGCAGGCAGTAAAATAAGTACAATATGTTGCTGAAACAAGCTTTATAAATCACAGAAACTCTAGAAAATCAGCGTTTTAGGTGGAATTAGTTAAATGCAGCAAGAAAATGCAGAAAAATTATACATAATCACTCCAAAGTCTTTCTTTGGTCTCTCTGCTGCTGTAGAACTCTGCAGGGCACCAGACAGGAGCTTGCTGAGCTGTATACTAACACAAAAACCTCACAAATGTGGGTTTTATAGCAGGGAAATGAAAGAGATAGAAATTAACCCAAAATGGCCAATAAACTACTAATTTCTGGGCAATGGTGGAGTAGTTGAAGTCAACCAGTATGAGAGTGTTAGGTTAGACACTAATATTCTCCAGGCTGTTTATGGACATGGACTGTAAGTCTTGGGAAATGTATGGGGACCTATCACAGGCTACAACCTGAACCACTGTCTTACCCAATGTCAGCTATGCCTGCAGGATCTGTAATGCATAATATTGGTCTACCACTCTGGAGGTGTATACATCCTTTATGAATATGAAAATACCACCACCTTTGGAGCTTCAGTCCATGTTCTGTAGAAAAATGTTGTGGAATTACATATAGGCTGATAAAGCAGGGGTGCTTCCTGCTGCCTTTATCCAGGTCTCTATTACAGCACAGATGTCATTGTTCCATATTTTAAGGAATACTTCCGGTGAGTGAGTTTCCAGATTTAGAATTCCAGTGTGCAGCAGCATGACCCACTGATGGCCAAGTCTTTGTAGCTGTCATATATTTCTGTATATTTCTGTATACATATATTTATATACATATGTATGTATTTATTAGCTTTTCTATACATATGTATGTGTGCGTATATATGTGGCTATGAAGGTAGATGTATATCTCTCTATATACATATATGTGTCATGTATATATTTGTCCACATATATGCATCTCCATACATATAGACATGTAAATATAGACTACCTGACTGATTCTACAGACTCCTTTCCCTGCTGTTGGATAACTGTACTAACTGATATGTTTGGGATGTCATCACTATTTTGTAGAGATCATAGTTTACAAGGCCCTGTGTCCAGGACTTGGCACGCCTTATTATTTTGTTGCAAGGCAGAACAGCTCAGCTGTGGAGGATAGGATAAGGGGTATAACTACACGAGGTCCATAGACTGAGCCCTTCACCCCCATTTACACAGCCTGTGGTCAGATTTGTTGCAGTAAGAGGTTCAGAGTGTGGATCCAATGTCCGAATGCACTACACACACACACACACACACACACACACATATTTTATATATATATAGTTAAAATTATGCATACAGCTTACTACCACTCCCAGGATTTGAACCATGGGTGTGTCTACTGAAAATACGATTTGTGTTTCTTCAGAGTAAGCTATTTACAAACTGATTTTTCTTTCCTCACTGTTTTCTGTCTAAGTCTCTCTTGGTTGTACAATCTGACTTTGTAATTACAACATTCTTATACAGACATTCCTAGACATATTTTTTATGTAGCACAGTGTGAGAAACAGTGGTTAACACAACAGTACTATTCAGATATCAGATCTTGGTGAATGCAACATGTCAGGCAATACAATACCAGAGTAAACACAACCAGTCTAAGATTTAGACCTTTATTGCCAGGCGGTTACACTTTTATTTAAATATGACCTATATGGGACTATTACTGTCATATTGTCTGGTTTAGTCAGTACAGACCATACACATTTTTTATACTGTCAGGTGACATTTTACTCCTTTATATATTTATTTGATATGACTACTAAAAGCAGGATTGTTACTCACCAGCCTCACAATGCAGCCTTCACAACCTGCTGGCATGGGCTTCCTGGTTCACAGCCCACTCAGCTGGAGTTGTAATGAAAATAGAGAAACATTTATGCATACCTATCCATCACATACACAGGCTGGACTTTGGTAAAAAGTTATTGTTATGAATACTTACACACTGCTGGGACATCCCCCCTCTGTCTTGCTTCTTGGACCGACTATTCCAAGAGCTCCTTCTTCCTCTTTTTCAAGTCAGAATAGTGCTGCCGGACCTGCTCACCAGTCTAAGGGATACCAGTGGCACTGGTGAGATCATGGGCGAGACTTTCCCAGGCTTCTACTTTATATTGGGAGCCCTGGTACTGGTCATGCAGCAGTCTCATGATTTTTTAAAAATCAATTGTTAACAATCAATCTTAAAAATTAATTTAAGTAATAATACATTTGTTTAAACACTGTACAGTTTATACAAAGACTATATGGACAACAATTAAATGCATTGCATTACAGTGAGATATTATCTTGTGGCTCCTTTTAGAGGTTTTTAGTATGTCTCGTTAATTTATGTTTTAATAGGAAGTTATAGGTTTTAATGAATTAATTAAATAAATGACTCAATTAAGGATGCATATATAAATGGAAATGTTGGTTTAGTTCATTGTTCTGAAGAAGTCCGTAATGTAATGACGAAACCTGGGTTAACCAGTGGACAGAGTCTATACTATCAGTCATTGTTTGTACTTGCTTTGCTGCTATTCACATCAAATACTTTTTGGACATCCATTCCACAGTAGACTTCCTATTAAGTGATAGCTTGCCAAAATTCACTGCCACTCCCAACCCCGAGTTCACAGCATCCTATGCAGAGTTGTTCACAGAGGCACTGTACAACCAATTAAATGGTAGTATAGTGGCTGCTGTGCCTACTAGAAGTAAGCCAAAAACAAACTCCAGAAACAAACCACACTGAAAAAAAAGTCATGCTTAAAGAAAAAGTCATGTCTAAAATCAGGAAGAGCAGCTCTCATAATGATAAGTGCTCTCCAATTAATTTATTTAATTTAATTTATTTATTTATTTATTTGACATTTGTTGACCGGGAAAGTCCAACTAGGGCAGAGCCTATATTCAGTGGAGGCCTGGGGTGAAATGATTCAGATGCATGTCTTTTGAATGGGGAAGGAAACTGGACTACCCAGAGGAAACCCACACGAAAGCAGGGGAGACATGCAGACTCCACACAGAAGGCACCGCAGCCAAGAATCAAACCGGAGATCCTGTTGCTGTGAGGTGATAATGTTAACCACTAAACAAACTAAACATGAAACTAATTAAGTCCAACAGGGCCAGTTACAGGGCCAAGATAGCCTGATAGACTAAAGACAACTACAAAACCTTCTACAGCTCTGTCCAAAACCTTAAAGGCAGCACACATCAGTGTGCCAAGCTGGTGGTCAGTGGTGCCACCTTCATTGAGCAGAGCTTCATTGCAAATTTGCTTGCTAACAAATTCAGCTCAAACTTCACCCACCACCTCCTGCCTCCCCTCATGAAATTCCTACTAGTATGGCCCATCCAAATAGTAACAGGAAGCAAGTCCTGATGGTGTTTGCTAAGGCCAAAATCACAGCCTCAGTGGGCCCCAACAATATCCCTGGATGCTTCAAAATAGCTTGAAACATGATCAGTCAGGGTCCCCATCCATGTGAAGCAGAGTCCATGCCTTACCATATTTAAATGTAATTTTGGCCAATGGATGGGAATCAGAATCATCCCTGGTATGGCCCCCATGTCTTTGATTGACAGAGGTAGACAGTAATACTCAAACTTACATACCCCCCACATATAACCTCTACAAACTTCATAACATACCCCTTCCTAATAAATGTCCTTGATACACAGGGATACAACTGT
Organism: Protopterus annectens; assembly: GCF_019279795.1. Taxonomy (NCBI): domain Eukaryota; kingdom Metazoa; phylum Chordata; order Ceratodontiformes; family Protopteridae; genus Protopterus; species Protopterus annectens. Next base: position 347,284,662 of record NC_056734.1, on the reverse strand, counting down.
GTTGGATTGCACATCTAGGTTTATGAAAATGCTGGTGTCATTATACCTAAGAACCTGGTCATAATTCAGCAAACATTAAACATAAGAAGCAGGAGGTATGGCTAAAACAGATTGGCATTACGCAAACATAGTTAAGATGGAAAAAGGGAAGAAGAATCTGAAAGGAACATCTGGGCTGGCAAGAGCTGCAGTTGTTTTAGATGTAGTTAAGGTTCTGCAAATGGTCTGCATGTTATTGCAAAGGTGCTTAATGGTATATACAAAGAAAAAAACAATAAAAGTAAAAATGATGGCTCCATGGCACAAAGAGATGGAGCCCTTAATGTGACTGAGGTGTCTGGGATTTGATTAGTGGCCTAGCACTGGAGGAGCCAGGCAAGAAGGCAGAGGAGTAAAGTGGTGTCATGCACTCACTTCTTTTAGTGGGGTGGGATAGGATGAGTATCACACACAATGGGCACACAGAGTCAGTATGATTTCCCTGACAGAGAACGAGAAAGCCATTGATTTTGTTTCCCAGGACAAGGCAGAGATTCATGCAGGAAATGCCCCTTGTGGAAGTGAGGGGAACAGCCTCCACAGACAATCCATTGCACATCCCTCAGTGGCACTTTACCAAATGAATGACAATGATAGACTGTAAGCTGAAAAGCCAAATCATCCGTAATGATTGCATAAATGTCCTCTACCAGCTGACTCTTGCTCGTTGGTTGGGAGGGGATTGATGATCAACAATCAACAGAGGCAAAAAAAAAAAATAATGACAAAATATAATAACCAGTTTACAATAACTGCAGAGGGAGTACAGAAAGAGGAAGAGGATCAGCTTACCTCCTTTGTGAGGGGAGACAGCAATATAGAGGTGACAGTCTTTCTTAAGTATGTGGCATCTGATTCACTCCATCCTCCCTCTGTTGAGAGGTCCCTCCTCCTTTGTCTATTCACACACACACACACACACACACACACACACACACACACACACACACACACACACACGTGTGCGCACATATACAAACAGCACTCTCCATCCTCTCACCCCAACCGCAAAAAAAAAAAAAAAAGAAAAGAAAAGGGGGTGAAGGTAGTAATATGATAATAATACACATTTGTGTAAATGGCCTTAATAGTATACTTAAGTATGCAATATATACATAAAGAATATGCAGAGTAAATATAGAGTAGGTATTGCTAAGGGAACTATTTGTAAAATATTATTACATAGGAAGTAGGGGGACAGTGACTAAGGCCAATAAAGGTTATATTCGTTGAAGCCTTTCCTTTGTTCAGTGTTAGTGAATTTGATTAGCTCAGTAATGGGACTGATGCAAAAGACATTGCAAAGTTAGAATATTTTGTGAACCAAGCTAATGAACTGCTGGACAAGTTAAGGAAGAGTGAAACCCACATGTCCGCATCTCTCAGACCAAGAATGCTAGATAAATCCAAAATAATGTGTGGGGGGATGGGCAGATTTTAAATATTGTGCTTATAAACTTATAAAGTTGTCAAAAAACAGGTTTTACATTAGTATGTGTTTTCTGATGGATGGATATGAATCCCTAAACTCAGATTTCTTTCATTATTTAATTACTTCAATCCTCTGTGATTTGCCAGAAAACCACTCATTTTACACTGAACAGATATAAAATATGAAGCAAATATCTAGACATTTTGAGAAATTCTGGTCGATTGAGAGGTATGGTGCAGCCAACAATGGGATGGATACAGGATGAGGATAGATGAAGAAATAACAGCAAGAGAAGTGCATGGTCAGTGACAAAAAATGCATTAATAGAAGAACTGAATGAAGAATGAACATGGCATAGTTAAGCGAGTGAAGGCTGCCCTTGTGTGATGGCAGAAGGCTAGCAGCAAGTGGGAACTACTCTGGCCCTTGTGTGATGGCAGAAGGCTAGCAGCAAGCGGGAACTACTCTGGCACTCCAAACAGGATAGGGGTAAATAGCGACTGGTGACAAATGAGTTCCCATTGCAACCAGATACATAGTGGAGAAATGGGCCTAAATCACCCTTATACAAAAGTGAAATGCATCTAATAGTAGCTCACTTTATATAAGCTGTAAAAGTAAACATTTGGAAATGGAGTTTGTTGATGTTTCTAAACTGTTAGACAAAGATGGGGTACAGAGAATTACTGAATTCAGCTAACCTGGAGCACAGGACATCCTGATGGCCTTAGAAGCTTTGGGCAAATATAGACCAACCAAACTGGCACACATCCAGTGAGTGGGATAACTGGATTTCAGGTTATATGAATCATGCATGAGAAACATCTAAGATAGCAATGTCCATGGTGGCCTACTGTTTTATTATAAAGGAGGTCTTGGGGATGAGAGGTGGCCAGGTATGGTTGTTAGAATGTCATATGGTTGATGGTGACTAATAATACCCTTAGATGGGGTTCATGCAATCCAGATATGGGAGTGTCAGTAATGACTGATGGGTACTTTCCATCTATTGGGGAGGGAATATAAGGTGCATAAGCAAACCAATCTATGCTTGGCATGTAATGTGGCATCTAATGCCTCTAAATGTAACTGTCCCAGCTGTAAATTTACTTGTATGTGCCTCATGTTAAGTCCTGCATCCAGGATTCTAGTATTTTAAGAGGGAATCATTTAGAAGGCTTCAGCAAGAGATAGCTTAGGATGACTGCAAAGGGATTTACTTTAATATAATATGGGAAAGGTGATAGAGATCTTTTCAGGGTTACAATAGGGGTTACTGTCACAGAAGCAAGTGTGGACAGACAGGGAATCACAAACCACATTTAAATGGGATGTTCTCTGGGCATACCTGGGGCAGTACCTAAACAACAAAGCAGTAGAGACTTTGATGGCAGGGATTAGGTAGGAGCTCCCCATATAGGCTGATCAGCCTGTCATGGGAATTCTTGCAAAAAATGTAGTCAGTCAAATAAAAAGAAGGACTTGTGAGTAGACTGACAAACATTTAGTGGCTGGGAAGGTTGTAGGCCCATTTAGGGTGTCCCACTTTCAGTCTTTCAAAATATCCCTGTTAGGGTTAATGACAAAAATGTATATGTGTACATTTCAATTAATAATTACTTGTTTTGCCCAGATGGAAGGTCAGTGAATAACAGCACTGATAAGAAGACTGCCAAAGTGCAACCTGCTTCTCAGATTGTGATTCATATAGGCAGGGCACTCTATCCAATCAGGGCACAACATCTAATCAGGGTACTCTATCCAATCAGGGCACAACATCTAATCAGGGTACTCTATCCAATCAGGGCACAACATCTAATCAGGGTACTCTATCCAATCAGAGCACACTATCTAATCAGGGCACTCTATGTCCAGTGGCTGCAAAGCTGGACCCAGACTCAGCCTTTCACCTACAGCCAACATGATGGTATGACCAGTACTTGTTAGGCATGTGCTGTACTTTGATAAGACCATGGCAATGGGCTACATGATTGGAGAATATTTAGTACAGCTTTGCATGGGAAATGGGAAAGCAGGGACGGGGAAGAAGTGCTTGTTATTTAGATGATTTCTTGATGTCTGGGTGGGGGGAGTGATGAAAGATACAGGATGATATTGCTTCACAGTAGCCATTGTGTAATGTTAAGTTATAAGGACTGGCCACAGCATTTGTTTTTTCTAAAGTTATAGGTATATATAGGTGGTCAAGATTTTTGAGTTTCAGAAGAAAGGTTGAGGATGCTAAATGACAACATTTATTTTTTATTGATTAGAGAGAAAAGTGAAGAGTGGGAAATATGTCATTTCTGGGGCTGTTTAAGATTGCATGCAGGACAGTAGAGACATCCGGAAAGTTCATCAGATCATTGCCAGTACTACTGAAAAGAAATACACAGCATCATTTGAGTTGGTATAACTAGATCAGACAAGGAGGAGCTAAGAATTTGGAAGTAGATTTTCAAATACATCAATGGCATTGCTTTTTTGGCACAAGAACTTAAGCAGCAATGATTTGGAATTGCATAGAGCTGCAGTAGGTGCTGTGTGCATGGTAGTTTTTTTGAAAAGAAAATAGCCAAAGGAGAGGAGGCAGGGGAGCATAATAAAATATATCACTTTCCTAGAGTTGCTAGCCATGTGAATGACAATGGTAGTGTGGGGTCAGGAACTGGAGAACAAAAATAATTGTGCTTCAAACTGATAGTGGTGCAAAATTGGAATTAGAAAATTTCTAATGCAGTGTTCAGTTGGTGCAGATATTAGTATTACACTGTTTGAAATTTAATATAATTTTTCCTGCTAGATATTTTCCCACCAGAGTGAACTCCATCTCTGCATTTTTCATTTAGAACTGCAAAAATTCCCAAGGCTTGCACCTATGGCAGAGAACCACACACCCAGGGATGTAACTAGGATAGAGCAAAGAGAGAAGCTGCTCAGGTGCAAGTACACAGCGGTCTTGATTGGCAGGTGCCTATGATATAGGAGTGCAGTACAGGCATTACTTTATGAAATGATGATATTGCATTTGTGGTTATGGATGAAGCACTGTTTGCTGATTTAACTGGAGCAAGGCTCTCATTACATTTGTAGTAGGCAGCTTGCTATAGTTCTACAGCAGAACAGCAAGATTTTTTTTCCATTTCTGACAGACACACACACACACACACACACACACACACACACACACACACACACACACACTTGCATTCCCTCGCTTTCTTAGATTATGAGGGCTAGACTTGGCTCTGGCCTTATATTTTGCATTACATAATGGAATGCTCCAGAAAGGCCATTGGTTCTGCTGTCTTTTGAGTGACAGGCTGGCAGGTGGCGGCAGAGGTAGCCTGGTAGCCATTTTTAGTCATTTACTCAGTGTTTGCTGTTTTCTGCCTCAGAACTCTTTCTCCAGTTCTGTAAGTTTGCTTTTATTTGCCTGACATCTTCTGCAAATTCAGATAATGTAGATAAAGCCCAGTAATTCTTCTAGCCAGAGTTAGCTAGGAAATATTTAGCTGGTTAGCTGGTTGTCTCTTTTTATACAACCTAGCTGTTTAAAGCTGTTTATTTTCTGCTTCTCCTTTACATTTGCCTAGATCAAGCATACTAAACTGTACTGTGTAATATATTATTAGTAAAGCATTTTTTATTTAATGTTAAAAGTTTGTGACTGGTTATTTATTTATCTATTTACTAGTGAATGAATAACAAAGGCACCACCTTCTGTTGGAGCAGGGCTATGACATCCACCTCTAAAACTAGAGAAATACTGCTTAGTTAACACTGCTGTCTTTACATATTATTTTATATCAAAACGTTAATTGGAGTTATCTAGTCCTGATCTGTAGTGATGGCAGTAAACAGCCATTGGACAGGAGAAAGGAGGTTGTAGTTGTTAAGTAAAAACAAATTAGGACAACACAAAAGGCTCAGATGCAAAAACTTTACTAGTGTACACCAGGAGGCAAAATACCATACAATACAAGTATAGAGTTTTGTCTAGCAAAATACAGGAAGTGTTCTAATTTTTATAAGCATACATTCAAGCTGTGCCCACCTTACTGACGTGGTCAGTCACAAGGCACCTACATCACTATAGTCTACAATATTCTATTCATAAGAAAAAGCTGATGTTATACTTTTTAAAAGTTTTCCCATGAGAATAATACAGCCTTGCAAGGCACCTGGTCAGTTATAATGTCTTTCTGTAAATGTTATTCTTTCAAGGTTTCAGTCCTGCTCGAATACAATAGTCAGTTCAGTCTTGTAATACACTTCTTTGTTCTTCTCGCAACATTACTTTTAGCAGCTGTGCTTTATCTCTGATAACATTCGCAAGGCCAACCATCTCAGAGGAAGGAAGAAAGATTTTCAATGCTCTATACATTCATTTTCCTGACCCAGCAGATAATCATTAGTGAAAAACATAAGCTTGCTGAGCTGGCTACTGCCAGGGTCAGAGTTCAATCACACTGCAGCTCCAAAGCTTCAAGCAATTACATGTAAGATCATTCTTACTGCCATATTGTAAAATAGAATAAAATGCATTACATACTATTTGCTTTTAAACTAGCACTTTATAGATGTTCAAATACATATTTTTCTAACATTTTCCTCCCTTTTAATACTTTTTATTCTATTCAGAAACATAAACAATATCATATCGTTCCCTAGCCTTCTCCTTTAAGGACTTTCAACTAGGTAAGTCATTTGATTTATATTTTAGAAAGAATTTCATTTGGAACCAATAGGTCCAGTTCTATGTCTTGGTACAAAGTTTCAGTTACAGATATATCAACAAATTCTCTGACTAATCTTTTCATACAGGGAATCCCACAACAGACACATGCTCCCAATAAGAGCAGGACAACACAAATAGCAATCAGAATATTCATTAGGATTGAACCCCACCCACCAAATAGACTCTGGAAAAAGTTTGTCAGTGGGTTTGGGCCTGGTTCAGTCATGGCCGATACCTGCTGTATTACCTCTAGGTGATCATTTATCTCATGTCAATTGTCTGGTATGAACGCACAGCATTCTTCTTTGATAAGCGCGCACGTACCACCTCTCACCGCTAGGGTGAAGTCAAGAGCCATTCGATTTTGTAGCACAACAGTTCTCATTGCATTCAGTTCATCAGTCACAAGTTCAAGAGCAGAAAAAGTTGCATTACTCATTACTTCGAGAAGCTTTGACAATTTTCTCAGCTCCCAGATTGATTTGACTGCTCCATAGGCTGGGAATATTCCAGCCCAGGATATAACACTGTCACTCAAGTCCATATGAGTCAATTTCTCTTTATCTTTCATGGATGGATGATCCTTCCAACCAGCTTCGATTTTACCCACTGGATTTGCAGGTTTCTCGACTGAATTCCCAGTTTTTCGAGCTACATCTCTTACGTTTCGTATCTTACCTAGAGGTAATTTTGCAGTATGCCTTATAGCTGGAACCAGATAACCCAAAAAACAACTGCCGGACCAATTCTTAGGTAGCCATTTGTATGCCTTTTTCCCACAAACAAAATAACAGTTTTCTACTTTAGTACTGATGTGGGTTAACTCTGAATGAAACATTTTCTTGTCTATAACAGACAATTGTTTATGCAATTCAGGATTTTTCTGCACATCTTTTATGGTTGTTTTCATTAAGCTCAAATATGAATCATAATTTGTGCTACAACTAGTACTTTTATCTTTAGCCTTAATTTAGCATTTGTAAGATACAGTTATGTTACAGTTACTCCAACCAACTTGGAGTGTATCATTTTTATAGAAACAAACAATTCCTCTCTGTGTAATAGGCAAATACAATGCAATCTTGTCCTGTGATCTCACAGAACCTGTATCAAAAAGTAAATTCTCCCAAGTCTCATTTATCCCCAAAGGGACAGCGGACATCAACAGTCCTCCATATGCTGTTGGTATAGCAGTACAAACCCAGCAATTTGAAACGTTCATAGTCTCTACATATACACACTTCATAGCTAGGTATGTGTTAAAGTTTGGATGCCAGTCTATAGAAAGTTCATCACTTTTCTCCACTTCAATTCGTGCGGTTATATGCAGGAAAAACCACAACAAAAGGAAAGTCACCACAATCATAGTCAATAGATGTATAGTTAGCAAGATGGTTAAACAATATCTTCGGGGTTGGTTTGTATTTTTACTCATTTTGCTCTTGGCCATCCTGCCTTTGTTGTGTATCAGTCACAAAATGTTTATCAAGCTAAAAATTCTTTACCGGTTTACAGTGCGTCAGGTGGACCCAGGACGACCTCTCAGCAACTTTAACTGCAGTAGGCGTCGCCAACAGTACCTGGTACAGACCTTCCCACTTCGGACTCTTCCAGTTTTTTTTCTTTATGACTTTCAGCCAAACTCAGGCCCCAGGGGTCAGCACCGCTTCTAATGGTCTGGTCTGTTCCTTATCTGAAAAAGAGTTCAACTGCAAAACAGTTTTATGTGTTAGCAATTTCCTCATATAATTAGCTAATGAGTTGTCAGCTTCTAGCTCTGCAGGCATGAGAGCTTTCTACTGTGGCACATAATATGCCCTTCCAAATATCACTTCAAAGGGGGTCAAACCCTTTAAATTTGGAACTGTTCTCATGCTCAGCAGTGCCAAAGGCAAACAGCAAATCCAATTCTTCTGTGTCTCATTCATTAATTTCCTCAACTTGCTCTTTAAAATTCCATTGTACCTTTCCACCAGTCCTGCAGACTGTGGGTGGTAAGCACAATGATTCTTCCCAAAGAATCTCCCAAGTTGTTGAATTGTCTGGTTGACAAAGTGTGTCCCATTGTCACTATAGATTCTTTCCGGTATGCCAAATCTAGGAATTATTTCTTTTATTAGGGCTTTTGCCACTGTTGCTGCATCCGGATTTTTAGTAGGAAAAGCTTCTACCCATTTGGAAAACATGTCTATAATTACTAAACAGTATTTTTTCCCTTCACATTTGCTCAGTTCTATGAAATCCATACAGATAGTATGGAACGGATATGGTGGTATAGGAAAACTCAAGAAGTTTTTTTCAAGAACAAGTTTTTTCTATGTAGTGGTGGCAGGGAATATGTTTATGAATTTTTTTCAGATCTCAATAATAATAAGTATAATTTGTGTTTTGATGGTTTACAGTTTGGTAGTCAAGTTCATTATTTAGATATTATGTTAACTGGAGTGGTAGGTGAGCAGATTAATACTACTGTATATCGTAAATTTATGGATGGTTATAAGTTTCTTTTTGGAACTAGTTGTCATCCTCCCCATACATTATCTGCTATTCCTTATGGAGAAATTATGAGATTATCTAGATTATGTAATAATGTGGTAGACTTAGAACAGAATATTTATGATAGTATTATTATGTTTTTGAGAAGGGGATACAATACTGATATATTGGATTTTTGTATTAATAAGTTAATGGATAAAACAAGTGTTAAAAAGGGTAATAAATGGACTGTTAGTAACAATAATCAAGAAATAAACAGTTTTTTGCCCTTTAACAATATGGTTAGTTCTGTTAATAGGAATAATAGGTGTTTAGTGGGTCCTAAGCAGGATGTATCAGATATTTATTTTGTGACTGTTTATAATTCTCATAGTGATAAAATTTGGGATATTATTAAATATTTTTGGAAATTTCTTGTTTCATATAAAAATCTTTATAAGATTTTTCCTACTGTTCCTAAACTGTCCTTTAAAAGAGGTCAGAATTTATCTGATAAATTAATTAATACTTATTATATTTCCCCATTGGATAATGTATATAATAATTTGGCTATAGTAGGTACTAATGTCTGTGGCCAGTGTAATATTTGTAAATTTGTAAAGCCATATTTTGATAATATTAATGGTATTTCATTTATACCTAAGAATATTTCTTCATGTAATTCTGAAGGAGTTATTTATTGTGTTCGATGTCCATGCAAGTTATATTATATTGGTGAGACAAAGAGAAAATTTAAAATCAGAATGCAGGAGCATATTAGAGATATTAATAAAAGAGTAGTGACTAGTCCCATTGCATTGCATTTTATGGAGTGTCATAATAGTAATGCTGCATTGTTTGAATGTTGTGTTTTAGAAAGTGTCTTTATTAAAAAAGGTGATGATAGATTAATTAAAAATATTTTGTTGTTTAAGGAAACTATTTATATCTTGAAATATAATACTATGTCACCGAATGGTTTGAATTTAGAAGTAAATTGGAAAAGTTTATTATAAATTTTATATTGTAATATTTTTAGTTTTTTATTGTATGTTTTCTTTCTTTAAATGTTATTTAGCTTAATTGATTAATGATGTATGTAATTATTTAATTAATTGTGATATATATTGTGGTGGGTGTGTGCTTGTAATTTATGCTCATTGAAGGCTACTATGCCGAGGCGCTAAGCTGTATTAAATTCTGTTTGTGAACTGGTTGTTGTTTCTTAGGCTGTTGCCTTTTCTTCTTTACGTGGTTTTTGGTATAGGAAAACTCCCCTGCTTGGGTTTGAATGCTCCTTGTGCATGATGTTTATTACAAATATGACATGCTGCACAAAATTTTTGTGTAAAGTTCGTGAATCCATATGTTTGGAATATTCGATTTACTAACTGTACCATCCCCCCTGTTGAGACATGGCTCTGCCCATGGCTCAACAAAGCTGCATATCTAAATAAATTAGACGGCAATATTGGCTTTTTCTCCTTGGAGATGTACAGCCCATTTTCGAGGATTGCACCTCGTCTCTCCCATTTTTGTTTCTCAGCTTTTGTAGTTAATGTCTGCATTGTTTTCAACATTTCTAAATCTAAAATCTCAGAGGGTTGTAATTCCTCATTCAAAAGTAAGGTTTCTGAGTCTGAGGCTGCTTGCTTTGCAGCTGCATCAGCTCATGCATTACCTTTTGAAATCGAATCCTGTTGTTTTGTATGAGCTACACATTTACAAATAGCTACTTTGGTAGGTAACTGAATAGAATCTAATAAGTTCAAAATAAGTTGCGCATGATTAATCAGTTTGCCAGTAGATGTTATCATTCCCCTATTTTTCCATTGCTGCGCAAAAACATGCACTGTAGAGAAAGCATACTGACTGTCAGTATATATGTTTACACATTTGTCTTTCGCTAGAGTGCAAGCCCGTGTCAAGGCTATCAATTCTGCTGCTTGAGCAGACAGGTTATGCTGTAATGGTTGGGCTTCTAAAATCTCTGTGTCTGTGACTACTGCATACCCCACTAGATTCTTCCCCGTAGGACCCTTTCTACATGAACCATCCACATAAAATGTCACCTCGGCATCATCCAAGGGCATATCAGTGAGATCTTGTCTGGGCAAAGTTATTTGCTCAATTTCCTGCAGGCAACTGTGTGGTGTGCCATCCACAGGAGTCGGAAGTAACGTTGATGGAGCTAATGTTGTACAACGTTCAATTATCATATGAGGTTGGCTCAGTAGTATGGTCATACATGAAAGATGTCTAGCAGGAGATAGATATGCTATTTTTTCTTGCAGTAAAATTATCGCGACTGCATGAGGCACTCTCAGAGTGAGAGGGTGGAATAACACCACTGAGGCCGAAGCCTGTACTGCCATTGCAGCTGCGACTACTGCTTGCACACAGTGAGGCAATGATCATGCCACTGGATCTAACTGTGAGGAATAATAAGCTACGGGGCGTTGCTTACTCCCATGCTGTTGCGTCAGAACTGACGTCATGTATCCCTGTTTACAAACTACGGTTTGAAAAAATCTTTTGTGGTAATTTGGAAGTCCTAAAACTAATGATGAAGCTATCAATTGTTTTAGTCTGCAGAAAGCTGTTTCTGCTTCAGGTGTCCATTGTAATACATCTTGTGCTGCCATTGGTGTTTTATATATTAAATCAGCCAATGGAGCAGATTCTAAAGCATAGTTCGATATCCAACTTCGACAAAAATTAGTCGTTCCCAAGAAGGACATCATTTCCTTCTTAGTTGTTGGTTTAGGTGCCTGTAAAATCGCTGTTTTTCTATCTTCGTCTAGTACTCTACCTTCATTGGATATTACATATCCTAGGTATCTAACCTGTTTTCTCCAAAGTTGTAACTTACTTTTGTTTACTTTGTGTCCTTGTGCTGCTAAAAATTTCAATAATGCTATTGTATCTTCCCTGCATTGCTGTTGGGTGGGGGCTGCTAGCAAGATGTCATCTACATAAAGTAGAATCTGACTACCTCCTGGTGGAGTAAATCCTGCCAGGTTGCTAGCCATTTCTTGTGCAAATATCGTTGGACCTTCACAATATCCCTGCGGTGGCCGAGTATAGGTATATCTTTTACCCTGGAATGTAAATGCAAACCAATACTGGCTATCAGGATGTATAGGTATTGAAAAGAAAGCATTGCTTATATCTACCACAGTAAAATATTTTTGTTGTGGCTTCAAATCGTTCAACAAAGTGTGTGGATCTGGCACCGTAGGTGCTCTGGGTATTATCGCATTGTTTACGGCTTGTAAATCCTGTACCATCCGCCATTCCTCATTTGCTTTTTTAACAAGAAATAGAGGGGTATTACATGGTGAATCTAGAGATTCTACCAGTACTCCTTCCTTGAGTAATGCTGCTATTATAGGCTTGATTCCCTGCTCTGCATCCTTCCTCAAGGGGTATTGTCTTTTTTGTGGTCTAAATGCTGATTTAGGTGTAATGGTTACTGGTCCTGCTGTTCGAATAAGTCCTACATCTGATTTGCCTGTTGACCAAAGAATGTTTGGTATATCGCACAAGGCTTTTTCTTCTTCTTCTAACAAGAATGCCAATCAGCTGTCTTCACTATGTTGTAAGTGTACAGCTGGACGTGTCTGTGTTAGCCAATTCAATTTCTGTTTTTGTACTCCCTGTTCTGATAATTCTAAATCAGTTTGTTTTTCCCATTTTGTTACTTTTTCTCCTAAATCTGCCCATTTCACATCTTTGCTTTTTGTCAAGCTGACATGTGGCAGTCTATTGGATTTGTACAGTTTCATGAATTCCTGAGGTAATGAACAGCTTACTACACTGTTTCCCTCAGTATCCCAATATAAGGTTCGTAATACTAATCTGTTAGCGGGATTTTTAAACAACTCTTGCTCATATTCCTTATCAGGTCCTGGCATGCTACAGTAGTATAGAGTACAATGTAACAAATGCTGTTGGTCGGTGTCAAGGGTGGGGACCTTACTGATGGCTACATTCATCAGTTCCTCGGTTACTGCCCCTGGACCAGTCATAACTAGGTCCTGGCTGTACCAGTAAAAGGCTTCACCCTCCGATCACACCACAAAAGTATCCATTTGTCTTTGTGCTTCCATACCCTGCATAGTAGGAACTACTGCTATGCCAAATATCTGCATAAGGTCTCTTCCCAGTAAGTTTACTGGACATTTTGCAGAAACTACAATTTTACTTTTCTGAGTCATACCTGAAACTGGGTCAGTTATTGCTATATCATGGGAGAGTGGCTCCCTATATAGCTGTCCATTTGCTGCTTTCACTAATATATAGTCAGATGATTCAGAATGTTCTGGTAACTTTGAAGGGTGTATCAAAGTTCGAGACGCTCCTGAGTCACACAAGAATTTCACTTCCCTTCCTTCCACCAGAAGTGTAACTTCCGGTTTTGTGTCTGCCAAATAGAGCTCCAAGCTCAATAATGCTAAGTCTAAAACTTCACTTTCTTCATCCTCTACATCTGCTTTCACTTCCTCTGTTCCTTCTACTATATTTACATTTGTCTTTTGTTTGTTAACCTTTCCTGATGATTTTTGATTGTCATCGCTATCATATAGTCAGTCCTCATCACCTTTATCTTTATCTTCTGTAGTCGCCTTTTTATTTAGCCTGCAATCCCTTGCTAAATGTCCTTTCTTACCGCACTTAAAGCACTCACCTTTCTTTTTTCTTTCCTCAAAATCTTCTGACCTTTTGTCAGATTGTTTATTACCCTGAGTATTTTTCTTACCCTTTTTACCCCCCTGTACAACGAAGACCTCTGCTCCGTCTTCTGCTGTGAAGACCTGTGTCTTCTTTTTCTTTTTACTATTAAAATGCCTTTCAGCATGTCTAGCATACTCAAGTAAGGCTTGTAGCCTACTTGTTCGATGATCTATCATATGCTTCGTAATAAAGCTACTGATAGGTGCAATGCAACCTTTCAAAAATGCATTTCTCAGTTGCTGTTCATATGAGCTATCATTTGTCTGGCTTTCAGGAATAGCCATACCACTATGGTTATTGAAACATTCCAATAATCTACCATAGTACCCATCTATAGTTTCATTATCTTGTTGTATGCATTGATTAATGCAAGTCCAATCTGCTCTAGGTTTCCATTTCTCAGAAATTCGGTCTGTAAGACCTTTCACTCTAGTATCTAATTCTGCGTCACTATGTAGGAGTGGTTTAAGTTGTGCGTCACGAGAGTTCCAGGTGCCCACAAATCATGTGCCAGTCTGGACCCAAAATCTGTCTAACTACCTTTTCTACTTCTTCCCCATTTAAGTGGTAACTTAGTCTCATACCGTGTAAATCTTGTAAAAACTTTGTGTAGTTAATTTTCGGATGAGGGATTCCCTCTGTAGCTTTCCGAATATCTTCCGGTGTCCATGGTCTATACACTAGGAGAGTTGGGTCCTGCCCTTCCTGTCCTGCCTGAGGGTTTGGTACCTCGATTAGTGGACAGATTTCTTCACTCTCTTCTAGTGAGTCTCTCCCTATTTGATATAAATCTGTGTCCCTAAGTGTTTTACGTGTCCAGGATCTAGTTTCAATAGGTTCTCTAACGAATGGTTTTAATGCTCCTGCAACTTCAGGATAACGTGGAGGTGGACTAGCCTGTCCTCCTGCTTCATATCCTAAAAAAGGAGGGGGCGGAGGGGGAGGGGGCGGAGGGGGAGGGGCCGTCGCTATTACTGTATTATTATCCTCTTTGTCTAAAAATAATGCATAATTTCGCATTTTTAATTTTCTGTTCCCTTCGGTTCACTTCCTCAATCCACCTATGTGCCTGAGGAATGCCTAATTGCCATTGTTTCTTTGCCTGACCTTCTGCATCAGATTTAAGTTGTTTTAAGAGTTTAACTAACGAAATTCTATTTAATTTACCATCAAATTCGTATTTATTAACCCATTTTGTATAATACCTTACATTATCTGCTCGTTGTAATTGCATATATTTTGCATCATCAGTTAGGGGCGGATCTCATGATTTTTTAGTGCACTGATTTCCCATGTCAAAAGAAAATGTTACATAACCCTTTTTTTACCACGTGGTATCTTTGTTCCTTACACAGTTTATCTAGAATAACTGCCTACCTTATTCTGTTTCCCTGATCTATGACAAAATATACAGTAATTTCTTATGTCCCTGATCTGTACAACAAATCTGTGACAATAACATTTACTGTAACCTAGTCCCTGATCTAAAACAGAAAAAAGGCAAAAATCTTCCTACCTGAGCCTCTTGGGTCAACCAGTTCGAGACCGCTCTTCGGCCACAGATCAGAAAAGTGGCCAGCCTCTCAAGACGACAATTCAGTCGGAGGTCTTTGTGCTTCAAGAAGAACCGTTTCGGTAGCTTCTCCTGCACAGTATTCGACCACCGGTACACTCAGATCTGTAACTGTCGAGGGTTTCCGGTCAAAGAATGGACCAAACTGTTAAGTAAAAACAAATTAGGACAACACAAAAGGCTCAGATGCAAAAACTTTACTAGTGTACACCAGGAGGCAAAATACCATACAATACAAGTATAGAGTTTTGTCTAGCAAAATACAGGAAGTGTTCTAATTTTTATAAGCATACATTCAAGCTGTGCCCACCTTACTGACGTGGTCAGTCACAGGGCACCTACATCACTATAGTCTACAATATTCTATTCATAAGAAAAAGCTGATGTTATACTTTTTAAAAGTTTTCCCATGAGAATAATACAGCCTTGCAAAGCACCTGGTCAGTTATAATGTCTTTCTGTAAATGTTATTCTTTCAAGGTTTCAGTCCTGCTCGAATACAATAGTCAGTTCAGTCTTGTAATACACTCCTTTGTTCTTCTCGCAACATTACTTTTAGCAGCTGTGCTTTATCTCTGATAACATTCGCAAGGCCAACCATCTCAGAGGAAGGAAGAAAGATTTTCAATGCTCTATACATTCATTTTCCTGACCCAGCAGATAATCATTAGTGAAAAACATAAGCTTGCTGAGCTGGCTACTGCTAGGGTCAGAGTTCAATCACACTGCAGCTCCAAAGCTTCAAGCAATTACATGTAAGATCATTCTTACTGCCATATTGTAAAATAGAATAAAATGCATTACATACTATTTGCTTTTAAACTAGCACTTTATAGATGTTCAAATACATATTTTTCTAACAGTAGTATTAAAAGGTATTACCTGGATTCCCTCGAAATTATTGCGTAAAGTATATATGAATACAATTTACTCAAATTAAAGTTACTGTTCATATGTTAGGACTATAAGGCACTGAGGTCAAAGTGAGACAGGGGTGGTCTGGGAAGCAAGGCCATGTAGGTCTGCTCAGCAGTTGTTCAGTGAGGAGCTTATTTAGGTGTTGGGCTAGACTTGTAAAGGCTCCAGGGCCAATAGCCTTGAACACACCTATGAACCTATGAACCTATGACAGTGTAAGCCCATACAAGACAGCATAACATACACATACAAGCAAACACATATTTATAATATCTCTATATATCTATATTTATATCTGTCTATATATTGTATACATGTTTGATCCATAATTCACATTGACAAATAGAGAAAACGTAGGTACAGGTGATTGAAAGTCACTCAAGCCCACACCAGTGGCTTTTTTGTGAGATTGCAGAACAGTGGAGATGAGGGAATGTGCCCTTTCTCATCTGTAGTACAATCTCATAGTTCTTAGATCATTACTAGGCTAACTGCCTTTGTAGACCCTTTATGAGAATCAAACTCTGCATCTTGTGTCTATAGTGTAAACACCTTAGCCATTAAGCCAACCTCCTAGCTCTAATTTCAGAATAGCACGGGGAGTGGGTGTGGTGGGTGTAGGAATGCCTCCCTGCAAAAACTGTTTATTTTGCAGCTGAATTGCCAACATTTTGTTGTTTGATATCATGAGTATACAGCTATATGTACAAATATGTGTATGTTTTAATTTTTGTTTTGTGTCTCTGTGTGAATCATGAGACCATACCACTCGTTGTCATTATATTGTTAGAACTTTGCGAGATTGAAATCCCAAGCCTTAGCATTTATTGGTGGCAGTGGTTTGGATTTAAAACCCATACTCCGCTATCCTTAAAAAATGCCAGTTTTATAATTTACTATTTTTTATTAAGAAATTGTAATCTTTATTAACTATAGGAAACAAAGCATAATTAGGCAATTTACAAGCTGTCAATAAGTGAATACATCTGCCTAATATCAGGTTGTAAACTTCCAAGCTTTCTCATTTTTTAAGGACTGCATACACAGATCCATGCCCTTACAAGTTGGCATCTACGACAAATGCTCCATCAACCTCACCTTTACTATGGCTATGATGCGCACCTTGTTTTTCAAAGGATTATCATTATTTATAATTAATAACTTGCACGTGTACTAAACATGATGTTCACTCCCTCTGTGTCATCTACATTTGTAGAAAGGAACACACACATACACTCTTGATCTTTAAGAAGGCTGTCTCCTGCAAATTAGGCTAAGCCAGTCCTGTTTTGTTTTGCATCCTTAATGTATTTAAGCTACTCTTATCTAGAATACAGGTCATATATAGGCTTATATATATAGGCTTCTCGATATTCATTGTAGTCTCATGAATGAAAGAAAAGCTTAAATTCTAGCTTGCCTATTGCTTAGTGACACTTAGTCTTATTAAATTTAACCTTGAGGTATGCTCAGAGCATCTTACAACCTTCAGGATTTAGTAAGAGAGATGGTCATATTTTGTTACAACCAAACAGGGGCTTGACACATGAGCTGCTTCATATGATTTTCATATATTTTTTAATGCCACATTTCTAACAGCAACTGTGAATCGTTCAGAGCAATGTACACATTGTTCTGATATACTGTATGTACAGCTTCCTAGCTTCTATGTTACGCAAGTATTACTGCACTGTCCTTTGCCTTTTATTTGATGAATACTTATCTATTGTCCTGTACTGTCAGTATACATTAATATATGCCAGAATTTTGCTTGGGACAAGGCTGCTGCTGAAGCTTAATGCAAATCATTCCAGTATGCTAGTAATCAAAAAAATAAAATATATGATAAAACAAACTAATGTGAGATTAATTAAATATGATAATTTAAAAGCAACAATGAGAAAGTAAAATTATATGAAAAATAATAATAAAAAGTATGCTTGTGGCTGTGGGGGGCAATTCATAATAGCATATTTATTTACTTGGTTGCACACATTTCATTTTTTTTCACATTTAATATTGAGCACTGGGTTAAGGTACTTGAGGATGTTAGTTTATTGGACTTGATTTTTTGTTTTCCTAGAAGTTAGCAAGTGTAGTAAGACCATTAGATGGTAATGGATGAATAAACAACAGAGATTTAATCAAATAGACTAGGCACAAAGAGAGGAATTCTGAAAGGTTAGTACCATAGGTAAACCCTTTTTTTTCACTTACTATTTCTGATTCAGGGACTGCTCTGCCACAGTGCTGTACCATGAAGAGGTGCCGCACCATAGTGGATTGCCTGTGTGGTCTACAGCAAATGCTAATGAGACCTTCTGGAGGAATGGTCTAGGATAAATAGCCATGTGTTATCTCCCCAGAAATGTCTGCACCATACCTCTCAACCTCTAAGCACAAGAAATCTGGATGAAGCCAAAATAATGGGGGTCAAAGGTCCAAAATAGGGACAAATGTTAAATATTGCATTTGTAAGCTTAGAAAGTTGTAAGAATATAGGTATTTGTATAAACATGCATTTTCTGAAGGATATGAAGTTTGAAACCCAAATGACTATCATTTAATGACTTCAGTCCAGAAATCCACAAATTTTAGACAGAATGGATCAAAAATGTGAGGCAAAAATCTGGACATTCTGAGAAAATCTGGACAGTTGGGAGGTATGATCTGCACTGAGGCATTTATGAATCACTTGGGTATGCCAGGTAGCTCAGCCATTGATGTTAATTAACATCGCTATTAACCATTATATTTAATGGGTGAGATCATGTTAGAGATAAGTGCCAGGGAGGTCTCAGGTGTGTGTGTGTGTGTGTGTGTGTGTGTGTGTGTGTGTGTGTGTGTGTGTGTGTGTGTGTGTGTGTGTGTGTGAGTGACTGTATATCTGACTGGGTGGTTGAAGTTGAGGGGTTAGTTAGGTAATAGTTAGGACAAGTGTGTGTGTGTGTGTGTGTGTGTGTGTGTGTGTGTGTGTGTGTGTGTGTGTGTGTGTGTGTGTGTGTGTGTGTGTAAAGGGAAATGTCATACCTGCAAACTCTTATAGACTAATGACCACATCCTGCAATACTTGAGAGTTATTATTCACCAGGGAAGAAATATAAATATTCAAGTGAAGTGACTTAATTTAATTGAACGGGAGTTTTGCAGAGTGAGTGGGACACTAGACAATAGGGATACAAATTAAATGTAGTAAAGGTTTTAAACACTGTACTCTTGGCACAGAAAGAAGCTTGCTAACAAAGCAGAACTTTAGTTCTCATCGCTAATTTTAGACATCAGAGCAGTGATGTAAACTAGCCTAAGTTTAAAAAGCTAGTAAATAACTGCAAGAGGGGGAAAAAAGCTTTGAACAGAACAAGAAGTAGCACATTTACAAAACAGTGCTTTAGTTTTCTGCACGTACATGAGACACCTGGGGTATTCTTTTAATATTACCCTAGGTCAGTTAAAAAAAAGAACAATGGGGGAAAAGCTTTGAACCTCATACCTTTGACTCAGGACGTATTTCATTACTATTAGTTTAATCATCTGCCCTTCAGAGCAGCTCTTGCAGTGAAAGTTATTTTCTAAGTTATAAGAAGTGTAAAATTCTAATGCCTGGTATAACTGACTGACTGTAATGCTCCATCAGTAATTAGGAATAGGGCAGATATATAGGTTCATAGGTAGGTACTAGGCTATCGGCCCAAGAGCCTAAGTAAGCATAGCCAACATGGTTCCCTGGCATACGCCACCCAAGAAAGTTATTTTCCTGTGCCCCTGTCGAGCAGAGCCACAGAAGTGATCCCTGGGGTGTATTTCCTATTACCCATCCACTCATCAAGATTTTTCTTGAAGAGTGCTAATGAGGAACTTTGCTTGACATAGATAGGTAGCTTGTTCAAGAGTATGGGAAGACTCTGGGACATGAATCTATCCCTCCAGCATGTCCTGTTTATTGTGGTGACAAGATTTAGGTCCCTAGAGCATGTAGCTCAGAGGGAATGGGATTTCTTTAGTTGCAGCATGTCCAACAGCTCTGGGTTTGACATAGCTTTATATGTTAGGCAGAAATCACTTCGGAGTAGGCGATATGCTACGGAGTAAAGCTGGAGTTTTTTGAGATGGTCAGTGTAGGGCATCTGTTTGAGGTCAGTAATCCTCTTTGTGAGGTACTTCTGTGGCCTTTCCAGCTGCTGAAGATGTCTTGTGAGGTACATTCCAAAAGTGGCGTTGTACTCTATAATGGATCTAATGAGTGTCAAGTAGAGGGGAACAATTACCTCTTTTTTTCTTGGATGAGAACCCTTTTGTAATGAGGTGTGCCACGTAGAAGGATTTCCTGACTACTGTAGCAATGTGATTATTAAAGGAGAGACTACTGTCCACCTGGGTCCTAAGGTCTCTTATCACACATTCCGCATTAAGTACACTGCCACCTATGTGGTAGTTCATGGGTACAGAGTTTTTACCAAAGGGGATGACAATGCACTTTTTGACACTGAGCTTGAGGCCATGGCTCTGACACCAGGCATCTGTCTCAGTGAGGCCCTTCTTGTAGGATATCCACATCATTTGGGGACTCGACTATGACTCCTAGTTTGCAGTCATTTGTGAACTTCATTAGCCAACGGCCTTCTGTGTTAGCCTGTACTTCAGAGAAGTAGATACCAAACAGGAGAGGTCCCAGGACTGAACCCTGTGGTACACCACTTGTCACTGGTTTGAAGTCAAATTTGGAGTCTGCAACTTTGACAGTGTGGATTCTGTCAGTGAGCCAGTTGACAACCCATCTTGTGACTTAGGGATTTATACCTAGTTTAGTGAGTTTAGCTATAATTCTAGAATGGGGGATGGTGTTGAAAGCCTTGGCAAGGTCAAGATAGGCTGTGTGAGCCACCTTACCCTCGTCTATGGCTTTGGTGACTGCCTCAAAGAAACCGATCAGGTTCAGGATTCATGATCGGCCTTTCACAAACCCGAACTGGGTGGGGTCCAGAGTTTGGAGGTTACCAATGTCTTTGTTTATGAGTTCCATGATGATACATTCCATAGCTATACAGACCAGGCTCAGCAGGCTAATAGGGTGACAGTTCCTGGGATCAGTGGTGGCTCCCCCTTTGTGAAGTGGGATAACTGTTGCTGTTTTTGGCTTTAGAGAGTGCAGCATTTACCTGTGTGGTTGTGATTACAGGGACTCTACATTCTTTCTGTAAAGATATGGGCCCTTTAGGGGGTGTGAGGGGGGTAAAGTTAGCACTGAACCTATCTGCCAGGATGTTGGCAATATCAGTTGGTTCTGTAATTTTCATGCCATTGTGCTGTAACTCAGAACAGATCTGGGTGTTGCCATTGAGATTCTTGACATAGCTATAAAATGCTTTGTGTCTGTCCCTAGAATCAGTGGTGATTTTGTTTTCCTAGCTAGATTTGGAGGATCTTATAAGGGATTTCAGCTTCTTACTGAGGCTGACCAGGGAGCTCCTCCACTCATAGGATTTTACTCTCTTTTGCAACAGTTTCCTTCTGTCGTAGAGTTTGTTTATGGCAGGGGACCACCAGACTGCCTTCCTTTTTTTTTGGAGGATAGTGTCTTGGTTCTGTTTGGGATAGCACGATCCATGCACTTGTGTAAGTGCTCATAGAGTGCATTTGTGTAGGATTCAGCAGTCGTAACTGTATTGTTCATCTGCATAGGTGCCATGAAGTTTGCCACTTCTGCCTTAAGAAGCATGAAGTTGGCTTTTGAGAAATATTTTACCATGTTTTCCTTAATGGGGGGATGGGGTGGGATGTGGATATCTAGGCAGATTAGCTTATGGTTGGATCTAACCGAGGAGTTGACTTCAGGTGTGGAACACCGGTCACTCATGCTGGTAATAACTAGGTCTAGGATATTGTTGCCCCTGGTGGGGGGTGGATAAGTTGATCCAGGGGACTGGAATTTATGAATTCCAGAAAGCATTGAGCAAAGGAGTTGGTACATGAGTAGTTTTCCCTGTTAATGGTGGGGTAGTTAAAATCACCCATTATTAGGGTGTTTGGTTGAACCCTAATATTTTCCAGTATATCAAGAAAAGAGGAGTGGGAATCCTGGGGCATGATGGGGGATCTGTAGCAACCTACAATTTGAATTGGAGTTTTGCCCAGAGTTAGTTGCACTTGGATAACCTCAGATGCATTATGCTGAGCAACTAGCCTGGAAGTGTGGATATCCTTAATGAATATGGACGCACCTCCGCCTTTGCTGTTCTTGTCCAGGTTAGATGGGCGAAAAGTGTGGTATAAGTTATAGCCTGGTAATGCAGGGGTGCTGTCTGGAGTCTTGAACCAGGTCTCAGTCACTGCACAGATATCGATGTTTTCCATTTTAAGGAGTGCCTTGAGGGAGTGCATTTTGAGATTTAGACTTCAAGCATTGAGTAGCATTACCCTCAGTTTTTGCTTGTCTGTTCCTGTTATGGTGGTGAATTTGTCATGTGAAGCTTGCCTAAAAAAGGCACTATAGGGGCAACAAGACCCTTAGCCAGTATCCGAAATCCCAGGGGTGACAGGTGCAGGCCATCTCTGGCATCGTGGTCTGTCAACCATGTCATCCCAGGCAGACAGATACTGGATCCCTTTAGAATGACACCAGAAGCTTAGCCAATTGTTGAAGTCAATCATTTTGTCCTTGTACTTCGGTATAATTCTGCATGATGGCAGAATGCTGCTCATGGCTAGGGTCATACCTGCCTGGGCTACAAGATCAGGGAGCTCTTCCATGTCTCTTTTCATGTAGTCCAGGGAGGTATGTCTCGGGTCATTCACATCAACATGGACAATGACAGAGTCATATTTGTACTTGTTGTGGAGTGACCTGAGTGCATGGGTTATGTGGCAGATCCTGGCACCTGACAGGCAGCTGACAGTAACCTTCTCCATGTTTAGCCTGGTGAGTGGGACATCAGTGTGCCTGACTATAGAGTCACCTATGGCTAGTGTGTTGGGTACGTTGTTTTGCCTTATGGGCTGTGGCTGAGTGGCACACTGAGTCTGTGGGCTATGTGTCATTTGGGTTGTTTTGGGGGATGGAGGTTGCTTGCGTTTCTGCTTTGCCGGTCTCTGTTGCTTGAGCAGATTATTATTGAGAGCCTCTGCAAAAGTTTTTGTGTTTCTATGTGTGGAGTTTGGTGGTGTAGGTTTAGTAGGACTATTTGATGAGTGTGGTGTGGTACAAGTGTTTACCTTCTCCTCTTGACTGTCAAGTTCAGTCTTGGTTGAGGAGAGCTTTACCTCCAGTTTGGCTAGATAAGTGCATCTCTCACAGGTTGTAGTGTTGGGTGGTAGGAGGAGAGGGTTGTCTGTGTACATGAGGCAATTGTTACATTACCCCAAGATGCCCAGATTCATCAGATAGACAGGAGAGAACACCGGGAACTGACCCTTGGACATGCCTGAATAAAAAACTATCTTTCTCTAGACAAGTGAGGAAAGTGAGTACAAGAGCTGTTTTTCTTTAAGCAAGTGAGGAAAGCTAAGTACAAAAACTGTTTTCCTCTAGGTAATGAGGAAGGTTGCTGTAGTAATTTGTAGCATATTTAGTGCTTACAATAAGTTCTGAACAAGTGCTGAGCATGAACAAGCAAATTCAAGTGCTAAAACTAAGAATTTGTATCTGAACTAGACTAGTTACAGGAAAGAAACAAGTGCAAATGTGGGCTTTTAAATCAGAAAGTTGAGAGAGATGGAAAAATCACCCAAACGACCAAAAACTACAATTTCTGGGCCAGAAACACTCCTTATGTATTAGATAGGTTATCTAATATTTACCACTCCCACTGATAAGCTAGCAGGCTTCCCTCCAACACAGAAAGGCTTGGGGTCCTCAGGATCTTACAAACAGTCCTGGATTCAGCAAATCTGGACTAGACTAGTTACAGGAAAGGTGGGAAACAAGTACAAATGTGGGCTTTTAAACCAGAAAGTTGAGAGAGATGGAAAAAACTGCCCAAATGGCCAATAACTTCAATTTCTGGGCCAGAACCACTCCTTATGTGGTAGACAGGTTACCTAGTGCTTACCACTCTCACTGATCAGCTAGAAGGCTTCCCTCCAACACAAAAAGGCTTGGGGGGGGGGCTCAGGAGCTTACAAACAGTCCTGGATATAACAAATCTGTATTTGGAAAAGGCAGGAAACAAGTGTACATTTTTATTACAGTTAAGCAGAACACAGGGAGATTCTAGCAAAGTCTTTTTTTTGTAAAGGAAAGGGAGAGAGGAGAAGCAGAAGATAATTCAAGGTTAGGAAGTGGGTTGGCCTTCTCAAATGCTCTCTTTATATTAGGCAGATTGAACTAATGACACTAGACTGGGAGGAGTGTCCCAGATCAGATTTACAGTATGAGCAGGCAACTGAATGAATGAACTTAAGATCATGTGACTGATATCTTGTTGACTGGTTTAGCTTTTTTATGAATGGACTGGCTTTTATTGAGAATTTATGGTCTGAAGAAGCTGCTTTTGCTGTGAAAGTGCATACCATTCTTTGTTTTGTTTTATTTTTGCTATATTAAAGTTTTGGTGGTCCTTTTAGCCATGGTGGTTGGAGATAGGATTCATCTGAATCCGAGGGAAAGTCTATAACTACAGTAGGAATTTATAGAAGAGATGTTTCCTATTTTTGGGAATAATTTGACTTCTGACTGTTCCATATTTATATATTGCTAAAACATTGCATTGCTAATACAAAATCCTTGCTTAAGCCACACGATCCATGCACCACTTCTTCCCAGATTATGATTACTTTCTTGATACCAGGCCAGGATTAAGTTAAGGAGGAGGTACTCTCATTTTTTTTTCTAATCAGACAGCAACATACAAATCTTTGCTCAAAGTAATGCCACCTCAGATTTTCTTCCAAATTCGTTTCTGTCAAAAATCTACTCTCCATTTAGCTCTCTGATTCTTCTTTTGCCTATATCCCTCCTCCTGCTTCATTACAAAAGCTTAATAACCTACTCAAGGACTTAGCCTCCTCTGTTCTGAGCATCAAAGTCTTATTTTTCCTGCTGACTTTAACCATGGACCCTCACAAAGCTACATACTTGCCTTGGGATTCAGTAACAATCGCATAGGCTTTGCTTGAAGCCTACGTGATTTTTAAGCTCATTATCTCAATAAGCAGCAACATTCATTGAATATGCATGCTACTCATTATGCTAACACATTTATATGCACCTTGTTTTGGTCAGTAGAAGTGTTGGTGGCCATAAAAACAAGCAGGGAAGTGTAAGCACACAGTGGAAACAAAACGGCTCGCCTGTAGACAAAACTATTATGGGAGCACGTGGGGATAGCTTATATGAAGTAAAGGCAAGCTGATTAAAATAATTAAAATGCAGGGGATGTTAATTGAGGAGAATGTGCACAAAATACAATGGTATTAGTGCAGAAATAAGTAAGGAATAGGGTACACAGGGAATATGTACTCAGTGCAATCAAATGTGGTTATGTCACAGAGAAACATTTTAAACATAAATACTTCTATATTGATGTAATAAGTAATCCTGTTCATAATTCTTGACCCATGCACATAAATAAAAATTGACATGCAAACAAAGGATGTGAGAGGGACATAACGCAACACTGTAACAAAGATAAGTTAATGTGATATTAATGTTAATAACATGCTAGTTGAGATAACAGTTATAAAGTACAGTTGATACATTAGGGGCTATTCACATAGACTGTAGTTATTGAATATGACTTGTATATACAGGAAATGTATGTGTGATAACCAACAGTACTGCTAAATTCTCCACTTCATCAAGTATAAACAAGAAAAAATGAATTCTACAGCTGCTGTGTCAATCACATCAGAAGGAGACATGCTTTTGTTGTTTGTTCTCATTTGGCAACCACAGAAAGGAAGTATATTACCTTGAAACATATATATTAGACAAGCCTATGTTGCATATTGATTTTTTAAATTACCCTTAGGAGCTGCATTACTCTCAACCTGTCCCCTATGTGGTGCGCTCGCCACTTTGTTTGGGCTAACCCTCCTTGTTTAGCAAGCTGCTTCTCCCTCACCTTGGCTCTTCAGCTACTAAAAATCTCACCACTTTACCTTCAGTAAACGGGAAGCCTACCTAGAATTATTTTACTATTTTACTAAGTATGTCCTTTGCCTTGAACTTACTTTCTTTTAATTGATGCTGGAATTTTATTGTGGTTAATATTAAGTGACGTGCACACCTATCTTGGACAATTATTTCTGGGTCCCCCCTCCATGGTTCACCTGAGCTTATAAGAATAAGATTAACTTCTAAATTGGCAACTACCTGCAGTCTTCTAACTGACTTCCTCCCAAGAATACCTTAAATATCATATTTTACCTGTAGTTTACTGTTAACTTATCTTATCCCTTCCTGCTATTCATAGAAAGAGTTGTCTCTACTGTTTTAGGAAAGTTTACATTAAACTGGTAACCTTGAAGCTCATGCTTAGCAATGATCTGTTTTTTTCTGATTAGTTCTTCCAGACATGATCTTCTGGCCTGGTTCTACCCACTCTGTTCATTCTTGCTACACTCCAGCTCACTCTGCTCCCCTACCCTACCCTCAGTTCTCACCCACTCCCACATACTCTAAATTTATACTATCCAATCCACTTTGTCCCCACCCCTCTTTTGCCCTATTCCTCAAAGTTCTGACCCTCTAATCAGCATATCACTCCTACAAACTTACCACTCCCTCCTACTTACTATACTATCTTCTCAATTTACACCCCTTACAAACCACTCCTACCCACCTCTGTCTCCCTAACCCACCACAACTCCCTCAGCATGCTTCTCATTTTTATTGCTACACCTCTTCTTCTGCTTCTCCAAGTCCTCACCTTTTATACTACACTATCTCCCAGAAACATATCACTTCACTCTCACTCACCCACTAAGGATTGTAGACACACCCAACCCGTTGTCAATAGTTCCCACATTTTTCAACCCTGCCAACATACATTTATGCAAGATTAGACTCGTCCTATACCCTACACTCCCCCTAAAAGCTAAACCCAAATACTATATCTGCCACTCCAAAATTCTTCCACTAACTCCATTTTCCCAAAATCTATTACTTTCAGGCAATATTCACCCCAACCCTGGTCCTAACACATCTAATCCTCCTCCTACCCACTGCCTAATTCCTTCACCCCCCTTTGTTCTCCTCTCCGTCAACTCCCCCTCACCTCTCTTCTAACTCTAAATGCTTAACCATACTCTCAATGAATATCCACAGCATTCTCAACAAAGTCAGTGAATTCCACGCATGGATAGCCCATCACACTCCAGTCATAGTAATTGTCTCAGAAACCTGGCTTAAACTAGACATCACTGATATCAAAAATCTAACCCCTGGATATAATATCTTCCACCTTGATAGGACCAACAAAAAAGAAGGTGGTGTTGTTATACTCCACTCCAATCAACTTCAACTGCCCCCACTGTCTGTTTCACCCCCTGCCTTTCACCCTGATGAACTACTAATAGTAAATTGCAAACTAAACAATTATAAAAAAAACTCACAATTGCTGCCTTATACATTCCTCCAGGTAATAATGTCGCCATCCTCGAACAAGTTCTCTGTTGGATCTCTTACACTATATCACATGAAATAATAATCCTGGGTGATGTAAACATTGATTGGTATACTCAAAACACTGATTCCCCTAACTTTAGCATAAATCTTTATGGCTTCTTACAACAAATCACTACCCCGCTACAACAAGCCAACCATCTCAAGTGCTATTCTGGACTGGATGCTGTCATCTATCCCTGACCTCTACCACAACCGCAGTACACTGCCTGATACTATAAGTGACCACTTACCAACAGCCATCCAAAGATTCTCTCTTCAAATTAATAGGACTCACAAATTCCAAGACTGTCGTAAACTTGCAAACTTTAATCCCATAAAATTTAACAATAGACTCTCCTCCATAAAATGGCTCTTCTTTTTTATCTTATCCCTGGAAGAGGCTGTTCTCAAATTTAATCAGTTTTTTTGACATTCTCAACTCCCTCAACCCCCCCACACGGAAAATAAGAGTAAAACCTTCTTTTGCTCCCTGGCTTTCACACTCCACTCATTCACTAATGCACAAAAGAGATATTGCTTGGAAAAAAATGGCTAAAATTCAAATCTCATACTTACCTCCAAACCTATAAAAAACTCAGTAACCTTACCAAAACATTCCTAATAATACGAAAAACTTCTGTTAAAAGCCTCAAGTAAACCACTACACCAAGCCTAAACATTTTTGGAATACAATCAATTAAATTTTTCACCAAGGTACCCCCAGTGCACCCAACTCCTGCCCAAATAACTCTCCCCTCAAAACTGCTACCATTCTAAACTCTCATTTTATTGACTCCATCAGCAAACGAACTCAAAATGATCTCACCTTTAACCCCTTTTCTACACCCACCTCAACCAACCTTCAATACCTCCTTCTCACTTAAGTCACTCCCCATTACCTACATAAAAACTCTACTTAGCAAACTAAAGCTCTGCTCTCCCTCTGCTGATAATCTTTCACATCTGTTCTTAAAACTTGCCGCTACCTCTATAGTCTTCCCAAACTCTACTCTGATCAACAGACTCATACAAGAATCTACAGTCCCTGGTATCTGGAAGAAATTCTACATTATACCAATTCACAAGGGAGGCCACTCCACTGACCCCTCTAACTACAAGTCCATAGCTGTTCAATCCCCTATCTAAAACTGTTGAAAGATGCATACATACCATCTCCTAGATTATCTTCTCCAGGAAAATCTCTTAACTAATACCCAACATGGCAACGGCCTTAATTTCTTTCACTCATGCTATTTCCAAAGCCAGACAATAATAATCTTCTCTCCTGTCTATTCCTTGACCTATCTAAAGCCTTTGACACTATATCTCATACCAAGCTCCTAGACAGAGTATCTGACCTCAATCTGACTAACCCTACTCTTAACTGATTCTCAAGCTACCATACCAATGGACTTCAGTCCGTCAAGTGCCTTACCTCCTCTTCTCCTTTTCTCCCTGATCATATGGGTGCACCCCAGGGCTCTATCCTTAACCAACTTCTTTTCAACATCTTCATTAACTATCTCCTCATCTCCTGCTCTAACTCCTCCATCATTCAATATAGTGACAATTCCATAATAATCTCCACATCTGACAATCTCACTAACTGACAAACTTTAACCCCAAACTCTTTCAAATCAATTGAAGTATGGTTAACCAGTAACCTACCCTTACTTAATCCAAAAAAAACTAAACTTCTCCTATTCCTCCCAAATCATTCAGCCATTACAAATCTACTTTTACTGTCACATCTCTTAATAACACAGCAATTAAGGTTGAAACACATGCAAAGCTCCTAGGTGCCATTATTGATGACCAATTAAAATCTGATCTTTACATCTAAAGCTGTATACATATATATATATATATATATATATATATATATATATATAAAAATACCAAAAACTCAGCTTATTATATAGAAATAAAAAAAACATCTTTAAAGACTATCAGCTGCTTTTTCTTGCCCATGTCTATCTCTTCCCTAGTCTACTGTATGTCTCTCCCATCTTAACCAATTTACAGTCCTCGCTCAAGTCCAAGCAAGAACTCACTTATAACAAAATTGCCAGATTTGCTGCTAACCCTACAACTCAAACCCTGGCTATCTCTCAAAGACTTACATTAGTTAAAATTCCCCCAACTACTGCTTACCCAATTGCTCCTTACTCACTCAAGTCTTAACAAACCCACTTCCTGTCCCTCTATGTCACCCTCCTCACCTACTATACTCCCAAGTACACTCTTAGAATCTCGGACCAACTTCTTTTGAAAGTTTATAAGCCAAGCAGAACTATTGGCCAACTTCATTACAGTTACGCAATTGCCCTTGCCTGGAATAAACTTCCACTGAGCCTCAGAGTCATAGCCAACACTAACATTTTCAAAAAATACATTAAAAGACACTCTGCTGAATTCTTGGATTTGCTTCTGCTCAAAGCCCTACATAACTCCCTTCTCCAAGTCTCTTCTTACCTATGTATCTTAAATCTTCCACCCCATCAACTTGTTACCTCCCTTGCTTACTTCTTCCTATCCCTAATAAATCAGCTAGTATGTTCCTTTCCTCTCTGTCTGCATTCTACTTATACAAATTACATCTGACTGTAATTTTTGCTCCTGCACCCCCTAAATTCTACGTCTTTCATCCTATAATGTATTTATGCTTCTTGACCTCCCATTTCTCCATCTTAAGAAGTTGTCTAACAACATTGCTGTAATGCAGTTGTGATTTCTCCATTTTACTTCTACCAAACTGCACTGCATATTGCTTACTATATTTGATTATTTTTATTTTTTTTCCACTTTACTTCTAACAAATTGCTTACTATATTTGTAATTTATCAGCTACATGTCTTAAACCAGAAACTTGCATACTAAATTGCTTTTACTTGTCTATTAACATGTCTATATGGAGCTTTTCTCCCTCTGCTGAAAATGGGCTCTACCTCAGTCGGACTAACTCAGTTAACAATTGTTAAAATAAAATAAAATAATAAATATTCATGTAAGCCCTAAACGATAATGTAATATTTCTCAAAATACACAAGTGACAAATGACAACACAGATCTGATAACATTTCATTAGTTCAAGGTCTCCATTCATAAATGGGGAGCATCTGGTACATAGTTACACTGGGTACACTCACAAGAAATTACAGCAAACACTGCCATAACAGCATCTAAACAAGCAAAGAAACAAGTAAGAAAGTGTCCTAACACATATCCAGTCACACTTTATGATGATCTTGCATCATGCCATACTAGAGGAAATGTTATGTAAGCCCTCATGTCCTATAAAGATTTACAATGTGAAGAAAATAATTGCAGTAATATATAAATGTTTGGATGAAGACATGCAATACAGAACATTATTATTTGGAAATTAAATAATGCCTATGAGCAATCAATGGCATACTCAACATTTGCATCTTTCTAGAGTCAAAGACATGCAAGGACAGATATCAGTATCAACTTTTGATGCCACAGAAACAGGCATACCATTTGTGTCATGAAGAACACCCTTGAAGGGTTTTTGGCACTTTTCTATTGTAATAGGTATGGATCCCCTACCATGGAGGTTGATGCCTTAAAAATGTAGCCCTCTGAATGGACCATAAATACTTCCTTCGCCTAGGCCACTCCTGTGTCTGACAGACAGATGTTACCAGACTCAACCCCCTGCTTATATTATTACATACTCTACAGAGTGGTGCATTGACTGTATCTGCCACAGGACGTAGCAATGGATCTTGTCACAAATAACTGAGATTAATGTGCAAAATAAGAAAGGACATCTGATGATAATATGCACAATATTAATTTGTCAGAATGATGACAAAGAGATAACTATCTTAATATTCACACAACTGTGCACAGCGCAGTATCAATGTTTCTTGGCCAAGGAAGCTGTTTCTGTTGTTTTGTACACACACTGTGTCAGAAATAATCCACACTGTATATCTGTAAATATGCTATACAAATCAATAATTGTGCCCGAAGAGCACTCACCCCACAACATTCACTAAATAACTGTTTCAGTGCCTGGAAATTACAAAATGAGTTTATATTTCTTCATTCAAAGTAAAAACATTGATAATAATAACTTAATGTAGTGTTGTTTGTTTTTACATCAGTACATTCATAAAATGTTGTCCTTTGTTGGAATTGAACATCAAGCTATGTAAGTCCACTGACTAATGACATATGTATGAATCACATGCGTCACAGAGGAAGGCTTAGCACAGCTTTGAGACTTCACCTATGTGAAGGTATTATATCATATTATTGTGTTGCAAACAATATGCATGAGATAAAAGAGATGGGGAGACATCATAACAGTTGTGGAAGGCATTCATGTAGGATAGCATAAGAATGCACAATGCTTGTGGTCAGTCAATGTGGGTTATGAACACTTGACTATGTGATGATGGAAGCTACAGGATATTGTGAAGAACAAATGTGCCACAGTGCAGTTGTTGTTAACTCATTAACCCCGACTACCATCTCATGGCGCCTTTGTCCTTAAATCCGAGCATGTTATGAGATGGTAGAAAATGCATGATGTTACACCCGAGTGCCTGCTATAAGTGCAAGTAACTTTGCAATCCTGTTTTAGCTCCACTGTTGAAAGATAAGTTGAAAAAGTAACTAAACTTTGTCAGTTACCTTCGCAACTTAGGTTTCAATGTGGAGTTAGGTGATGGTCATATTAGAATTTTCTAAGAAAATCGGTTTGCAGTGCACTATTTTCTTCTCATTGTAGCAAGCCAATTCTGTATTCATTTCATGAAACAGGTGGTAGCAGCCAATGGGATTATTGCAGTCCAAGCTACCCCTGCATAACACGTCCAACTCTAGCCCTAAGTTTTCCCTGTACTGGATTCCAAGATGGCCACCAGCTAGGAAGCCCACTTCTCAGTCAGCTCCTTTCAAAAATCTACAATCTAACCCAATCAGGGCTCTAGCACTTCTGCTAAATCATCAAAAAACAAATACCAAAATATACTAGATATTAAAGCATCCTTTCAGCAGATTTGTAAAAATATACAGAATTTATATACTTATCTGCAAGATCAACATGTGCTGAGTGGATAATATCTGCAAGCAGTTCAGGCCTCAACAATAAACTACAAGAAGCTACATAAAAAAATAAAAACGTTCAATAAATATTGAACCATGGACTCAATTTAAGCTCAATCATCAAAAACAAGACTTTCACAAATAATCTCACTGGAGAAAGAAGTTTGTACAAAGAGATAAAAAACTGTAAAACAGCAAACAGACTTACAAAAGCAGGCTGCCAAAACAAAGACAGAACAACCTCTCTTTATGGAATAAATCAAGACAGCTCTAACTCCCTTACAAGAAGAAATACACTCCTTTTCTACAAAATTAAATGCTTTTGGAAGAAATATAGATCAAATACTAACTAGACTGGAGAAAAGTGAAGAGAAAGTTGTAGAGAATAAAAATAAAATGGAAGAGATCCGGAGAAGAACTAATTCAACAGAAAAAAACAGTGTCTGAAATCCAACAAAAAATAATAGACTTAGAAGCCAATCAAGAAGAAATAATGTGCTCATTAGAGGTATCCATGAAATCTATGAACAAGCTTCTTTGCATACTGCAATTAAATAAATCATTGAGCTACTCTTAGATAACAATGCTGCAGTACAAAATATTACAATAGAGAGATTCCACAGAGCATTAAGAAAATCACAAACTCTTGATGCCCCAAGGCAAGTATATGTGAGAATATTAAATGCTATTCATGCTAATATGATTATACAAGCTGGTAAAACTAAAAAACAAATTATTTGGAAAGAAAATAAAAGAACAATTGCATTGGACTTACATTTAGATATCAAGCAACAGAGACAAATGTTATTACCTTTTTGGCATACTTAAAAAAAAAAACAAAATAAAATTTCAAATGAATTATCCTGCTTCCTTACAATTCTAATACAAGGGGTCCAAATACCAAGCAAATTGTAAAGATGAAGCAAATTCAGGTTTCCTAAAAGCATTCAATGAGATCCCTCCAAAATAACCAGCAAAATGTAAGTAATAATTTTACTCTCTCTCTATCAGCTTTTAAAATGCAGCTAAAATGTAAAACAACTAAAATTTGACTTGATACAGGTGTTGCTAGTATTTTTATGCATTATTTTGACATTTCTGAAATTTTCTTACCTTTATGTTACAAGAAAAAACTCCCCATAAGCTTTCATTTCCATTGTAACATTCTAAAGCTGTTTTTCCAGGAAGTTGAGACACATCAGAAGTCATGTGACCTTTGACCTCACATCACAAATGTAACTCATGCAATGATGTCAGAGCCAAACCAAGTCTACGGCAGCCAAGAAGTTCCAAAAAGATGCAAAAAGCTCTGTGAATGCACTAAGAGAGACAATAGTTCGAGCAGAATGACATCCAGGAAGTAAACTGCTGTATTACAAAGCTGAAAAATGAGAGACAACTACATCTAATGAACTGGAATAATTTTCTAGCCCCAAAATCTCACAGGTACTTCAAACTTTATCATAAAGAACTAGCAGTAGGCTTTTAATGACTGATATAGAAGAATAATCTATACTTAATAAGTAACGGTCTAGATGATGGTAAGAAAGAAAGCAAGATTTAAACAAGAATAGTAAAAAAAAACTAAGGTTAAAGTGGTCTCTGCAGAACATACCTCTCAACCTGGAAACATCAAAAATCTGGACAAGTCCCATGAAAAATAGGTACAAAGCTGTATGCTGATTAACATATAATTTACACACATAATTATGTAACCCCACCACCCACTCAATGGAATTGTGGGATACCAACTTTCAAACGCAAACTGAAGAACAGACAACCAAAATATGGCACCAGAGTCCCCCTGCAGCCATTCCAATGTCCCATTACCTGACTATTTTGCCTCATTTACCATAAACACTAATGTGTGCATACTGCTTTACTTCTACAATCATTATTTGGATTTTATTTTTACATTTTACAGCACAACATTGCACAAACACTAATAGACATTTGGTAAACAAAGCAATACTGTCTCAGAATGAAAATAGATTTGGCATTAAAACTTCTCTGCCCTTGAAACTAGCATTCATTGAAACAGCACTGAAACCCACACCACATCTAAAGAAAATGCATCTGGGCGGTGATGGATAAAGATTACCTTTGGGCTGTTTTCAAATCATTGGCCCCTTGCACACAAAACAAGAAACATACATGTGTTCTTTCATACACCTTCCTGACTTTATTAAGTTATATTCCTTGTATAATACCGCACATGTGTTAGACACAGCGCATTTTAAATTTGTTTGAATGTTTTTCCAGTTGGCTGCACTGTAGGCAATGAAACAAAATGCACAAACCAATAATGACAAAACTGCCCAGTTCAGATCATTTCCATCATAAAGTACACTTCCACACCCACAGTATAAATAGAATGACAGTAGTGTAAGCCATGGGCATCTCGCACAGCTTCTCACACTTATTTTCAATTTCATGTTTTTGGGGGGAGGGGGGACAAAAGGCCAAAAACCAGCAGGGACACATTTTAAACATTGCTTGTATAATTTTGTAAAGTTGCTAGAATAAAATGTTGTTACCACCATGCATTTCACCGACAAATCTTGAACCCAGGACCCTCTGCACTACAGTCAGTGCAATATACCACTATGCTAAATAAGTTTTCTGAAAGATAGGAAGACTGAAACTTAAATGGCTATCATTTAATGAATTCAGTTCTCACTTCTCACCATAGCTCTCAACCTCTCAGCACAAAAAACTTGGACAGAGCCAATAATGGGGGAATATAAATTCAGTTCTCACTTTCGTTCACACCATAGCTCTCAAACTCTTGGCACAAAAACCTGGACAAAAGTGGTGGTAGCTAGGAACTTTAGGTTCTTTTTACCTTGTACCCAAGGTACAGAGTTTGAGCCTGAGTACCTCTAGCCACCAGGTGTATTAAAATGGGGGCATTTTCACACACCACACACACACACACACGCACACACGCACACACGCACACACGCACACACACACACACACACACACACACACACACACACACCAGCAATACAATCTTCACAGACAAATGTATGCTACTAAAAATATATTTGATTTTTCTATTAAATTCTTGTAAGCATTTATTGGACTAAAATGATGTTTTTTAGTTAAAGCTAAAGCTTTCCTTCTATACTTTACATTGGAATGTCACATAGCCAGTTTAAATAATTAATCGGATGATTTTAAGACAGATGACTGGATTCCAAAACAGTTTACACTCGAGGCAAGCTGCTCCCCTAGGTTTTTCCAGTAATAAATATTGTTGCATTTCCAAGAACATTTTCTTGATTTATCAGGTAATGTAGTCAAATGAAGAAATGCACAAGCCTTAATAGATTAGCTACACCTGATTCAGTGACCCTCTTCATCACTGCTGCAATCCACGGCGCAGGGATAAACTGTGGTTCAAAGCACAAGCTGAGACACAGTGTATCACGGTTGGATTGTCTGCACTGCATGAATGCACTGGGCATTATGAATAATTTACTCCCTGTTTTAGTTTGTCTACAAAGGAACATTACAACATTTTAAAAATACGTAAATAAAGGCTTGGGATGTAGATCTCCAAGAAAATAAGTTAAAAATTACAATGTTGTTGGTGATTTTGTACTTGCCTTTTACATAGGGATGGTATACTTCATAAGCACCATAAACCTAGAACACATAAATAACCAACAATAATGCAAAAATAGTGAAATAATATTTACCTGTGCTTTATAATATGGGAAGTAATTGCTATGACTATAGCACTTATACTCTTTGTCTCAGACAAAAAAGGTTTCCTTACTGCAAGTTGTCTTCAGAATAAGGCTGTTGCCATTCAGGATCCTTTCCCCAGTTGCTGTGGTTTCCTTACTGCAAGTCCATGTTTGGAATAAAGAAACTTGCCTGCTCGCAATTCCATTCTGTTGCAAGTCCACGTTCAGAATAAAGAAAGTTGCCGTTCCCACATTCAAAATAAAGAAAGTTGCTCTTCCTGCTCACAATTCTATTCTGTAGCCTGTTGCTATTCCCGCTTGCAGCAGCCAGGCCGGCCAGCCAGCCAGCCAGAAAAGCATGCATGCATGCACGATGTAAGCCCCTTGAGCTCAATTATAACAGGCTGGTAGCCCTGATAGAGCTGACGTCATCGCACACGTGATGACATCAGCTCACAAGCATGAAAATTAAAAAAACAAAGGAAAAAAATTGGAAATGAAGGGGAGCAACTCGGGAATCGTGGCACCCCTTCATATGGACCCCAAAACTCTGTAAAAACTGAGTAATTCAGTATGGTTGGGAGGTTTGCTGCAGAATGAGAATGTTCATGAAGAGAAGAAGCAGTACAACATTGGAACTCTACCACCATACTCTTGCAAATAAACCTGACTTTATATCCATTCAACAGTTTTTTTTTTGTTTTTTTTTTTCTCTCATACCGACTTAATAGCAGTCAGAGTATTATAGATGGTCATAAAATAATATGATGTACTAGTTACATTTAATATGAAGCACATAGTGGTGTTATATTTTATATGCTTGTATAGGCTGATTATAAGAATGGTAGTATATAACATATGTTCATACCATATTGTCTATTACTTTCTATAGTATCTGAGTTCATTGTTATACTAAGACTTCCTCTAATTCCTGTAATTTCTAGCTACTCAAAAGGAGATTTAAGATCAAAGAACACAACTATTCACTTAGAGCCAATTACAAGGTTTTATATTATACTGAAATATGATCATTGCAAGCTACATGGTACCCCAATGCCTAACTGGGTTAGCAACACCTATGTTAGTCACAACATAAGTTGCTGGCTGGGTGGCGGTTACCCTAGCAATGTCGTGATGATCTTTGGAATGTGTAATAATTATTGTAAGATAGTTAAAACTGTACATATTTTTAGTTGTTTCAATGTTAGGAAGATCTATATATTACTTGCCTACTGGTTTAATCCTTCTCTTTCTGAGGATAGTGGGAAATGGTTAGGCACTAGGGAATGTCACCATCTCTTCTCATGTTATTATTTCTCAACACACATCAATCACTATTCACAATGCTTTGCCAATGACTCACCTTATAGCACTCAGATAACTCAGTTATAGTGCTTTCAAATTAATTATCAACTAAGATGATTAACATAGCCTCATGGAATGTAAATGGCTTTCAAGACATTAAAAAGAGAAGGCTAATTATGCTACTCATACACAAATCGAAGTCAGGTATAACCTTCGTACAGGAAACTCATATGACTATGGAACAAAGAGACAAGGACACAGAAAAATACACTAAATGGATTCAAAAATAAAAGCAG
Organism: Protopterus annectens; assembly: GCF_019279795.1. Taxonomy (NCBI): domain Eukaryota; kingdom Metazoa; phylum Chordata; order Ceratodontiformes; family Protopteridae; genus Protopterus; species Protopterus annectens. Next base: position 347,246,764 of record NC_056734.1, on the reverse strand, counting down.
CAGAGGACAGTACCTCATCAAGAGGGACAGCTATAATAGTTAAACATCTTTTAAAGGAAACATCAGTAAACATAGTATTGATACAAAAGGTAGATGGTGTTATTTCCCTTGCTCGCACCCAGCATACAAAAAACTTTATTACTCTGTAATGTATATGGTCCTTGCAACTATCAGCTGGATTTTCTAATTGAAATATATAACTTATTACTAAAGCACCCAGACCATTTATTTATAATTGGTGAAGATTGAAAAATAACAATAAATCTATCCAAAGATAGAGCAAATAAAAATAATATTCAATCGCCTCAAGCCACAACTTTTCTCTCAGAATTAATTGAAGACTTCAACCTTATAGATCCCTTAGAACTTAGCAACACAAACAGTCTTAGTAACAGATATACATACTTCTCCCCATACCATAAGACCTGGTCAAGAATTGACATCTTTCTAATTTCTCAAAGCATTGCTATGTATGAAGTACAGTATAACTCAGAACCTAGATCATTGTCAGATCACGCAAAAATAAATATAACAAAAACATAAACTAAAACTGGAAATAACACCCTTAATACTTCAAACTGGACTTTAAACTCAAACCTGCTGACAATTAAAGAAGTGTAGCAAGAAATTATAAACTCTCTAACTCAATTAAATGAAAACCTTGGAAAAAATTATATTCCTCTGGATATTCAATGGGCAGGCTTTAAAGTCACGGCTGGGGGTACCCTTATTCAAGAAACATAATTTTACAAAAAGCAAAAAAGGGAAAATATAAGTAACCTAGAAGGTAAACTAAGACAAATTGAGCTAGAATTACAAAGAAATCACACAGCTGTTCTTGAAAAACAAATGGCAAGTATACAAAAACAATTAACTTGATCATAACGCAACAATATACATTTTCAGAAGTAAGAATGCTACACAAATGTATGGAATGGGCTCAGACCCCTTCCAAAATGTTAGCGAGACTTATAAATGTCAGGAACCCTACATGTAAAATACAAGAAATACAATATAAAGACAAAACCTATAGCTCAGATAATGAAATAATAGGGTCTTTTGAAGAAATATTCCAAAGCATTTACAGTCCACATGTTCATATATATCACAACCTGTTCCAAAGCTTTGCGGATAACTTAGAATTCCCTCAGATTAATGAATCACAATCTAATAGTCTCAAAAGTCCATTAACAGAACAGGCAGTAAAAAGGCTATTGAGAGGCTAAAACCTAGGAAAACTCCTGGCCCTGATGAGTACATGGCAGAATTCTATAAACATTTTAAGCAACAACTAACACCAATACTTTTAAAACTATACAGCTTTATAATAGAAGCTGGGATATCAGATCTTTATCTGAACAACTCTAAAACAATACTTATCCCAAAACCAAATACAGACTCCACAAATCGTAACAACTATAGACCCATAGCTCTGACAAATATAGACTTAAAGATATTTTCAACAATTTTAGCACACAGGATACAGAATGTAGCTCCAGTAATAACTGTACCTGAACAGCTAGACTTTATGAGTCAAAGACAAGTATGGGACAACACACTACCCATAGATGCCTTAGCCCACCTATGTGCCAGGGACAAATCCCCAAACATGCTTTATCAGTAGATGCAACAAAAGCATTTGATAGAGTCAATCAAAAATTCCTCCTCTTTATACTTTTTCAATTTGGTTTCCCAAAAGAATACATAAAAATGATCAAAACGCTATACTGTAAAGTAACTACAACTCTTTATATAAACAAGAAAACATCTAACCCAATACAAATTATTAATGGCACCAGACAGTGATGCCTACTCTCACCTAATCTGTTCAATTTCTATATAGAAGCATTATTAGTACTAATCACTCAGAGAACATATCATCACCTTATTTCAGTTTCTAAAACCTAAATAAAATACACAGGTTTTGCAAATTATCTCAATATCTACTTTCAGTATCCCAACACTGATTTAAATAAAATCTTATTGTCCATTGATAAGTTTTCTCTAGTATCAAATTATGCAAGCAATCTTAATATATATTTCCAATCAACTCCCTGGAACATAAGGAATTTTATTTTCTGGAGACTAATGTTAAAGTGCAATATACTCTGAAATATTTAGGTATAATTTTCAGCCATACACAATCAGATATGTTCAATAACATACAGTAGCTAAAACTTGGACAAATATAATAGGTAACATTAACAAATGAGAAAAGCTTAAGCTCTCTACCTTATTAAAAGCCTCAATTGTCAAAATGAACGTACTGCCTAACTCCTATACCATTTGAATGCCGCTTTCATGAAAATTAAAGTTATCTTCTTCAACAAGGTAAAAGTTTGACTAGCAAAATTTATATGGTACCCAAAAAGTACAAGAATTAGCTACAATAAATTAATACCCCCAAAAGAAAAAGGAGGTCTAAGCCTTCCTGATTTTTAACTGTACTATGAAATTATTAATGCTAGTCGCATCACACAAATAGCTAACTATGACCCAATAGGTAATAAATGGTGCCCAATATGGATTAAATTATTCTACCAAAACATTATGACATCTAAAATTAACCCAAAAAACGATTCCCTTCATTAATCAAGAAACTCTTAAGACTACAAATATTCATCCAATTTTAATTAATAAATTTGAAATTTTCAAGAAATTACCAATATCAATAAATCTAAAAGACATGATTATTCTTCTACAACCAATTCTTAACAACCCTGATATAAAACTAACAAACTCTATGGTAAACCTGGATAAATACCCATTAATAAATATACAGTATGGGACTTCTACCCACTACAAAACCTCTCATTTTAAAACATCAAGAACCTAATTAGCGCAAGCAATAATTATAAGGTGATAATTAAATAAATATTCTACTTAGTACTATAACCAAAGATATCATTTTAAATGAGCAAGATATCAAACTAGTGTAACAAATCCAAAAATTGCTTTTATACAAAAAGAAAATTATCTTAAATACATATAAATTAATAGTAAAAATTAAATATCAAAATACAATGTTGTTTTCAAAGTTCTGGGAAGGAAAAGGTAGTATCATATCAGACAATCAGTAGGAATTAGCTATTAGAAATACTATGAAACTAATGCCATATAAAAAATTAATTTACACCCAGATCATGATCTTCAATAATGCATATCATACACCTGTACACCTTAACAAATTCAATCCATCTAAGTCACCCTTATCATACATCTGTACACCTTAACAAATTCAATCCAGCTAAATCACCCTATTGTCCTTTTTGCCCTAATAAAGAAGCTGACATCCTCCACATATTCTGGAGCTGCAAAACAGTTTATAAACTATGGTGCTCACTAAGACTTCTCTTAGAAAAATCAGGTTATTCAAAATTCACTTTGTCCTGGGAGACAGCAATACTGCATATATTAAAAAGTAAGAATAATAGTTTCTCCAAACACATACCAATAACACTATGTACCTTATTAAAATTTTATATAGCAAAAAACTGGTTGGACAGATCCAAACTATCCTGGTCAGAATACAAGAACATGGCAAAAAACATATTTTGGCTAAGAAGCTTTATACAGAGAGCCAAAAGAACCAAACATATTATCAGAACTACTGTAAAGCAATAATTGATATTTTATCATAAATGGCAAACGATGTTAATTACACATAGATAGTAAACACAACTGTGAGTTGAGAGTACTAACAGCATTAAGTAAGGTGACATTCTTGTACATATGTATATAGAGTATAGTAGAGTAGACTGCTAACATTAGGTAGGTTGGTGTTGTGATTTCCAGTTGTACTGTCATTTGTAACCAGAATATACAAGTGAACTGTTATAATATAACAATGTTCTAACTATGACATAACATAGCATAGCTTCATAGTAATCCAAAGTGTAATCATAGCTTGTTTGTATTTCTGTAGTAGAAATGTGTAATACCTAGTTTAAATAACTTGCTAAATGTTAAGCACTATGTAACATCAACTGTTTCATATGTTTTATGGCCTGTTACTCTTTCTATTTTGCATTCTATATAAGAAAAATACTCAATAAAAAGATATTCAGTAAAAAGTTTCTCCTGTACTGTCCAAGTAGAGGGTCTAGCAGTAGCTATTCCCTGTTTATTTTCTGCACTGATCGGTTCGTGAGAGGACATTTTGGAAGAAGCTGAACGTCAAACAGCTGTAACGGAGATCTTTTTTTTTTTTTTTTTGGGGGGGGGGATACCATGGCTCACCAAAAGACCATTTTTGTCTGCGAGGTCAAGCATAAGGTAAGATAGACTAAGAGACACCTTGGATTGACAAGAGAGGATGGGCAGGAGGCTCTGGAACCATGAGTAATAAATTCTGTTTACCAGTTATGTATTGCTGTATGCTGTTCATTGTTTTACAGAGCCCTGGTAATCTTGTTATGATGTCTATCAGGACCAGAGATATGCACACAATTCACGAAAGCATGCTGCACTATCATGATTTTTTTTTTCTTCTTCTGTTTTGCTGAACTAATTTACAGACTTTGCAAACAAAGCTGGATAATGCACTTTCTCAGCTGTCTTTGTTAAAGCTGTGCTGTGGTAGTTCGGTTTCCAGTCAGTGTGAGCAATATCTCCCAACTATCCAGATTTTTCAAAATGCGATGTTCTGGCAAATCATCAAGACTTAAGTCACAAATAATGCTGTTTCAGTTTCAGAAAGTGCATGTTAACACAAATCCTGTTATTTTAGCACTAAGAGCAATATTTAAAATTTGTCTGTGATCCGAGTCACCTAATCGAGTCATGTCACTCGCTGCACCATAATTTCTGGGAACTATCACTATTCTGAAAAACTCAAACAAGTATGTGTGCTTACTACTGACAGATTTGAGGATTTTTCTTACAGTTGTTATCCTGAGTTCTGAGTCCTGAGTTCTTGCATTCCTAATTAAATGAATGTGTAACATCTGTAAAGTAACGCATAACTGCCCACGGGTACAGGTAGTTTTGTAACAAATGTAATCATATATGAAGCTGCTCCTTTGTGGCTAAAGTGTGGTTTAACTTTATAAAATCTTCTTTGAAAATGCTATACCTCTGTGATGGTCATTGATGTATTCTGCTTACAGCTGAGAGCTATTACTTCACTGAAAGTAAGAGAGTAATTTGCTATTCGCTTTTAAATTCACGCAGTCAGCTTTGAAAGTCTGCTGTTGACTCTTATCCTACATGTCTCCATAGTATATGAAAACATAAATGAATGCTAATTCCTGGCAAAATCATGTTTTACTCAGGCAAACTAACCGTACAGTGTGTTAACATATTTAAATCACATACTGAGAGATGAGTAATCAGTTAAGTACAATTGATAGCCACTTAAAGATTCTTGGCTTTGTGCTCTGATGTTTCCATCCTCAGCTTACTTTCTGGTTTTGGCATTCCATAAGATGATTATAACTGGTTATTAGTCTGACCTGTTTTGTTGGTATCCAGAAATGAGCACAATTATTCATGTTCCTATCATTATATTTAAATACATCCATCATTTTGACATGGGTAGCAGGAGACCCTGAGTGCTTGATATTTAAAGTTGTGCTGTTCTATGGATTTATGTTTTTCAATTTTTAAATATGTACCATGCTTTTCTGTTAATATCATCCTCAATTTCTGTGTGCTGTGCCTTTTTTTTACCATGGACACATGTTTACATTGATTGATTGCTGTATATTATACTAAGGTTCGTGGCATCCACACCTACGCATTTTTAATATTAATGGACTAGCCACAAGCATGTACTATGTGGGACTTTAGTGTGTGGCTTAGTTAACATTTTTACATGTGGTACACTTACTTCTATGCATATTACTTTTCTTTTCATAGGTTCATAGGTGTGTACTAGGCTAATGGCCCTGGAGCCTTGACAAGCCTAGCCCATAGAAGTGCCCTGGCATCGTGCAGCCCAATGTTAGTTCCCAGTGCCTCTATCAAGTAGAGCCACTGCAGTGATCCCCAGGGAGAACTTTTTATTTCCCATCCACTCATCAAGATTTCTCTTGAAGAGGTCCAGTGAGGTGATCTGCTTGACATGTATGGGAAATCTAATCCAGAGCATGGGCAGTCTCTGGGTTATGAACCTGTCCCTCTAGCATGCTCTGTTGATTGTGGTAATGAGGTTGAGATCTCTGGAGCATGTGGTGCGAGGGATTGGTATTTCTGTAGATGTAGCATTTCTAACAGAGCTGGGTCAGACATGGCTTTGTAAGTCAAGCAGAAATTGCCTCTTAGTAGACAATATGAGACAGAGAATAGCTCGAGTTTTTTGGGTCTGTCCATGTAGGACATGTGTTTAAGGCCTAGGATCTTCTTCGTGAGGTACTTTTGTGGCCTTTCCAGCTGTTGCATGTGTCTAGTGAGGTACATGGCAAATGGTACATTATATTCTATGATTAGTCTAATGAGTGAAGAGTAGAGAGAAATTATCTTGTTCTTCCTGGATGCAAAACCTTGGTAATGAGATGTGCCACATAGAAGGGCTTTCTGACCACAGTGGCAATGTAGTGGTTGAAGGAGAGGTTGCTGTCAACCTGTGTCCCCAGATCTCTTATTACTTCTTCAGTGTTAAGTGGGCTCCCATTGATGTGGTAATTAGTGGGAATTGAGTTTTTCCTAAAGGGGGTGAAGACGCATTGTTTGGCATTCAGCTTAAGGCCATGGTTTCAACACCAGTCATTGGTCTCAGTGAGGCCTTTCTGTAGGATGTTTACATCACTTGAGGAGTTAATAATGGCTCCCAGCTTGCAGTCATCTGTGAATTTGGTCAGCCAGAGTCCCTGCATGTTGGCCTGGACTTCTGAGAAGTAGATGCCAAACAGGAGAGGACCCAGGACCGATCCCTGTGGGACTCCACTCATGACTGGTTGGCAGTCTGACTTGGATTTTGCTACTTGGAGTATGTGGTGTGCTGCCTTTTGCCAGGTGACTGACAAAGAAGCAGCTACAGAAAACAAAACAGTAATACTGGAATTATTCCTTCTAAGTACTAATAGACAATAACTGTTTGGAATGTTGCTCCATCTCCTCATGCAAGTAATCATGTGTTAACACAGTCTCTCTAAAATGCTGTTCCTGAAGAGAGATGCAAAAATATCCATTTTTGCAGAAGCATATACTGAAACACTTGGTTTATGTTAAATTTAGGTTATCTGCAAATATGCACTTCTCTGCCCATATCCATTCTTATTACTGGAACATGGGCATGCCCCCCTTAATTTATTCCACTTTTCACAGCATTTATGCACTTTTCAGACATTGCAGATGAGCCTAGGACAAATTACTCAGCAAGAATTTTATGAAAAATGGCTCTGCCATTTTATTACTTGATTTGTTTACTGCAGTCTTCCTCTATATTTCTTCCATATTTATAGTTTTTCTTTTTTCATTTTAGAAGCTCTAGTTTATGGCAGAATGTTAACCTTGTGTTTCTTTTTGTGAGGTTTGAGGAAGGTTTATAAACTCATCATGGATTTGTTGGAGGAGCTGATAGCTTTCTTTTTGCATTAAGAAACACCATTTTAAGGGTTTCTTCAGAAAGCTACCAGTAGACTGCTGTTTGAGTCAATCTGATTATTTTGGTTTGCATACTAATATTTTCAGAAGTTTTAGAGGCATCTCTAATTTTGGCTGATTTTTTTATCTTCCTGTCTAAAATTAGATTTTTTCACAGAAAATTTAGTGGGTTGCAGCCAGCAAATACTTAAAATGATTATGATTATAGGCTTCTTTCACTTCCGAAAAATATTAAGCCAAATTCTTACTTTCTAAGTTATTTGTACCAGCATTTAAAGAGTGACCTAATTTGAAACTCTTTTCCTTAAATATTTTTGCTTTGTCTCTAATTCACACACACACACACACACACACACACACACACACACACACACACACACACACACACACACATGCACACACAAATACACACACACACACACACACACACACACACACACACACACACACACACACACACACACACACACACACACACACACACACACACACACACACACACACACACACACACACACGCACATACACACTCTCTTATCCTTATAGAGTAGAAAAGGTGAAAACATAGGGAGATAAGGCAGTTTGGATTTTCTTCTGCTTTGCATTAAGAAACACCATTTTAAGGGTTTCTTCAGAAAGCTACCAGTAGACTGCTGTTTGAGTCAATCTGATTATTTTGGTTTGCATACTAATATTTTCAGAAGTTTTAGAGGCATCTCTAATTTTGGCTGATTTTTTTATCTTCCTGTCTAAAATTTGATTTTTTCACAGAAAATTTAGTGGGTTGCAGCCAGCAAATACTTAAAATGATTATGATTATAGGCTTCTTTCACTTCCGAAAAATATTAAGCCAAATTCTTACTTTCTAAGTTATTTGTACCAGCATTTAAAGAGTGACCTAATTTGAAACTCTTTTCCTTAAATATTTTTGCTTTGTCTCTAATTCACACACACACACACACACACACACACACACACACACACACACACACACACACACAGACACACACACACACACACACACACACACACACACACACACACACACACACACACACACACACACACACACACACACACACACACACACACACACACACACACACACACACACACACGCACATACACACTCTCTTATCCTTATAGAGTAGAAAAGGTGAAAACATAGGGAGATAAGGCAGTTTGGATTTTCTTCTGCAGTAGCAATCTTCTTATTCAAGCATCTGCACTTACAGTGAATACTCACAGAAATGTACTATAGTCATCATAAAGCTCACTGTTATATTAAATTCAAATTACATGGGGAATGCTGAAACAGTTTGCCCAGGATGTGGGAGGATAATCACATCATCTCTTGGAGGCCACTATTGCAAAACCTGTTTTGCTCCTGGACTGTATGTCAGTCACATAGTGTTTGAATAAGGTGTGAATAGAGGTTCAATATGCTTTCTCACAAATACCCTGCAGAGAATTTTTTTGAAGAAAGCTATAATAGTGGCAGCTGCTTTCCTGGAATGGAACCTCTCCTTCCACTCACCACCCCCCAATACTTTCCCCGATGGTCATAATATAAAAGTATGCAATTATCCAGCCATTTAGAAAGGGTTCATTTAGACAGCAGTCTGTCCTGCTTCCCTGGCATGAAGGAGATAAGTAACTGGTCTGGATGCCTAATGTCCTTGGCTCTATTATAGCACCTAAGATGTCTATGCTCATTCATCATGTGTAGAATTTTCTCCCTTTTATTTTTGAGGCTGCTATAAACAAAGAAAAAATAATTGAATGGTAATGTTCAAGTCCAGCTGTGAGAATCAACCTTGAACAATGAATGAAAGACTGACACAGAAGGCTGCAATATCCTTAAGAAAGACTTTATAAATCTCCTTTTTCTTTAGGGCTTATAGCTGAGACATTCTGCTGGCAGAAATGATAGTTGTGAAAAAAGAGTTTTGCAAGAAACTGATTTTATTGCATTTGCGTTGACAGCCTCATGGAAAAGAAAGAGAAGAAAGAGAAAGACAGTAAGTTTTTAAATAATGATTTTAAGTTTCAAAGAGGTGGGCAGCTCTCACATGAGTCCTCACATGGAAGAGTCCCATGAGAAATAGCTTAACATGTGCCATGAAAGAGATATAAGATGCCATGGGTAAGTATGCCAAAGCTACTGATAGGTGGAACTTATCGGAGCCATAAGACAGACCATACACAAGCAGTCTTGAAATGTACTGCAATATAAGATGGGTGGTTGCAGATTTTGGAGATATTTATTTAAATGTTTTCAAAGCAAAACAGGAATAAATACATGCAACCAAGACAAACAAAGCAGAAATATATAATATGACATCTCTATGACTTTGATTGTTTCATCTTCGAGATTGACTGCTAAACAAACACAGTCCTTAATGCTTAAATCTTTACTTTACACATTCAAGCAGTAGGGATTTATAAAAACATGTCTCACACCTTCAGTCAAGCTGTTATTCAAAGCTGTGTAACACATTTTGGCTGTTGCAATATCTTCTGTGCCTAATATGTGTTTCTAACAAAACATAATCACTGGGCCACATACTTTTCCACTGTGCTACCCCACCAACATTTAGATGCTGACAATAGTAAAATAGCTATACATTCACCCATATCAACTACTCGTGATGACTAGGTTAAATACAATTGCACTCCCTATGAATAATCAACCAGTAATATGCTCAGCAGCATATTACAAACTCTGTCTATATGGCTAATATGATGAAGTGCTGGAAACCATAGTCCAAATTTATTAGACTTGTCTGAATACAAACAAAAATGACTTGTAAAAGCAAAAGCAAATATTTATAAAATAAACAAATAAACATGCAAAGTGGAGAGGGGCCTCTGTACAAAACAGTGAAAAACTTAAACATTAGAGACAAGTGACAGATTACATTCAATACAATTAGATTGGAGCCTTACAAAAAACAAAATCTGACATGCTTCTTCCATTGTTCACATTCAGAAATGCATGATGAAGTAATGGCGTGCAGCTGATAGTCTCAGCTCAATCAACACTCCTAATTGGTGATACCATGATCTGAAAACTATGTCCTATCAAACTGATTCCCCACCCGGGTAGGGTATGGTTCGTCTATTATGGGAGTGCATGCTTCAATCCCCCAAAAGTCCAGTTATGCCCTATTTGAATCGCATCCATGGCACATTAACTCTTCTGTAAGACCACTGAGTTGACTCTCCATTGGAGTCCATCAACTGATACTTAATCAACAAATAATAAAAAAAAAAAATGAAATACATAATGTTGCTTTGTGCAGCGCAGTAGACTCCAACTAAAGATTTTCCAGCACATATTATAGCACTCTTTTGATGAGGCAGGGGTCTGTCCATCCAGCAGAAGACTAATAGCACCCCCACTGTGATGCACATTGCTTCCTTGAAAGATGGAGACACAGCCCATTAATCCAAAATATTGTTGGATGGCACAAAGAACTAACCTCCTAAAATCTAAAATGCACACGATAATATCCAATTCTAACTTACTTCAATAGTCAGTTAGATCTAACTTTAATGCATTCTTTATATGTGTAAATGCTACAATCAAGCTAAATATAGCAGCACTCAACTTTCATCTTTAACCTACTGGGGTAAACTAGATTAATCTTCTAGCAAAAGTGAGTCACCTCTACTCAGTAACCCACTAAATGCCTAATATTTCTACTGAAGCAGCCTTGAGTCTCATATTATTCCCACTTCTTTCTATTTACTATTGAGCTTTAATAATATGAATTCAAACTTATACTTACAGACTGTAATAACCCTTTGGTATTACAGAATATAACCCAGCACAAAATAGACATAAAAATTTCAGATAATTGCCAATATAAGTTAATGTTTAAAAATGCAGCCCAGTATATTAAACAAACGAGAACTAGAGGCAGTTTCTGAGCTAAGGCCCTCTTGCTTTCAGTAACTGATCTCAGATAATATTGCAAGTCCAGTCCATGGCCATCACAGACTGTGATTATCATGCTGTCTCTATAAGGAAATAACACTTCAAGTTACACAAACTGGAACATCAAATTCTTTACTTTCCATGCATCCATGGCTCCAGTAAATGAAGTCATTTGAGAATAACAAGTTTTGATAAAATATATTCTCCTTTTACTTTGTTCCCAAAGTTGTGAAAAATTTGCTCATTAAAATACCATGAATAAAAAAGCACAGCAATATGCCATGTCTAACCTACCAATAATTCCAACCACAGAGGGCAATAATTTCCATAATTATAGCCACAGAGAAAAAAATTCTCCATGCACCTTCCACATTTATGGAATCAACACCTAGATCATTTAGCCAACTTGCCCTTTGCAAACATAACACCATCCATACCATCCACTTCCTCCTTCTGCAGTTTCCAGTAAAAAAAAATCTCTTTTTATCCTCTAGTACAGCTGGTTTTGATGTAAGCACTGTTATTTTTGCCAGATCTTTCCAAATCAATTCCTTTAATATTTTGTTCTCCAAAAGTCCAGACAGGACAGTGTATGGTTGATCATGAAACAGCATATCTTCCCGAACTTCATAAATTTACATTATTATCAAAAATAGAAATAACTTGTTGTTCATACTTCTCAGCTCTTCAAGAAACATTATCAGTGACACTTTCTCTAGTGTAACAAGGGCTGTTGAGTAGAGTCCCTCTTTTAGATTAATGGCCTCCATTATGATACCATAAACAAAATGATGACAGACTTCTGGTCTACTTGAAAAATGGATACTCTCCCAACAAAATATTAAACCTTAGCCACCATTGTCCATATCTTTTCAATGTTAGCTAATTAAAATATCAAGTGTCTTTTAACAGCAGAACCATTGTTAATTAAGAAATTAATTAATAAAATGCATGGCATAATACAGAAGGCACATTTTAATGGGCAACACCATGAGAGCTCTTAGGCAGAGACCAGTTTTTGTTTCTGTCCCTCTGCTTGTCAGCAATCTCACTATCATCCATGTTTATGAGTTATATTGAACACTATCATACATGACATTTTATAGAAAAATAGGGAATGAAAGTAGACTGACATTCCTTTCTTCACTATCATGTACACAGACAGACACACACACACACACACACACACACACACACACACACACACACACACACACACACACACACACACACACACACACACACACTCTTGAAGATACAGGATTACCAGGAGAAATCCCACATGAACCCAGGGAGAATATTTAAACTCCAGATAGAAGGCACCCCCAGCCAAGAACTGAACTTCTGAAAAGAATAAATGTTTTACTGGGAATCATGTATGTACTGAGATTGAGTCAACTGACTTAGTATATACCAAGGACATATTCAGCTCTTTCAGGAGAGTGCTGAAAAAGTTGATAGCCCTTTTTGTTCACTTGTTCTAACTATGAAAATCACAACTACCTTGCTAATGGGTTGCAACTAGGATGAGCCATACCTTGTCTCTTTTACCTTTAGGACCATCCTTGGAATGACAGTCACACTCCATAAGGGCTAACAATTTGTGTACCCATGTTTGTTGATAATCCAGATCACTGTGATGTTGTCTATGACTGCCTGAAGGTACTAGGAAGGGGCACTAATTAGCAAGCCTTTAGGATATAAATGATGGCCATTTCCTTAACAATTAAATCTTGACTAGTTAACTGGTCCACTGGTGTAACAATAAGGTTCTAGGACTTTATTCTCATAGATTATGGTTTGTAGTGCTCTCGTATGAAATATTAAAACCTAGTTGCAATATTGTAACATTTACATGGATGAACCTGATTTTGTACACCATGTTGCTTGCATGCTGATGTCCCATCTAGGTTCTGCATACATAGTTGGCAGAATCTCTTGTTAGATACTGTGTTGGCTGTGTAGTGAAATAGTACAGGCTGAGATTGCCTTTTTTATGTGCTCTGTCCAACACAGTAGCTCCTATTCAATAGACCTGATATATGGATAATATAGTCTAAAAGGTGGATCTATTTTTCCTCTAGATTCACCATCTACCACTGAATTTTTCTTAAGTGGGGCTTGGCCTGTGATCAACAGTAGCAGAGTCAATTTAGAAACATCCTGTCACTTAGTTGGCATCTTTAGACAATATGGATGAGCAACCAGTGTATGTGACTGGATGTCTCTTCTGGGATAGGGACACCCTTCCTCACTTATTATATAGCACTGTACCTAGAAATGTTTTGCTAAATGCCTAAGTAATACATGACTTCTGCAGGTTGAAAGAAACCCTCAAGTTGACTAAGGACAGTTGGGTGAACATAAAGGACCTTCTGAGATCTTCTGAGGTGACATAATTCAGACAGTCATAGCTATTTGTGCCAATTGTTATCAGTTGGGCAAAGCTGAGAATGTGGTAAATATTCTGGACTCAGGTGAGTAGACAAATGACAGACACATAAACTGTTAGTGTGTGTTTTCCACAGTGAACCTGAAGAACTGTCTGCGGGCTCTGTGGAAAGGGTTGTGTAGGTGGGAATCGTTTATGTTTTAGATCACTAGCAGTGAATCTTTGAGTATCAAGGGAATGCAGACTTTATTATGATTTACTTGATCAGGAAGAACTTTTTGAACTTGTTCACATCTAACATGAAGCACTGCAGATTTTTCTTCTTTAGTATGAAAAAAGCCTGGAACAGAATTCCTTGTTTTTCTTTTAAGGAGGGACTCTTTCTATAACTTCCCACTCTACATGCTGTTCCAAAATGGGAGCTGCCAAGTAGAGGTGGTTTATGGTAGAGAACGCATGTCTAGAAAGGGAGGACAACTGCCTGAAGTATGTCTTCTACCCTGAAGACATTATGACTTGCACCCAAATGCCCAAATTTGGAAGTCCTATCACCAAAACTCTCTTCATTAATTTGTTTAACTGCATCTTCAGTTTGTATGAGAATTTCTGTTTGTTTAATCCCATGGGTTTACAGTTAATGGCCCTAATCCTAATCTGTCCAAACTGTTCAGTGTGTGTGTGTGTGTGTGGGGGGGGGGGTATTCACTCTCAGGAGAGCACTATACAGTTAACCATTTTTCTACAGGTATTATGACTTTTCTGTGCAATTTAGAAGTGTTTCTTTTAAGGGTGCTGAGAATCAAACTCTAAAAAGCATATAAATGTGCTGTACTTAAAGGACTGAATGCACAGTCTTAGGACTTCCAAGCTCCAGGTAATGCTTCTGTTATTCTGACAACTCATTTGCCCCTATCAAAAATGCACCTTCACTAGTTTTGTGGTCTGCTGCAAGGAGACGTCCCCAGGGGGGATCATAATACAATTGGAGTTTTAGCAACAATGTCATTCCCAAATAGAAAATAAACATGGTCAGAATAGACCTGACCTAAATCTCCCAAGTCATATTCCGACCCCAGAGAAAAATCCTTCATCCTTTTAGCTTGGACTAGACCTAAGGAAGAAGGGCTGGGGTCAAGTGAAATTAATGATATGTCTGCTAGTAAACCCCCACACACTCGTACATATTTTATTTTAGTTGAAGAAAGTGTATGTCATAGTGGGTATCTGTGGAACCCATGTCCTGTAACTGAATGTGAAATAGATGAAGGAACTGAAGAAACCGAAAAATATCTCAAGGCTGGAGTTTTGCTAGTTTTAAATGCTAAAGCATTAAATGGCTGAAAGTTTGGATGGGTTCAAAGGTTGACTTACTGTTAGTGCAACTAATAATTTCTGAGACAGAGGCTGACAAAATGTGGATGCTCAGGGGGATAATGCCTGCTTGTGTCATAGTTACAGCTGGATAAGAAGACACAGGCAGTAAAAAGGTGGCAGTTATATTATTTACCCCCACAGGTACCAGAATGGGGGCTGTATGCAGCTGCTCCTCTTTAAGACCAGCAGTTTCAGGCCTATGTGATGTTTCAATGATTGTTTTCTTGCACTCCATCTTATTCTTTAATTATCATCTTTCTTGATTTCTCAGTTTTGCAGTTTTGAGTCTGGTAGATTCATTGTTCGTTTTTTTTTCCACTGTAAGCTCAATACATAGCTATACATTTAGGGGACTGGGTGGATGTTCCTTGACCTAGCATAAGACATTATTTACATTTCATGAAGGCTGTAGGAGTACTGGCCCCATAGAGCAATGTGTTTCTTTCTTTTTAAATATCTTATTGTGCTCCCAAGATGGAAATTTGTAGTCTTCACACAAGAAAAAAGGCACTGCATCTGGTGGCCTTTCACATGCATTAGTTTCCCACAGTTATACTCTTACCGGGGATGCCATGTGTCACTGAAGAAAGATCAAATAAACAGCAATTACAAGCAAGTACAGTAAAATACATGACTAGAGAGAAAAGATGACCAAACTGTGCCACTGCTGGCTGTCAGAAACTGTCATAGCCAATGGACTTGCATGAAAATTAACCAAGACCATTCTTTCTTGAAGTAAGAAAGAATGTAAGATGGTGCATATTGCTCTATTTATGTCAACATGTTTGCTAAAACTATTCATTTACGAACGAGACCAATTATGCTCTGAAGATTTCCAGCTGCTCTAGAAGTTGGTCTGGAACAACTAATGTCTGCCTGTGAGAAAATAGTTAAACAATAATAACGCTCAATGTTATTGCTTCTAATATTAACCCACAGTAACAGGTCTATATCCTCATAAAGCATAATGGTTTCCTGAGTGCACTCCAAGCTGCACTAAGTGAGTGTAAATGCAATTCTTCTGTGAGATTGTAATTACTGAAACAGTGAATGAGTTGGCAGACTACTAAGCCTCATGTAAGTATGCCTAAATATAAGCATTCCTTGTGAATCAATACAGCTTTGAACAAGTACTAGGGCATTTGACTGGTGTGGCAATATCCTAAGGATATGATGACGGACCTAAAATCTTGCTACTCTTTATCATAGTGTTACCCTTTGCAATTAACACAGACCACAATACCATCATCTTCTTTTCAAAGGTAAAATTTCATGCAGTCAAAAACTATTCATCCGTACTAGAAGTTACCAGTGCAAACTATGTTGTAATAAATTATGCATGTAGGAAAACAGACTGGAATACTGTCCTCATAGGAAAAGCGGGACATAGAAAAGATGAACAAGGCCAGGAATGGATTATAACTGGCTCATAAAGCATGCTTAGAAAATAGTTGCAACGGTAAAGCATAATGTATCAGATAAAGTATATCAGCTTCTGAAAAGTGACTCAGCAGAAGGCACTAGGAAGGTCTATCAGGTTGCAAGGCAGCAACAGAAAAAAAAAAAACAATCATCAGACACAATTCATAAGGGATGCCAAGAAAATTCTGTGCATCAGTCCAGATGTCATAAGAGGCAGATGGAAAGATCCAGATCCAGCAGCTTCTGAATGAAGAAAATGGCACCTAAGCTATGCTGCTCTATGCACAACCTATGATGAAACAGGAAGAAGAGCTCACTCTAGAAGTAAAAGCAGTATGAAGGAAAATGAAGTCATGGAAAGCAGCAGGCACCGATGAGATCAGGGCAGATATATTGAAGATGGGTGCGTTAAGGCTACTGAGGGCACTCATTACGGTTTAGAGAGAAAGGTGTTTCCCAGCCTACTTGTGAATAAGCATTCTAGTGCCAGTTTACAAGAGTAAAGGGGGATTCTCAACTACAGACAATAAAAAGGTATCAAACTCCTGTCATACTGCATGAATATGCTGAAATGGATGACCGATAGATAAACAGAGTAGAAGAAAGCTGATGTTTGCAGTGATTCAGATAGTGGAAAAGAAACTGAAGACGAGGAAATAGCCCAACAGGGCATTACTAGACTTGGAGAAATCATACAACAAGATCCCAAGAAAGATAATTTAGTCAGTTCTCCAATGGTCCAAAGTTATAGAAAATTGGTATAATTAGTGGAGGCTATGTGAAAGGACTCATTGGCACAAGTATGAGCAGCGTTTGGACTCACTGAGGGGTTTCTTAATGGGATTGAGTAAGAGTGCATCAGGAATCAGGTCTAAGCCTGCTATGGTGCATATAGTTGCTGGACTAGATTAGCAGATAGGTCATAGAAAACAGATCAACAAAAGTGCTGTAGACAAATAACGTGGCACTACAAGCAGACTCAGAAGAAAAACTTCAGAAAATTATAGGGTAATGGACTGCAAGACTAAAGGCGCATGGGATGAAACTGAGTACAGGCATTGGCAGTTGTCATGGCAGCAAATGGGAAGTCAGAATAAGCTGATAATTTAGATAGAAGTGAAAATAGTTAGATTAACAGCTTCAAGTATCTGGGAGGGGTGGTTCAGGAAAGTAGAAGTCTGAATGAGTAGGTCAAAGCAAGAATCAGAAGAGGTGTTGCCAACTGGGACAGAGTGTCAGAGATTGTGTATGACACAATGTGTGTTGAATAAGGTGTAGAAAATAGTAGTGCAAGTAATGCATCTGTATGGCCCAGAAACCCAGGCAGTGAAGGCAGATCAGCTGAGGATGCTTAAGCTGATAGAGATAAAATGCTTGAGATGCATAGTAGGATGCAGACTGAGGAACAAATGAAGAAATAAGAGCATCACAACAGAAGAGGAAGTAGCTCCAGTTGTAGAGACTATCAAGGAAAGCACATTACTCTGTTTTGGTCAAATGTACAGGAAATCAGAAGGTAACTTGGGAAAATGATTTGGGAGAAAGAGGAAGAAGGCAAGAGGAGACAAGGATGTCCACTGAAGAGACAGATGGATTCTGTGATAGAAGACCCATGACAGTCAGACAGGACTATCCAAAAAGGTAGAAGAGTGACTCTGAATCAAGAGATGTGGCTACAGGTGACACAAAACCTTAACTCCATTTAGAAAATGGGAAAAAAAGGCTTGCTGGTGACGATGATGATTTTCCTATAATGGCAAAAATTCTAGTAGTGCAGCTAAGTCATACATCTACTGAGTATGATACCCTTGTATGACCAAACAAGGAAATATCCATCTCACAAAGCCAGTGTTGCTGAACAGTCACAGCCCTTAAGACTAAACAACACACCTGATACACTTGTAATAGGTGACTCCATCGTCAGGCACACTGACGTCCCGCTCACCAGGCTGAACAAGGAGAGGGTCACGGTGAGCAGCCTGTCGGGCGCTAGGATCCACCAAATAACACAAGCACTCAGGTCATTCCAAGACAAGTACAAATATGACTCAGTCATTGTCCATGCTGGTGTGAATGACCTGAGACGTACCTCCCTGGACTACATGAAAAGAGACATAAAGGAGCTCTCTGAGCATGTAGCCCAGGCCGGTATGACCCTGACTTTGAGTGGCATCTTACCCTCACCAAGAATGATGCCACAATATGAAGACAAGATGATCAATTTCAACAATTGGCTTAAGTACTGGTGTCATTCAAAGGGGATCCGATGCCTGTTAGCTTGGGATGATATGCTCGACAAGCCACGATGCTTCGCTAGGGACGGCTTGCACCTGTCACCCCTGGGCTTTCGGATATTGGCAAAGGCTCTTGCTACCCCCATAGTGCCTTTTTTAGGCAAGGCTCAAAAGACAAACCCACCTCCGTAGGTATCACAAGGGATAAGAAACTAAGAGTAATGCTACTCAATGCCAGAAGTCTAAACCTCAAGATGCACGCACTCGAAACTCTCCTTAGCATGGAGAACATCGATATCTGTGCAGTAACAGAAACCTGGTTCAGGGCTCCGAGAGCACCCCAGCACTACCAGGTTATACCTCATACCATGCTTTTCGGCCCCAAAACTTGGACCGAACCACAAAAGGAGGGGGAGTATCGATATTCATCAAAGATACCCACACCTCCAGGTTGGTGGCAAAGCACGAAGCATCAGAGAATATCCATGTGCAACTAACAGTGGGTAAAACTGCCTTCCAGTTTATAGCCTGCTACAGACCACCCTCCCAAACCCAGGAACCCCAATCGGCCTTCCTGAGAACACTGGAAAATATGAAGGTCTCTCCAAACACCATTATATTGGGCGACTTCAACTACCCAAACATAGACTGGGAGCATTACTCTAGCTCCAACACCCTAGCCTAAAGGTTCCTGGAATTTATAAACTCAAATGCTATGGAACAACTTGTTACCACTCCCACAAGAGGGGAACACATACTGGACCTGATCATCACCAACATGGGGACTCTATGCTCCAGATCAGAAGTGTATCCCTCACTGGTAAGATCAGACCATAAACTAATCTCACTGGATATTCACATCCCGACCCCACCCCCTGCCCAGAAAACCACAGTGACAAACTTCTCTAAAGCAAATTTCACACTCCTCAAAACTGAGGTGGAATCCTTCAAAGCCCCCGGGCCTGTGGAAAATACAGCCCAGACCGCAGAATCCTTTATAAATGCATTCTATGAACACCTTCAGGAATGCATGGATCATGCGATCCCAAATAAAACCAAGACCCAATCCTCCAAAGGCAGACGTCCTGTCTGGTGGACCCCAGCCATAAACAAACTATACAATAGAAGGAGGAAGCTACTAAATAATAGAGCAAAATCCCAAAAAGGGAAGGCATCACTGATCAGTATTAGCAAAAAACTACGGGCACACATAAAATTGTCTAAGGCCAGCTTTGAGAGAAAAATTGCACTGGACACTAAGGATAATCACAAGGCTTTCTTTAGTTATGTTAGGAACCTGGGTGGTAATTCCCAGATATGCTCAGAATTAGTCCAAAATGACAAAAAATACACCGAACCCACAGACATTGCCAACATCCTAGCTGACAGGTTCAGCGCAAATTTCTCCCCCCCCCACCAAAAGGGCAAATATCTATCCCAGCAGAGTGCTGCCCCCCTGACATCTCAGATGCTCAGGTAAGAGCCACCCTCTCCAAAGCAAAAAACACAGCATAAATGGGACCAGACAGTGTCCCGGGCTGCGTCCTACATGAACTCCAAGAAGAGCTAAACCCAAACATAAAACTACTGTTCAATCTCAGCCTTACTACAGGATATGTGCACAAAGAGTGGCGTACAGCAACAGTGGTCCCTCTCCATAAAGGTGGTGCCTCAACAGATCCTGGAAACTATCGCCCCATAAGCCTGACTAGCTTGGTCTGCAAAGCTATGGAAAGGATCATCATGGACCTCATAAAGATATTGGGGACCTACAAACACTGGATCCTACCCAGTTCGGCTTTGTTAAGGGCAGATCCTGCCTCTTAAACCTGGTTGATTTCTTTGAAACAGTCACCAAGGCCATTGACGAGGGGAAGGTGGTCCACACAGCCTACCTGGACCTCACAAAAGCCTTCGATACAATACCCCACTCGGGCATTATAGATAAGCTCACCAGCGTAAATATAAACCCCTATGTCACTAGATGGATTGCAAACTGGCTCAAGGACAGAACCCACATGGTTAGAATTGCTGGAGCCATGTCAGACTCCAAACCAGTTACAAGTGGTGTCCCACAAGGCTCAGTCCTGGGACCTCTCTTGTTCGGTATATATTTCTCAGAGGTACAGGCCAACATGGAAGGACTGTGGCTGACCAAGTTCGCAGATGACTGCAAACTGGGCGCCATAATCGACTCTCCAGCCGACACAAGCATCCTCCAAAAGGGCCTCATAGAAACAGACAACTGGTGCCAGAGCCATGGCCTCAAGCTAAATGCCAAAAAGTGTATAGTCATCCCCTTTGGCAAAAACAAAGTGCTCACGAATTACCACATAGGTGGTAATCCATTAAGTACAGAAGAAGTAATTAGGGACCTGGGAACCCAAGTTGATAGCAATCTCTCATTTGACAACCACGTGGCCAAAGTGGTTAGAAAAACATTTTATATAGCCCACCTAATCATGAAGGGATTCACATCTAGATCAGGGGACATCATTGTGCCTCTTTATTCATCCCTCATCAGGCCCATAATTGAGTACAATGCCCCTTTTGGGATGTACCTTACCAGACACCTGCAGCAACTGGAAAGACCCCAAAAGTACCTCACCAAGAGGATCAAAGGGCTCAAACAGATGCCATATGCTGCCCGGTTAAAGAAACTCCAGCTCTACTCAGTGGAATACCACCTGTTCAGAGGTGATCTGTGCCTGACGTATAAAGCCATGTCCAACCCGGAATTAATGGACATGCTGCACCTCAGAAAATCCAAATCCCATCGAGCTACGCGCTCGAGAGACTTGAACCTCAGCACTGAAATAAATAGGACATGCTGGAGGGACAGATTCATAACCCAGAGGCTCCCTTCACTCTGGAATAAAATCCCAGTCCAGGTTAGGCAGAGTCCCTCATTGACTCTCTTCAGGAGGAATCTTGATGAGTGGATGGGAGATCATAGGTTTACCCCGGGTATCACTTCTGTGTCACTGTTAGACAGAGGCACAGTATACTAACCTCGAAAAAGGGCATAGCAAAATAAATTTAAAATGGGTGGCGAAAGCCAAACACATTCTGAACCTATGAACCTATAAGATGGTTTACTGTAGCTTACAACCACCTAAACCTTGCAACAAGGGAATCTCTGGGCCACATGACTAGAATTACAGCCATTCAGGTCATATCCCCCAGCTTCCTTAAATAATAAGGCCTCCATTAAACTGCTGACAATTTTGGGTAGTCATAGCTTCTGAACTCTTTGTACACCTTCCTTTAGAGTTTCTTTGGTACTTTTCTGTCACACGCTACTCTACCATGTCACCTATGTGATACTTTCTCATCTCGCTTCCCTTCCCTTCCTCTTCATATCTTACCTCTGTGAGACACAGGAATAATACATTGATCCCTGGTGTTCTTACACAGTCAGCAAGGAATGTATTTAGGTCAAAAAACTAAAATCCTCTGATGTCTGCCAGTAGAATGGCTGTATTTTCTTCAGTTATTATCCAGCTAGAGAAGGAATGTGAAAACTCATGATGTTTGGTCAGAAGGTGGGCAGGTA
Organism: Protopterus annectens; assembly: GCF_019279795.1. NCBI lineage: Eukaryota > Metazoa > Chordata > Ceratodontiformes > Protopteridae > Protopterus > Protopterus annectens. The sequence goes on along the minus strand of NC_056734.1, from coordinate 347,224,298 downwards.
CGTGGAACCTCATAAAAAGAAATACCCCTCTCCCGACTCTATACCTGGTTAACTTCAACTATTACTCCTGTATTTACTATTTTTCCAAGTCAGCAGCTACTGTCACACCTTTTCTCATTTTTATTCAGCAAGCTGTAACCACCACACTACACATCAAAATGACCTATATGTATTCTCTTCTTACTTACCTGCACTGCAGTAAAATACACTTTCACATGTTTACTGAATATACTCCAAAGGTATATGGTTTTCTGTTGTTGATGTTTTTAAACACCTTTATTAAGTTGTCAATTAAGACTTAGGCACACATACACTGATAAAAAGAAAACAAATCATATTAACAATTGTCATATTCATATAGTATACATCATGCAAGTTTTCTTTTTTAGCAATTATTCACTCCATCAATACATAAATTGCTCAATTCTTGCTTTCCTTTTGACCTCAGTCCTCCTGCTAAACTTCATTATGCATGAATCACTCCCACAAATTCCATTTATTTCTATGTAATCTGCTCCTTCACTTTTCTAAACATCCCATCTCCAGTTCTAGTATCTCCTTTACAATATAAAGTAGTTACATTACAATCAGTTTATATTTTGATCTCCATTTTCTAATAACTGTTTTTGTGGCAGCTAATAGCATTAATCTAAGTAGGGTTCATGCATCCCAACTCAAATAAATCATTTCCTAAATTACAACCATTTACTCCCCAAGCATTTCTGACAGAGTACTCTGTAGGGAATTTTTGAAATCTGCCACCTTGTTATACTTCTGAAAAACATGCTCCTAGTTACCTTTCTTTTTTCCATTTTACCTCCAGCATTGTTTATTTACCTGAGTAAAAATTCTCTGAAGTCTGCTTGGGGGTATGTAATAACTATGCAAACATTTCTAATTAAAAAATCATAAACCTTCAGGAATTTGTTGCATACTTGGGACCATACAAATGTCCTACTGTTACTCCTTTGTAAACTGCCTTTCCAGTCTCTTTTTCTGATCTTGTCTAACCTTCTCTGATTCTTACAGTTATCATGCAATATTTAGTTAATTTCCATATTATTATGATGTTATGCTTCAGTCATATTTTGGTAATTTGAATTGCTTTTTCCAGAGCTTTTCTTTCTGGTCTGCAAATCAAAACAGGTTAGTTAGTCATAGTCATGGTGGCACCTTCATTTAACAAAACTGAAGAGATGAACATACAAATAAATAAATAATGTCAACTCTAACATTGCCTACACAGTTGTGCAGAGAATGGCATTGTTGCTTGACAGTGTTTGTTTCTTGGCTGAACTGCTTGTGTTGGGTGGGCATGTCCTCTTTATGTCTACAAGGACTTCTGCTTGAGTCTCTAGCTTTCTTCCACATCTGCAAGATATTTGGGTATCTGAATTGCAGTGCTCAAGTTGCCCCTAGATGCATGATCAGGGATCCACTATAAAATCAAAAGATAGACTGGCAGCAAATATGCCTTTTTTGGCAAACTTCCCAAATGCAGCCCCATGGAACATTCAAGAAGAATCATTAAAACAGTTTGTTTTTTTTCAGAAGAGAGGCCAACCTGCCCCTCCTCCATGTGGGGATTTCATACTCGTTGCACCCCCATTACCTATGTATACAAACTCCATCACTGCATTAGCATGAAGAAAAAATGCGGTGGTGGTGCTGCGGTAGCATTGTCGCCTCACAGTAAGACGTTGTCCTGTTCGATTCTCAGCTAGAGCGTCTTCTGTGTGGAGACATGCATGAATGGGCGTACCTTCTTTGAAGGTTGTGCGTCAGGGATGGCAACTCGGCACGTAAAAATCTACTGCCAATCATTAGTGGACCGGAGTTCTGCTGTGGTGACCCCTAACCAGGAAAAGCCAAAAGATACAACAACAAAATCCATTAAGGCTAAAGGACAGATCACATAGCTGATCTCACAGTAGAACTAATATAATTTTGGTTAGCAAATTTGTAAGCAAAAAAATGAAGACAAAAAACTATATTATAATAACTTTCAGAATAATACTAAACACAACCTTAAAAAATTTTGGACATCCATTAAATAAATCTTATATCCTGGTCAAAATCTCAACCCAAACCCCTCCCCAGATAACTCACTACTCAAAACTGTAATACAATTAAACTTTTATTTTATAGATAATACAGCATTTCTAACCAAGGCTTCATCGACATCTAATCCCAAACCTGCCCAACAGCCACATATCACCACATCCATTTTCACCTTCAAACCTGTACCCACATCCTATATAAAACTACTCTTAACCAATTTAAGCCATGCTCATCTTCATGTAATAACCTTCCAAGTGAGTACCTAAAAATAGCAGCTAATAGTATTGCCTATCCTGTCTCAATCCTTACAAAAAAGTCAATTCAGGAATCCCACATCCCCTCTCTCTGGAAAAATTCATACATTATCCCTCTGCACAAAGGAGAACATTCAACAGACATTAATAACTTTAGACCTATAGTAATCTTATCTTCCCTCTGCAAAATACTTAAAAAAATGTACTCAAAAACAATTGCTAGATTATCTCCTGCAAGAAGAACTTCTATCCCCTACACAACATGGCTTCTGTACTTCCCATAGTACTAGCACTGTACTTCTAACCTATACAGATACTGTCAATAAAGCCAGAGATAACAACAAACTAGTCTCTCTCCTTATTTCTAGACTTGCCTAAAACAGTTTGTCACAGCAAACTTCTACTTCAAATGTCCTCACTATTTCTCTCTCAGCCCATCATTCTGTGGTTCAAAAGCTACCTGCCCAATAAGTACCAGTCAGTAAAATGGCACTCCATGCTGTCTCCTTACCTACCAGTCACCAACAGCATATCACAAGGCTCTATCCTTGGTCGCCTCCTCTTTAACATTTTCACCAATACCCTTGATACATCCACACAAAAGGCCATCCTAATACAATACACAGATGATTCCACTGTCATTTGCACATCTGACAATATGATATACCTCCAAGAAATTACTCAAAAAGCTTTAACAGCCACTGAAACAAGGCTTTGTAGCTCACAACTCATGCTGAACTCAAAAAAGACCAAACTACAATATTTTTCCCCCAAATCTCTCTCTCATGAAAAAACATAATTTAAAGCCCTATATTTTGATAATACAACCATTGAAGTCACTTTTCATAGCAAATTATTAGGAGTGATAGTGGATGGTAAGACAACATTTGACCTGCATTTGCAAAATTACATAAGAAAAACAGGTCTATATTAGATCGCCAAACACTTAAAAAAACGAATGGTGATTAATCAACCCTATGTAAGCGAAAGCTTACAATGTCGAAGTGTCAAAAAAAATCGCTGTTCCAACAACAAAAAAAATAAATAAAAAACAATTTATATACCAACTCCGAGTCCACACTACAGTGCTGAAAATGGCAAAGTACCGAAGCGGTCAAGCAAAATCTTTCCCAGGGAAAGAATTTGCTTAACAGCCGGTTCAATATTTTGCGTTTTTAGCCTTTTATGTTCGACCAAGACGCATTCAAAAGAATGTATCTTTGGTCTTATAATATAGACCCAAGAAAAACTCATCAAAAATAGGGATGCTTTACAGTGCTAAAAACTTTCTCACAGACACAACTAAAACTACACTTGGCACTACTTATCTTCTCCCCACACTTCTTTATGGTACTCCTATCCTTACCAGCCTCCAGGCTTCACAAAAATTAAAACTTAAACAATTATATAACAAAATTGCTAAATTTGTAGTAAATACCCCTCTCAAAATCCAGCACTATATAGCACTAACAACTTAAATTGGTTAGAGCTGCCTCATCAACTAACATAATAATTACAGCTTCTTACCACCTATAAAATTATTGAGCATTCACCTGCTTGTCCAGCACTAAAAAACATTCTATACAACTATGTTTCCAGTCAGTCTTTGAGGACTAGTGGCCAAAAACTCCAGTCTGTCTACAAAACTATCAAATCTGATGGGTATTGTCTGTACTCGTACAAGTTTGCTAAGTCCAGGAAATCCCTACCCATATATTTCAGGTCAATATGCTCCTTCCCATCTTTCAAAACCATTCTGAAATTTTTTCTAGCTAAAATCTGGCTGTGTTCTTATTCAAAACCAGGCAAAACTGTATCCCTAAAAGTGAACAAGTACCCTTTCATTCCTTATACCCCCTTACTCTCCCCTTTTCACTTACTTACTTACTTCTATCAAATTCTCTTCCCTGACTTCCTCTATAAATATATCATAAGCCTGTATTGCCTCACTTCATATTGCAATTCTTGTTTGTATTAGACTAGCTTACCTTTAATTTCTGTACAAACTGTCTACATTTTCTATAATGACTGTCATATAATGTGTATCAGTTCTTAACCAATGTTTTTATATTATCTCTAATTTGTTATAATTATTTAAACTGCAAATGTTTTGTTTTATTTTTGAAGACTGTAAAATCACTGTTCTTAAAATATTTTGTAAAAATGTGTAGCTTTTCTCCCAGGCATCCACTGAAAATGGGCTTCTACCCAGTCAGACTTTCCCAGTAATCAAATGTCAGTAAATAAATAAATAATGTTGAACCATTCCAAAGGCTGGCTCTTTGGGGAATCTTCCTCTGGCATTATATTTATGAATCATTACATCATAACAGACATAGATTCATAGGTATGTACTAGGCTGATGACCACTAGACCCCGTGCGCATGTGTGTGTGTGTGTGTGTGTGTGTGTGTGTGTGTGTGTGTGTGTGTGTGTGTGTGTTTGTGTGTATGGTTTTGTATATGTATGTATAAGTGTCTATGATGGACTACTGTTTTATCCAGGATTAGTTCCAGCTTGATGTCTGTTGAGGAAAAAGCTGAAGTCATCTAAAACCCTGAAATGGATAAAGCAATTTCTGGAAATAGATGGCAAGATGAGAGATCTTGTAAATCATAAGTGAGGTAAAGTTATCTGTACATATGGAGACTTCCAAGGGTCTCAGATCCAGACCATGGCATACTCTCATCTGTGTTATGCTAGATGTTCATAGTTTTTAATTTAACGGCTATATCCAATAGCTTGGGAACCAGGTAGAAGACCTTCTTACAAAGCCTAGACGTTTCAGATACGAGTCATCAAATTTTGTTCCACTAAGTCAATGGCTTTAATCAGGCATTTAGATACAAAGTTAACAATAAAACCTTTATCCATTCCACTCAAGCTTTATTTATTTTATTTACTGATTACTAACCAAGTTAGTGGCCTGAACTATCATTCTGAGCTACTACTAATAAGCAGGGACAAATGTACGTACTGTGTTCAAATGCTTCAGAATCTCAGCAAATTGCCCCTGTTCCGGGATACACCAGCCTCATAGTTAGTACGTATAGTCACAGCCTAGCAAAAATAGTTTAGTTATGTCACACTGCATTTTGGAATTTAATAGTTAGTAGAATTTCCCAATAGTACCACAACTGCAGTCTCAATATTGTGAGGGAACCATAAATTCCAGTCCTGATTTCAGTCTTTATCAATACTCAGACATTTATTTATTTATTTATTTATTTATTTACATTTGTTGACCGGGCTAGTCTAGCTGGATATATATCCATTTTCAGTAGAGGCCCGGGGAGAAAAGCTCCACACACATATACAAAAATACAAAAAAGTATAAAAAATTTTGTTACAAGGTAAATACAGGATTAATAAACTAAAATAAAACAGGAAGTTTTTACATTTCAAAAATCAGAACACAATTAAGAAAAGTAACAGTGAACATAATATTGCTTAAGAAAGCTAAAACAGTTATAATAACCAAATGGAACAGGAAGTTTATACATTTCAGAGATCGGAACACATTAAAAAAAGTAACAGTGAACATAATATTGCTTAAGAAAGCTAAAACAGTTATAATACTGTAAGAGTTGTGTACAATGGATCCCAGAAGGTTCAAGGATATAAGCAATAAGTTGATTAGGGTTTAAATAGTGTCAGTCATAATACAAGATTGAGAAATTAAATGTTTGAAACGTTGGTTAGAAGAAGAAGAAACAGGGGTGGAGATGGTTGTTAGTCAGGATTACTACATGGGCATAGCCAGTGCATTTGGAGGCGTTTTTTGAGTTTTTGTTTAAAGAGTGGCAAGGATGTAATTAGTGTTAGTTCATTGGGTAACAGGTTCCAGTTTTTTCCTGCTGTATTTGTAAACAGAGAGTCACCAGCTGTATTATTAGACTTTACTATGCTAGCAAGGAGTTTGTTAGAAGAACGTAAGGAGTTCAGATTATTATATGGGACTAAGAGTTTTGAAAGTATAGGGGTATTATTGGGTTGGTAAAATATTTTGTGGGCCATTGTGAGTTGGGGGATTATCAGATGGTTTTGGAATTCCAGCCAGTCTAGTTGCCTAAAATTAGAACAGTGGTGAGTTCTGAAGGGATTGTCAGTAGCAAATCTGGCAATATTATTGTAGGAAGTTGCTAATTTATTGAGGTTAGTTTTTTTGAGGTTGGTAAATATAGGTGAGGCATACAGAAGGGTTGAGATAAGATGGGAGTGAGCAATCTTGGCTCTGGCTGTTGTAGTTAAAAATGGTTTTATTCTATATAGTGATCCTATTTTTCTGTTGACTATTTTAATGGTGTTGTTTATATGATGATCAAATGTGAGGTTATTGTCAATGGTTATTCCTAATAGTTTGGTGGTAAAGTCAGGGTAAATGACAGTGCCATTATTTGATGAGACTGAGAAGTCTAAGGGGGGGGACCTAGTAGTGGGTGTAAAGAGAAGGAGTTTCGTTTTTTTGGTATTAAGAAGGAGGCAACGTTTGGTAAACCATGTTTCTACAGTGTTGAAAACATTTTGAGTAAGAGAACATAGTTCAGATGGAGAGGTTGCTGAGCATATTAGTGTGGAGTCGTCTGCATATTGAATACAGGTGGCTTGAGGAATTGCTACATGTAGATCATTAATGAATAAAGAGAAAAGAAGTGGACCAAGAATGGAGCCCTGAGGGACCCCGATAGTGACAGGTAAGAAGGACGAAATTTGATTTTCCCAGAGAACTGCCTGTTGCCTATTGCTGAGGTATGATCTAAATCATTTAATAGCCAGAGAATCAAAGGAGAGAGATTCAAGAATATTGATTAGGAGGGTATGGTTAACCATGTCGAAAGCTTTAGAGAGGTCGATGAAGAGTGCAGATGAGAGTATGTTTTTGTTGCGGTTTCTATTGATGGTATCTGTGAAGGATAGGAGGGCAGTAGTGGTACTATGTGACGGCCTAAAGCCATGCTGGCAGCTTGCTATTAAGTTATGTGTAGAGAGATGATGTAAAAGTTATTGGTGAATGCATTTCTCCAGAATTTTCGCTAAGGGTGATGAGAGCAATTGGCCGATAGTTAGAGTACTCATTCGAGTTCCCACCTTTATGTAAGGGGATAATATGGGAGATTTTCCAGATATCTGGGACGGTTCCTTCTTGGATTGTCCTATTTATAAGTATAGATATATGGTAGGCAATTACTTTAGCTGCTTTTTGGAGATATTGGGACGGAAGTTTGTCGGCGGATGGGGTACATGGCTTGAGTTTATGAATAAATTTATAGATGAGAGAAGTAGAGATGGGTTGTAGTTTGAAGTTAGAGTAAGAGTGTGGTAAATTGATGGGAAGGTTAGAGTTTTCAGAGATAAGTTGCCTAGCTAGAGATTGTTTAGTCTCAGTGAAGAAAGAGTTAAAGGTACTGGCAGTTTGATGTGGAGTGTTTGGATCTGCATCAAGTGGGGTGGGTGTTCGAGAGTTACCTGGGGAAAGGAGCTTATTTATGCAAGACCAGAACTTTTGAGGATTATTTTGATGAGTTTGTTGAAGTTTACTGTAGTAGTTTTTTTTGTCTGTAAGTATTGCCTTTTTTGTACTATTTCTAAGCTGCCTAAAATGGAGATGATCAGAGCTATTTCTGTTAGATCTCTATTTGGCCCAAACTTTGTCCCTAAGTAGAATTTGATTTCTAGTTTCATTTGAGAGCCAAGGGGCTGGGTTGGACTTCATTCTGATGGAACGTATAGGAGCATGCTCATCAAGAATAGATAAAAAAGTAGTGTTAAAATACTTTATAGCCTCTTCAAGTGGAAGGGATTTTAAAGGGTTCCAATTGCATGCTCTGAGCTCAGTTTGAAATAATTCTGTGTTAAAGTGTTTGGTAGAGCGTGCTATCCTAAAGGTGGGGGGGTTTGGAAAGTCTTTCTTTTCTCTTGTGATGTAGGTCAAAGAATGATCACTTACATCATCTGGTAGGGTTCCTACTTTGTAAGTTTGTTTTACTTTGTTAATGAGTATCCAGTCTAAGGTACTCTCTTTTATTGGGTTTGTTAATTCTTGTTGTAGAGGTTATGGTTTGGTTAAAGCCATGGAGGTTGATATGAGAGGTAGGATTTTCAGCACTAACACTTTTCCAGTCAATGTTAAAGTCGCCTAGTATTATTGTTTCTTGGGGGTAAGTAGAAGACACCCAGCTAAGAAAAGCCTCTAATGTAGTTATATTATTGCCAGGTGGTATGTAAATACAGATAATGTATAAAGATTTGTTAGCATTAATTTGGAGCTTAGTTATGAGGACTTCTGCTGCTATCCTGGGTTGCATAAGATGGTAGGGTAGAGATATGAAGTCCATTTTTAAATAGAAGTGCTACTCCACCACCTTTACGTTTTGTTCGGTCTAGTCTTACTATATTATATCCTTGGGGAATAATTTCATTATCTTTTGTTTCAGGTTTTAACCAAGTCTCAGTGAGGCAGAGGATATCAAAGGAGTGAATAGCTAGGAGGGCATGAAGATGAGATACTTTATTATTGATGCTTTGGATATTCAGATGCCCTATAAGGAGAGAGTTATTGAGTTTAGGGTGAGTTGTTTGGATAGTAGGGCTGGTAGGGCCAGGGTTGGGGTAGATGTCACCATCTATTAAGGAGGGGTAATTTGTGTTCGTTGCAGGATTATTTCTAAGGTAGGTTAGAAGTTTCAATTTTTTGTCTGAGGGTAGGTTATGTTTAATATGGGAGAGTGAAATAAGTTCAAATACATAAAATGACATATAATACAGCTAAGCATTCTTTACAAGATGTTTTCCAGTAGCCATGAAACAGAAACACATGCTTCCGCTGCACTGTACATTTAAGCTCCAGGAATGTCAGTGCATATTTACATATTGTCTGTATACACCCAGAAGCAAGGCAACAGTAAAATGCATGCCTATTTTTTAGTGATTTCTTCTTATCCAGGTCAGTGACCCTTCATTAAGTGCATCTAATTTGTTTTTCTATTAGTTTTCTGGTTAGCAGTGTTAATATTCAGAAATAAAAGGGGCATCACAGCGATCCCTATATTTCTGGGCTGGGTTCAGTTGAGGAATGTATCGGTTTTTAAGCACAGGTGAGTCAAATTAGCTGCATCATCAATCTGCCTCAGGCCAGCACTCGGATTGAGGTCATTGTATATTTTTCTTCACTTAGCCTAAGGAATAACTGCCCTAAAGAAATAATCCACTACTGTATGCATTTGTTACCAATTAGTTTTACCAGTGACACTTAGCAAAAACTGCATAAATGCAAGTTTCAATTATCCGAAACCAAATAATTAATAAAATGCTGAAAATACTGATGAAAACCGAAGCTGTTATGGATTTTAACTGTCCCTGAACAAGAACAAGTAATTCAATGGTTTAAAACAAGTAATTTTGCTAAAGGATGATTCCCCTATATTTTTTTATGCACGTGGCCTCAGTCCCTTTATGTTACTTTACTCATGATTACTATCAGTGTGTTTCTCTTTCTTTTTCATCTTCACTAACAGTTACCTGTCTAGCCCAGTCTATTCTGGTTTTCCAGCCATTGCAAGAACATGGAAAGTTAAATTCTATTTGCACCTTAGTACTATTTGGATGAATTAGAATTAAATTAGATATTATTTTCTGGTTGATGATGATGATGTGGTATTATCAATTCTTTGCAGTTACATTTAAAACAACCTGAGCTACAGTGCAAGTCAACATTAACAGGACCACATTTTATTTACTAAGAATTAGTTACTCAAAATGCAGTCATCACAGACCATTACGACTACTTCTTACAGAAATCAAAATAATCTCCTTTTCTAAGTGGATAACAGCCATTATAATACATTTTCCATGCAATCCTAGGCAATTTTTCATGCACATTAAGCCCTTTAGCATAATGCGCCTTAACATCTGGGTGCTCCTAAATACCAACAATGATAGAGACTGTAAGACACTTATTTCAAATAATAGAAACCAATTAGCACAGTGAGAACAGATTATGAAAGTGTTTCAGCATAATTAACTGCATGCAGAATGCATCTTGTAGCAGAAAATAGAGGAATGGAAGCATTGTTTTGCATACTTCACTACAGAGCACAGTAATTAATTTTACTTTCATAACTCACAGTTTATGTGTAAAAAGGCACTTAATGGAGTGAGTGGAAATGAGAAGTACACAGACTGTGGGGGAACTGCAAAATGAAATCCATGGTAATGACTAACAGAGCTAAAGGTACTGTGCTAGAATCGAAGAGATTAGAGGGCAAGTTTATCTTATGAAACAAAGTTATGAAAGTGGCACCATGCACCACTCACTTTAGTCCTAAAATAAGCTGAAAATAAACTTCTGTACCTTTCTGTCTCTAAATAAACACACACACACACACACACACACACACACACACACACACACACACACACACACACACACACACACACATACACACACACACACACACACATATATATATATATATATACACACACACACACACACACACACACACACACACATGCATGCACGCACGCATAAACGCACACCCACAGATGCAGATGCACACACACACACACAAACACATGCACACACACACACACACACACACACACACACACAAACACACACATTTACATACAGATAGAAATATGGATGTCTTCTGGGTGCCATTTGCTTTAGGGAGGTTTGAGTCTTTCTGCAACAACTTACTCAGTTTGAATGAAGATCTGCTAGCCATATTTATGTCCAGAATCACAAAAAAATCAAGTTCTCTGCTTTGAAGTAATTGTAGAGAATTATTGGAAACGTTTGTGTCAATGTTCTATTTTTTTAGATCTGTGTTGCTTGCAGTACTTAGAATTAAACTCTCAACTGTCTAGACTTTTGCATAATGTTCAGATTTTTGCCTTATATTTTGGTCTGTTCCTCATAAAATGTGTGTTTTTCTGGCAAATCACTAAGGATTGAATTCATTAAATATTGACATACATTTGAGTTTAAGGTTTTATAGCCTTCAGAAAATCCATGCTATCAAAAATCCTGTTGTTTTTAGCTATTTTCTAAGTTTATAAGAGTAACGTTTAAAATCTTCCCCTAATTTTGTGCCTTTGTCTCCCAGTTATTTTGGGTTTTCTTCAGACTTTTCCTAAGCTAAGTGATTGAGAGGTATGCTTTAGAAAGCATTTCTAACTTATATGTGAATTCCATTCACTATTCTTTCTGTATGTTAAACTTTTATTCTACTTATGTAAAATGCTTTGGTTTAAGCACTGACAAAGTTAAAGTTGAATTCATTCATTCATTCATGCATTTAATCTTATGCATTTATTAAGTTGAATCAGTCAAAAGAAGAGCCCCAGGATTCTCAAAAGCTTGCACGGAGTGCAAGATGAGTGCAGGAGCTCACGCGGGCAATATGTCTGCCGTGCAATCCCAGAACCGCCGGCAGGGACGTGCACGAGAGCTCCAGCACTAATCCTGCACGGACTAAGCCCTGGTATGCAAATCACCTAATTTGCAGGAGAAATCCAAGCCAATGAGGTGATTTTGCAATCCAGGAAGCTTGCAATAGTCCGTGCAATACTAGTGCAATCTGCAGACATGTACTCGGTTAGTAACCGAGTACATTTCTACAAATTCCAAAACAAAGCTAGGACAGCTCCAAATAAAGGCTGCATATCATTGAGGAAGCATGCCAATGGCTAAGTATAAGGCCATTGGCATTGCAAACTGTTAAAAAAATAGAAAAATCAACTTTTAATTTTTTTTCGCCGTTCTCGGCTCTTTAAGCATAGGGCAGCGGCGCGCAAACAGGATTGGGGGGAAATAAGAAAATAAACTGAAAATGAGCATTCTAACTAAAATCAGTATTCTGCCATGCAAGTCAATGGCAGGCAGAAGACAACTTGGCCAGTGAGTAGTGGTTGCTAAGGGGGGAGGCTCAGCATGGGACATGTAACTATGCATTAGCAGGCAATCCTATGCAAATGAGGGAAAGGTTAGTGAATCCCAGATTCTCCCAGGGTGTGAGGCAGGTCCCAAGAGTGTAAGAGTATAAATAGTTGGGTGCAAGACTAGGATATAGGTGACATCACGGGTGTGTGTGTCAGGCATACTGTAAGCAGATTGGAAACCTGTGGCTCGGGACTGCTCCTAGCTTAGCACAGCTAAGCTAGGGGTGTGTCTAAACCTGCCTAGCACTCTTTACAAAGTGTAAGCGGGCATGCACACCGCGCACCAGGTTTTACAGGAAGAAAAAGGAAGTTAAACCAGGAAAAAGCAACTCTGTGCACATTTGAACACTCCATTTGAGCAGCATGCACACGGACTTAAACAAGGAGGCAATGAGAAGGTAAAACAGCAGTAGGAAGGTAATCAAGGAGAACTAGCTTAGCTGACAGGTGAAATGTATTAGAATTAGCCAATTACACAGACAGCAGACCTGTCCAGCCCAGCCCAGCACACCACTATAAACTATGCAAACACCTTTCCCCCTTGTTTTTCCCAAAAACTCTGCACCACTGGTTTATACAGATGGGGAAATTTTACAAAACGAAAGCAAGAGAAAAAATGTTAGGGGCTGCTTTTGCTATCATAAACCAGCATGTGCAAGAGGCTGAGAGTGGTGAGGATGTGAATGCTGCTGAGCAACCCACAGTGAGGAGACGGAGAAGAGTGTACAGACCCAGGGTAACCTACCAGGGGCTACATGAGCTGGAGATAGTGGAGCACTATAGGGTGGACAGAGACCACCTACAGCAAATTGTTGAGCTGTGCCGGCCATGCCTGACACACAGAACTAACAGAAAGGAACCCATCCCAGTGGATACCAAGGTATGTATAGGCCTAAGAATACTAGCTACAGGTACCTTCCAAAGGCCAACTGGGGATATGATGGGGATTTCACAGGCATCAGCATCCAGGGTACTCCACCAGTTCCTGGATGCCATGTCAGCACATGTTGGTGAGCACGTATATTTCCCCATCACCCGTGAGGCGTTGGCCAGCAATATGCATCTCTTCCACCAAATAGCAGAATACCCTGAGGTAGTAGGTGCAATAGACTGCACGCACATACGCATTAAAGCATCACCAGGTGAGCAGGGTAGGGTCTACATCAACCGCAAGGGCTTCCCCTCCATCAACTGCCAGGTTGTGTGCGATGCCCAGGGAATAATAATGAATGTGTGTGCTGGCTGCCCTGGTAGCTACTACGATTTCCACATCTGGCATCTGATGCAGCTGTACCAAACATTTGCCAATGGGGACACCCACATGGTCACCTAGTGGGGGATGCTGGATACGCACTGGAGCCATGGCTGATGACACCCATCAGAAATGCACACACACCCGAACAAGAACTCCATAATGAGACACACGTACAAACACGGATCATAGTAAAGCATGAGTTTGGGATGCTGAAGTCACGGTTTCGGTGCCTGAACACATCCGGTGGAGCCTTGTAGTACTCATCAACTACATGTACCCAAATTGTCCTTGTATGTGCCATGCTACACAATATGATCATGTGAAAATAGCTGCAGCAGGAACAGCATGGGGCAGGGCCACACAGCCCCCCACCAGTGCACAGGCGCAGGGTGACTCGGAGGAGGAACAACCTGAGCCTGCCCCAGTAGGCAGAAGGGGGCATGCCCAGTATGCCCTGGCCTTGGCAAAGAGGCAATGCATAGCACATGCACTGACACAGTAAGGACCCAGGGAATGACACCTCTCTCCGACTCGCACATACAGTAAAAGGGATGCCAAACATGACACTACCTGTGCTCAACCATGTATAGGGAATGTACTATGTGCATCTGACATAGGCAGCCGTGCAGCACCACTCTCAGTACTGGGACACCCACAAGGTAAGTGACTCACACATGCCAGTTGGGGGAGGGAACATACCAAACAACAGTCACAGCCAGCAGGATAAGTGTAGACAAACACAAATAAATGCTGTACTATGGCCTCTGAATGAGACCTATGGGTAACCCTTACCCCAGGCCTACACAGACAGACTACAGCAGGCCAGCCAGTGGGATGTAAATTGTGAAGGCTAGGAAGTCAGAAACTAATATGTAGGCAATTAAAGCTAAGATCTGTAGTACACTGGTATGCCTCTAGCCAGCACGATAGGTAAGACTACAGACTTAAATGGTGTATCCGACATGCCAGTACAGTCCTAGCAAATGTGTAAAAGTGTATCCTATAGTAACAGTCAGGTGTGCCCCCCCACCCCTGTGTCGAAATGTAGAAACAGTCAGGTGCCCCCCCCCCCGCTATGCAGAAATGTAGCAACAGTCAATGCCAAATGACTGATGTATACCCTGCAGACACAGCATGCTACCTGTCGGTGTACAACACAAAGGTCAGTACCGCAGTACAAACTACCTGGACTTGATCCACACATGCAATATAGATGGCCATACTGGGCATGCTCACACACTTAGAGGAATGAAGGCAATGTCAGTCAACAACATAATGAAAGGCCATACTGGGCATGCTCACACACTTAAACACATGAAGGCCATGTCAGCAAACACCAATGGACCAAACATATCTGGCAGTTGGACTTCTTAGTGCAGACACATGTCAGTATGCACCACTCCTGCCTTGCACACACAGTGGATAGGAATACAGACATATATGTAAGGACAACACACTATAATAAGCCAAAGTTAGATGGACACAGATGTGTGGAAGAGGGTGACCATGACAAGGAGCCATCTGGGCCTGTTCCACCCAGCACACAGCCAAAGGGCCCCCAAACACATGAGGTGCAGTGTCACTCATTGCAGATACTAGCCACCAGTATCTGTCAGCATGACAGTGTGTTGCACGTGCCAGCTGTGCAACATGACTGTATAAGGAAGTAGTCACCTAGTAGCTGTATACACGTGCATGTGGCATATGACCCCATGTGTGCCTGCATGTGGCATGTCAACCCTACATGAATGGTTTATGGCCCATGCACACACCACCTTCCCCATAGCAGTATCATGACAAGCCTGCTGAGGTCATCCAATGTGAAATACACCTTTGGGAGAGCTGTAGCTCAGTAATCCCCATAGCGCGTCCCATAACTTCGTACTGCTGTAGTGATAAACTAGTTAGGTAGTAGTCCTAACCCCAGACTTGGCAACTGTGTGAGTGTGTGTTTGTGTGCATGTCTCTCTGTCTCTGACTGTGAAGAGAGAAATGCTTTTTAGGCTACTCACACTCCGTACAGTTCATATACACAACTTTGGCAAAGCTGCTGATGTCACTCACCTAGAAATACACCTCTGGGGAAATCATAGCCCAGTAATCTCTGTAGTGCGTCCTGGAACTGCATACTGCTGTTGGGTGATAAAGTAGGTAGGTATGTGTTCTAACCCCAGACCTGGCAGCTGTGTGCTTGCATGTGAATCTGTGTGCATTTGAATGAGTAGAGGGCAATGCTTTTTAGGCCACTCACACCCCGTACAATACATATACTCAACTGTGGCAAGGCTGCTGATGTCACTCACCTAGAAATACACCTCTGGGGAAGTCATAGCCCAATAATCTCTGTAGCGCATCCTGTAACAGCGTATTACTGTAGTGTGATAGAGTAATTAGGTAGGTGTTCTAACCCCAGACCTGGCTTGTGTGTGAATCTGTGTGTCTGACTGAGTAGAGAGAAATGCTTTTTAGGCCACTCACACCCCGTACAATTCATATACCAATGTTGGCAAGGCTGCTGATGTCACTCACCTAGAAATACACCTCTGGGAAAGTCATAGTCCAGTAATGTTTGTAGCCCATCCTGTAGCTGTGTACTGCTGTAGTGTGATTTAGAACTGTGGTAGGGTTCCATCACCAACCATGGCAGTTTTTAATATTTTGCGTGTGTTCAATGTCTGTGTATGGAGCAATGCATCATAGGCTACTCACTCGCAGTACATTTCAAAGGCCCTACTTTGTCAATCCTGCTGATGTCATTCATTGTGAAATACAACTGTGGGGAGAAAATTCCCTGTAATCCCTGTGGTGTGACCTATAACTGCTCTATACTGTAGTATGAAATAGGCCTTGGTCAGGGGTTCTATAACCCCACATGAAAGTTGTGGATGTTTTGTGTATGTCTCACTGTCTGTGTAGGGAGCAATGCATTTTAGGCTAGTCACTCACAGTACAGTTGAAATGCCCTACTTTGGTAATACTGCTGATGTCGGTCACTGTGAAATACACCTTTGGGGAAAACATACTCCAATAATGTCCATGCCGCGTACTGTAACTGTGTAGTGCTGTAGTGTAATAAACTAGTTAGGTAGGGGTTCAACTCCCCGACATGACAGGTGTGTGTGTAACTCATATCCTCTGTAAAGGTGAGTGTGTGACACCTGTGGCCAATGTTGAGGGGGTTTTGCTTATTACTTTTATGTTGGCCCTACTATATATCACAATGTCAACCATACAGGGATAACAGATGTAAAATAGCTGGGAGGCTGGGGTGCAAAGCCATACCCATACATGTGACATCAAGGCCAGCCAATCCAAATTAGCAACACCACTATTACCCAGAGCACACACTCAACCCATGTGTCATATGCACACACATGTCTAGGCAACAGCCAATATGTGAGTAGTACACTGCATATTGGCCACTGATAGTAACTATGCAGTGATAGCAGTGGGCTACAGAGGGCATGTCACCCTGCCCATCTGTCCAATATGCATGTGCATGCATACAGTGCATCTCCATCATGTTCCCCAATGAAGACCTGCACCACCTGTGGTGCCATCACATGTGACTCACAATGGACATACCATGCCTGACAACATGCCCTGTATGGACAGATGACACTAATATTGAGGAATGCTCTTGGCATGCTATCAGTGTAGGTGAAGGGTATGCCTGCTGCCCATTACCAGTTCCTGCCACAGGTGGGCAAGACTGGCATAACTGATGATAAGCTGTGTTCACAACATGGGCCAGACAATCCAGGTACAGTTCCACATGTCACTGTACATGCATGTGGGAGGTGTGCACATCCCAGACACCATCCATGTCATGACTAAGGAACACATACATGGCATATGGTGTACAGCATTGGCCACACACAATAGTCACCTAGCTGACTGGATGGGGGATGCAATACCCACCTGTGTGGGCAAATGCAGTAACTACAGCCCTTAGCCACAATGCAGACCATTGTCATGTGGTCTGATGCCATGGTATACCCATTGCCTACCCTTGTACAGCCTGCTGGCACAGTTGACCACCGCACACCTGTGTAGACATGCACCCATGCATGCCAGAACTGGCACCCTGTGTGTACATGTGTGTGTGTTGTATGGTGCATATGTCCTCATCCACACTCACTACAACTCCCCAGGGCATACTGAAGCATGCTGTCTGATGTCTGATATCTCCTCATACTCTTTGCCCATACCACCTCCTTTTGACCCGTGTGGTGCATGCGATACATGCACATTGATGTGTTGTGGCAATCCCACTACTGATGAGTTGCACTCCTGGCCCTGCCAAATGTGTCAATGTGTGTGCATCCCTGTGTGAGTGTGCCTGTGTTGACACTGGCACATGTTCATGCAGACAGGCATGTGTACGACACCTACTGTATATCTACCGTAACCCTGTTGCAGATGTCACTCACCCTGACATATAGGTTCTGAGTGCTCCACATCAGATAACCCATGTGATGCATCCAATAACTGCATCGAACTATGATAGCACTACATACTTGTTGGGAGTTTGATACCCTGTGCTGGTAGATGTGTTACACAAACATGCTTCAGTTTTACCCTCCCTGACATGTATCTGCATCTGTCTGTCTCCCCCACTCCATCTCTGGTGGATGTGGAGACCCACACCTGCCTTGCTTAGGCAGCAGCATGTGTATGTTACGTAATGCTCATGACCAGCTGATGGCCTCTGCATGAATTGCAGCCCTCCCCTAGCTGATTGTATGTGGAACAGCTGTGGTAACAATCCCATAGCCAATTGCATGGAAACACACTCCAATACCTAGGAACATAATGGTGGTGTTGGGCCTTTGCAGTCACTGTGTGCAGGATTGATGTTTGGCAAACAGCATCCCAGATGGATTGGGGATTTACCTCTAACAACATACACTGTGGAAAGAGGGCAACTAACAGGACGGGGATGTGGCTGACCTGACTACAGACTGTAAGTGCTGCCATACTGTATTTAGAGTAATGTTGGTTTAACAGTGTTTTACTGGATATGTCTGTCATACATGTCGCAATACCTCCCATGTCAGTTCTATTCATATGAGGAATCCCCATCTGCAGGGTCATCTGCAGACTAGGCAGTGTTATGCCTATGGTTTCATGTGTTAGCCACAGTGCATCAATCCGTGGAATGCAGAAGGTAGTGTGAGGATTGTAGTCTGTAGATGGTGAAGGCCATGACAGTTACTGACTTCATATCCCTCATAGGACATATGTTGCAACAGATCCTGCTACAATGGAAATTATATGGGGTTATCACAGTAACATGTCTATACTGGCCCTGTGTATGTGCTGTCAGCCACACCTCTGTGAACCTTTGTACACATGATGTGCATGACATGGTGCATATGTGCTGTACACCATAAATACTGTCATCATATCTGAAAACAAGACAGTGATATATCAGATTACTACACCTGTCATGTACAGTAGTGGTTATATTTCATGACATAAGCTGGACATTCTGTGGATGATTATACAGTACTGAGGTCTGTGTAGTGTTGGTGAATGTTGACAGTGTGTGTATTGTTAATATGTACCTTAGCCTGTGTACAGAATGTGGTAGATGTCATTGTTCTACCTCCCCTTCTCTCAGATGTTACATGCTGCCCCACTGTACGGTACTGTTTTGCCATACATGTTTGTAGGGCCATACACACACATGTCCCATACCACAAACAGCCATCATGACAAACTGTGTAGCAGCCCAGTATATGTAGGGTCATTCTGTGAATGGTACATATGAGGATGGGTTAGAACAGATAGTTCATATACTGTAATATTATGTTAGCTTACCGTATGTGGCTGTGGCTGTGTTCACATTTGTTGTGGTTATGCACTGTCACACAGGTGTATCTTACCCTGTGCTGTGACATAGCGGTTGAGCCTGCTATATATTCAGGTAAATGTGCATTACCCCATACGAGAAGTAGGCCAGTGTTGAGCCAGTCTGCCTGTAGCTTGCACAGTGCATTGTTACATGTCTAGCAGCTTAGTGTACTTAACCAGTGGGATGTTATGTGCAGATACGTGCCAGATGTACTGCTGCTGGCCCTCCCTTAAATGTTATGTATGTCAGACAGAGCAGTGGGATGCTGTACAGATATATGTCAATATCTAGTGGGTGGTATGTGTCCATGGCACCCCTGTACCAGCAGTCATTATGTGTCAGGCCAGACAGGAGTGTGTGAATCCAACACCTATGGTGCCAAATGTATACCAGTAGTTATGTGTTATACCCATCTACATGGCTGGCTACATCCATATTGTCAGGCTTGTTACACATGTGGTGCACTAAGGGATCATGTGTATACTTCTGGACTGTGCAGGTTGTGTCCGAAGTTCCACATATAGTGGCCAATATCTCTGCTGCACTTCACAGGGGCATTACATGCTAGCAGCGGTACCTTACAATGATTTCTTTAGGATGTCTGTCAGTAGCCATTGGCACATGTTATAAGCAGATGTCAGCATCCACACACGCCATGTCTGTGAAGACAATCTCAATGACAGTAGCGACAGTCTAGTAATATACCTGCTATACATAGCTGTCATCCTCTTGCACTACTGCTGTGGGACTGTAGGGGCTGGCATATGGCTACACTCCATGTCCAGGACATATGGCGGAAATATATGTACATATACTTATCCAGATAGCCATATATATATATATATATATATATATATATATATATATATATATATATATAATTACACATGTGTACTACATTGAATTACCACTGTCATGGCAACCACCCACTATAACTCCCTACAGCATGTGGTCGTGGTCCCTTTACATTTCCTGTGTGATGGACATCCTTCCTGTGTGTGGACATCAGTGATACAGGCAGCAGGTAGCAATACCTCTTATAGGAGAACCTGCACACTCAGAGCAGACACATATGTGTACGAGGTTCAGGAACTGCAGACAGACTGTGGGTAAAGTTGTGTAATGCTTTGCATAGTGCTGGTGTTACAGGGTGTGTGTGTGTACATACTAGTGTACCTTGGAATGCAGTCTGTCTGCATAGCTCACTACTGTGGGCCTAACCTCTTGCTGAGCAGAGGTATGCCTATCATGTGTTGTCCGTCCACCACACAGGTCCTGTGTCAGATATGACACTGGCAGTGTGTGTGTTGCATGCATGGCTACATCCATGTCTATATCTAACCTCAATACCCTGACTAAGGGTATGTTGCAGACTATCCTATAACAGCAGCACCTTGCTTAGTGTATGGCAACAGTGTTTCACATATATACCTGTATTCCAGCCTCTGTCCCCCATCTACATACCAAGCTGTGCACATATGTCATGCTGTTGAGGGTTGCTCTGTAGTGGGCTGTGAGTATATCACACTGCCATTGCTGCCATTAGTACACTGCTTTTGTATCCCCCCACACATACACTGGGGCTGGGGCCATATATGTGTGGGCGTCACCTACACAACACATGTGCGCCCTTATGCACTGCAGATGCCAGTGTATGTAACAGTGGTATATGGTCTTGTATTATTGAGTCCAGGTGGGGAGCACCATAAATGACCTAGGATGTTACAAATGTGGGGGTATCAGGTGTAAGCTGCCACAAGGTATGTGGATGTACAGTATCGTATACTCCACCTATACTGACATTGCTTACATGACTTGGGGTATTGCAAGTCTACTGCCTCCTGCAATACAGACTGTTCTGTGCGTTATGTCTTGTTATGTTCCAGGTACAACCCATTTGATCACAAAACATCTTTACTTCCTACGGAGTTTATACAGAGTGTAACTAGAGGCTGCTAAACTACACACATGCAGTACATACTGTTGATTGTGTGGTACCCTGTGGCCCAGTCTGTCAGCACTATTGTACATTCTGAAGGGCTTGGTTTGGACTGCAACAGTTGCGAACCTTTTCAGACTACAGTATAAGTGTAACTGTTTCACAGTTGCAGTGCTCCGTTTATATGGTTGTTAGTATTTGAACAGCTATATGATATGTCATATAGGACCATTATGGTGCACAATTAAAGGAGTCCCATTTCTGCAAACCTGTGTGTGGTGTCTTTCCTGTGACCTTTCTATGGGTATATGTTGTAGGCAATGATTGACATTAGTATGTGTAGCTCATACAGTGTCCAGTTGTTCAGGTGTTAACTGTAGGCATACTGGCTGTTCCATATTGTGTGCACCTCCTACATATGTATCTTACTGTACATATATCTCCATGTGTATGTGTAGTCACATGTATATATATATATTATATATCTGTATCAGCATATATGTGTATGTGTATCTGTATCCTGGGGACGTTGACGGCTTCCACATATTACATGCCTTGTGGGAGGCAGACTGTACTTGGTAATGTAATGTAGGGCGCAGGTGTTTGACTGTGGGGGGATGCCTATTCATACAAGATGTATGGTGTGGGGCCTCTCAACCCCATTAACAGTGCATGTGAACATAGGTGTATTTGTTAATCTGCAATACCTATATAGATATATTTATCTGCTAACAGATATATAGGTATATGTGCATAGATAGTGATATATATGTATACAGAGTTAGTAAAACAACATATATATTTGAATATATGTGTATCTATGCATATATGGGTATGTTGCATCTGTCAAGGTTGCACTATTGTTACACACGCAGACATCTAGATGTTGGTATACATTCTCTGCACAGTTGCATGACAGGACTGGCTGATATGTTTCTGAAACATTGAATATCTGTGTCCCTGTCATGGCTAAGTGGAACATCAGTTTGTCTAGGATGTGCAGGGTCCTTGGTTTGAGCCTTGCCAGAGTTGTTTAATTTGTTGCTGGCCAGAACATGGCTCATTGGATAGAGAGTGATTAAGGCACTGTAAAGCAGTTGGAAGCAGGTTTGTGTGTTCTGCCTGTTCTGCCCAGCAACAAAATGAATAGGTCCTGCAAGGCTTGTAACCAGGACCCTGCACATCATACACAAAGTGAGTTACCACTAAGCCATGGCTGATGTGCATAAACATGATGTTTCCACATACATATCATCCAACCCAGGTATATAACACTACAGGGAATGTATTCCACCATGTAGATGTATTTGTGAGTGTATATATATATATATATATATATATATATATATATATATTCATCATTGAATGGATATTACATATCTATATATGTAGATATAGGTATAGACATATCTATATACGCACACACACACCCACATATATATATATATATATATATATATATATATATATATATATATATATACATAAATATATATATATATATATATATATATATATATATATATATAAGCCAATAAATTCATATATACATAGATACACATACAGCCATTGATAGATATGTATATATCCACATGTCCACATATACACAGCACTAGGAATGCATATATGTCAGCATATATATGGCTCACCTGTCAAAGGGAGAAATCCATGTGTCCGGAAGCTGGTAGGCCTTAGGTATGTTCTCAACATTGCACAATCCTGTAATACATGCATCGAATGTGCAACGAGCGAATGTCACTATGCATTCGCTCATTGCAGATTAGGCAATTTGGTTGCGGATGCCACTATAGTGGGGATGGGGAATAATTGCCTATCCCACTGTAGTGCACACTAGGAGTTTGCATATCACAGTAGGGGGGTTGTGGGGGGCCCAACCGCCTAGAGGGGGTGCAGGGAGTAATGCCCCCGCCATTACAGTATGTATTCCAACTTGCAGTTCGAGAGTCAGCGAAGGTGCCTTTAGAACTGCAGTTCTCTTAACTGCGGTGCAGTAAGAAATGATGGGTTAGTCATTTTGGTTTGCAGAAAGGGCCGTTCTAAGGAATGATTGTCCCCCTGTCAAAAGTGAACACATATATATCAATATAGGTATATATGGACATACATCTGTAGATGGAAATGGGAACGTAACCACAACATATATGTCCACATGCACCATTGATGGGTTTTAGAGACCCAAACAACATACATCTGGCATGGATAAGTATCACCCCCCCAGCCAAATTTGTCTGGTCTGCAATAAAATACCAACCTTAGCAGATCCCATAAGCAGGACCCTACACGACAAGGGCAGTATATGTTAACAGTACTCCATCCCACCTGTAGGATGTAAGGCTTGCATTACTAACATATCATGCAGTACAGTCAAGTGACATGTCATGCTTGGAGGAACCCCCTGGGCAGGTGCAGTAAGTAGCTGGGATCCCTCATACAATCCAATAGCCCTACACCTGACAATGGATTCACCAATGTTGGCAGAGACATCCACAAACCCACTATGTCAGCTGGGAACTACCACACAGTAGCCTGATGTCCGTGGTCTGCAGGGTCATGGAACATACCAACAATGAACCCATGGCCAATGTCACTGGTTATCTTAACACATGAAACCCCGCCAATGTTGGACTTGTCAAAGGCAAAGAATACAACCTGAACCTGGTATACCTCCTTAACCCAATCATCACAGGTGTAGATGAGGGTTAGGAGGTGCACAATGCCTATGTAGATCATAGCAGGCTTTTGTACACCATCCCACTTGTAGGAATGTGTGTAGTTGTTACAGGATCTACCTCAATTCACAGGATATGTTTCTACCAGGACTGCTTGGTATATGCCAACATACCACAGGTGCCATCCTGTGGGCATACAGTCCTTCACAGGTCATAGATGTGTCAATGCCCTCCTCTACACTGTTGAGGTGTGCAGCACTACTGGGGTTGCTATAACTCACTGGGTGTGGCTGTTATGGACACGACTGCCATAATTGCAGTTACTGTTGCATCTATCCCCCCACATAGCTGTCTGTAATACTGTACAGTGTATGTAATCAGGTTGTTAGTTGTTTACACCATTCACAGTAGTTGAGCACCTCACATCCTCCTAAGGGTAGGGCTATGCCACCAGCATTGGCACACACATGGCATCTGGCCATGGCTGCTGTGTCCTGACACATGTGCCATAGATACCACACTGTCCTGGTCCATGCCAACCATAGGCTGTCCCTCAGCTAGGGCCAATGGTGATGAGGTGTGTAGAGGCAGTGTGACTGTGTGCGTGGATGGTGTGGATACATGTGGGTTGTCAGTTGGGGCCCAGCGGCAGCCCCTGACGATCCTTCCTGTGCCTCAACACACCTATCTTCATGGTCACTCTCTGTATCAGTGACATCAGATTCCCTGCGGGGGGGGCCCAGCCCCACCTCACCACCTGTGAGGGGAAAACAGGGAACAGACTGTAAGACCTGTACAACACCGCTAAACAGTAAATACACACACACACACACACACACACACACACACACACACACACACACACACACACACACACACACGTGCAGACATGGCCACACACACATACACACATGCAGTCGACATACATGGCAACCCATACACTCCACCAGACAGCACCTACAGACAGCTCCCACAACCCCATAACACACACAATAGCAGGCAATGGTGCAGTATAGTATCACACACATACCTGTAATTACACACATGTCAGCATGCAGGACATGTGGGTCTCAACAGCATGCAGTGCAACTGTAGTCATTCCCCGTTACCAACATTATACATGGCTGTGATGCATGGCTTCTGTTTGTAGGTGATGGCCCACCACCTGGAACCCACTGCAACCATGTCCACAGCATTGACATGTACTGTGCACCATACCTCATGGGTGTACACACCATTGCAGGATGTGTCTCTGTGTGTCAGGTGTGTTTCCACTGCTGCTCACAGCCTCTGTGTGTTCCTAGATCACATGTGGACACGTGTGTTTAGTGAATTCTTCATGTGTATTCACATATGTCATCATCAGTGGTGCATGTATGAGTAGTATATTACCATTAGACCAACCACAGAGACAATGTACTGTACCTATGGTGAGTGTAGAGACCATTATTGACAATGATTGGGCCCTGGCTGATGTTGCCTGTGTTACACATAGGTTCATAGGTGAGTACTGGTCTATTGGTCCTAGGGCCTACATAAGCCTAGCCACAGGGGTTCCCTGCCATGCACCACCCACTAATGTTATTCCCCTGTGCTCCTGTCAGGCTGTGGCACAGACATGTTACCCAGGGTGTATTCTCCATTCCCCATCCAATTGCCAAGTGTTTCTGTCAAGAGGGCCAATGAGTAGCATTGCCTGACATGTATGGGTAGTCCGTTCCAGAGGACAGGGCCCTATCACTCCAGTATGTTCTGTGTAATGTGTTGATTATGTTTAGGACCCTGGACCATGTGTTAGCAGAGGGAGTGGGATGTCATTATATGTAGCATGTTCAACTGTTCTGTGTATGACATAGCTGTGTATGTTGGGCAGATGCCAGCTGTGCCTGGGCAATGTGCACTGGAGTGTAGCCACAGTTGTCTGAGATGGACTGTGTATTGCATGTGTTTGAGGCTGGTAATCCCATTAGTGAGGTGTGTGCTGTGTCAGTGCACATATACAGCATGCATTATGGGTAGGTGTGTTAGATGTGTACATGGCCTACACCTTAGCTATGACATGCACAGTGAATTGCCAAGCATATCCTTCAGCCATACTCACCAGCATCCGGCCTCTACCTTGCTGGTATCCCAGAGGTACCTACATTGACATGGGATAGAGTTGATGTCAGTGGCCACAGCTGTGACATTGCTAGAGGGTGGCTACAATATTACAGTACAACAACAGCTGAAGTCCACAGTACTACAGTTTATGCATTACTGCTTATTGGTACTACACAGCAACATCAGCCACATCTCACATATGCATGGTCTACCTGTACAGATGCATACACTACAGTAGTCTACTGATATGCCCTGGAACCTTACCTGCATGGTCAATGTGTGGTGTGTGAGTGGCACCCACCTCCATGACTGTATAAGTCTGGAGCTCTTGCGGGCGGGCAGGTGCTACCAGGCTGATGAGCAGCTCCTCCACGCTGGTGAGGCAGGGATGGATGTTATGCCCCCCCCCTGTTGCAAGGTGGTCACCCTGCACAGCAGCGGCACAACAATGTACTTGATGGAGCAGGTCACTACAATGGTGGCGGATCTGCTCATAAGTACAGCTGTGCACCCCCACCTCATTCACTCTGCAGACCACATCAGTCCACATGGCTGTTCTCTACTACTGGTCCATGCTTGTCCGTGACAACAACAGCTGATAGTTGTGGATGATGCTGGGGATAATGATCTCCTCCTCAGTGGCACTGTAGGCGGGGTTCTTCAGGTGTGCCATACTCCCTGAAAGACATAATGATGGATATATGTCTGAGCAACTTATATGTCAAGTTTACTATAATACAATACACATATCAGTCTCTTGCAACCATATCAGCTCCAACATAATGTTCACACTACGCTAGTGGTATGTGTCTGGTATGTGTACCATTGGGCCATATATTCTATTGTACAACACTTTCTGCTATGTGGTTATAGACATGCTCCTTGTGGGGGCATTAGAGTTGCAGGGCTGTTACAGGGTATTTCACCTGCATGCCATTGTCACTGCCGCTGTTTCCACATATGCATGTGGTAGGCCTACTTTGTGATTGCTGCACATCTGCCATTCTGTAGTAATGGGGATATCTATGCATGCTGTTGGACATGTTCTGGGATTGTGTTGACTATTACAGCCCACATATGTTCCGTGGCAGTTACACACCAGTATGTATAGGGGTTATTTGCCAGCAGGAACACCACTCCAACCTAATGTGCACATGTTACCAGTCCACATCACATCTGTGGCCCACCATGGAACCTCGTTATCTACTGTTCCATCACTACCTTCATGTGGAATCACCTCAGGGGATGGTGTCCCCCCATGGAGCACACACAGACATGTGTCTGTCAGCCAGTTAGGTTGCGAGTATTGGGCACAGGGAGCTCCACAGAGAATGGGGTATGTGCTACATCACCTGGAGGCATGCAGTACACATACACAAGGTTCAGCATGCATGTCCCTGCTGCCCAGCGTACAGCCCAGGCACCTTTATGTCCATGTAGATGCTGTCATGACTGTCCATGGGTGGGCACCATGTTCCCTTTGTTCCCATGTGGGGGCTCAATGGCCTCCACATTCTAAATGTAACTACCCATCCACAGTATTTAACTACCGCATGTGTCATATACCAGCCCTGTATGCTGTCTTGTTTGTCACCCAACCAGACCTGCATACCAATATGTGCCTAATACCCTTCACCAACATATATATCCCACCATCTCATACAATTGCAATGTGTTCCCAACATGGGTTACACACCTCACTCCACACTCTATCTTGCAGCCATGTACTGGTGTGTAGCTATGTTGTGTATTGATGTGTGATGTTCTCTCACACATGTCATGGCAGGGGAAATGTATTGATGTATATATATATATATATATATATATATATATATATATATATATATGTTTTTTTTTATATCTATACATATATATCTATATATAATATATATATATATATATATATATATATATATATATATTTATATACATATATAAATATATATATATATATATATATATATATATATATATATATGTGTATGTATGTATACATATGTGCATATATGTGTAGATATAATTTTGTGTTGTTTATATACCTATATAAATGTATAACTGTCCGAGGTTCTGTACACATACACAGCTGTGAATATGTATCACACATATATTTATCTGTATGTGGGGAGCATACAAACATCTGGAACACACTCATGTACCCTCTCTACTTCACAGTTGAACTGTTCTGGCTTGCTGCAACACAGACAGATGTGTCACATGTGAACACAGACTAACATTTGGGGGGTATATACGGTGACAAACTTTAGATAAGCATATTATACTGATATGGCAGTTGAGCATGCTATCCTACACTTTAACATGACTGTCCTGCAGGTGGTGTGGTCTCTCACCCATGTGTCTATCATGGCAGTATTAATACCCCCACCAGCCGTTGGCCACAGTAATTTATAGAACACAGATATCATGGGTCACATCTTTGCCATTCACTGCTAGTCTGCACATTTGACAGGTATGTCCCACTGCCCACAGGGACTGATACTACTGTCCAGTGCAGTTGTTGAACACTACATCATTACAGGAGCAAGTACTGATGGCACGTATATATCCTTTCACATTATACATCCTGTTATTTGATGCCATATACTACATGCCAGTAAATGCATATCTGTTTCACATACCTGTTATGTTGTTTCTGCTGTAACACAACCCTGAGCTTTGTGAACATTCTTGAAGGTAATTCTTTTTTCCCCTCTCTCTCTCTCTCTCTCTCTCTCAGTCTCTCCAGTAGAGTGAGTGAGCTGGTTTGAATAGATTGCAGCATGCTTTTGTTGGTATTGCACATGATCAGGTGGTGGCCACTGCACCAGAGTGTCCAGCAGTTGCTAATTGCATGCAGCCTGCTGTGTAGTACTTCAGATAACCACTGTTATGGCAACCTGTACCATAAATTGCTGACGTCTGTGGGCATTGTCGCTTCACCTTTACAGTATGGATGACATCCTTCCTGTGTGTGGACATCAGTGTTACAGACAGCAGGTAGCAATACCTCTTGCAGCAGAACCTGCAGACACAGGCCAAATCCACATTTGGGTAAGGTTCCAGACCTACAGACAGCATGAGTAGTGTTGTCATGTGCAATGTATCTTGCTGTTCTTACAGGGTTTCTGTGTACATGGTACTTTTCCATGGAATGTTGTCTGTCTGCATAGCTCGCTACTGTGGGCCTATCCGTATGATACCAGGGGGATTGGCTGTTAGGTGTTTTCTGTGCACGACACAGATATTGTCCCAAATATATCTGTGGCATTCTGTCTGTTGAGTGCTATCAGTACAAGGCTACATCCATTTGTATTTCAATGTCATATCCCTGCATAAGGGTATGCTGCAATGAATCCTGTAACACCAGCAATTTCCAGGGTGTGTAACAGCAATAATGAAAATATGGCCCTATGTTCCTGCCTCTGTCCTCCACATATATGCCAGCCTTTGTCCTGCTGTTATACAGGAAGGGTTGTTAGGTAATGGCCTATCATTATTTATTGCTAGCATTAGTGCTATCATCCCAGTCATGTCATGGACTCCCACACCAGCTGTTGGGCCAAGTCCATACATATGGGGGCAAAATCTGGAGAACACATATGTGCCCTTGTACATTCCAGAGGTAAGTGTGTGGTACACAGTGTTCCTTGCCCTTGTACAACCTTTTATGGAGGGGGGGGTTCTATGCTATTAACCTAGGCTATGGCACCTTTCCAGTGATATAACTGTTAAGAAGAGGGTCATTCAGTGTGATAGTGAGATGTTAGGTTAAACAATGTTATGTACAAGATACTGTGACATTAACACAAGTGCTACTTTTCCCCCTAGGGCTTGACTACAGGGTGTAATTGGAGGCTGCTGAACTACATCTGTAATTGTTGATTGTTACTTATCCAGAAGGCAAATCCTGATGTTCTTCCTGTTTCACTGTTGCAGTCATTACATTTGGGGTAATCTGCTGGCAGGTTGCCCTCAGTCGGCCTGAATATCAAAGTCTTGGGTCCTGCATCAGTTGCTGTCTCTTCTTCCATGACATCAGGTCATCAGGGGTATAAAACATGCAGCTGACTCCATTTTATTCTGTCTTTCTTGCCACACCGTGCCTGAAGCAGAAGCAGTTCATAAGTGCCGGTCGGCCGACTCCTAAAATTTTTGCATTCGAGTTTCAGAACCGAAGTCTTCAATTAAACCTAAGTACCCTGTTGGAGAAACTTTTTCTTGCTTCTTACCAATATCAGTAAAAGTTACTAATTGCATTACTTGTGGGAAACAAATACCTCATAAGGATTTTTATTTGTACTGTATTTCTTGCCTAGGCCCAGATCATAATGTGCCTTGCTGTCGGTTTTGTGCTAGATTTAACCAATGCACTATTAAACATTGGTATATTTTTGCTTCAAAATATTTTGGATCCAGATTTAATGACCCTGAAATGTCATCAGATAGCATTCTGACTACCGGAGTTCACAAGAAACGCAAAGAAAAAGACAGAGACAGACCGTCGAGGTCCAAAATCAATGACAAAGCTTCTTCTAAGCCAGTCGCTGGTTCACTGGTACTCAGTGAGGTGCTTTCGCAGCCCCTAATACCTGCTACTTTTGAGTTGCAGGCCTCTGCCGAGACCCATGCGGAGTCCAGTATGCCACAAGATTCTCAGATTATTGAACCCATGGATGTCTTTCCCTCGGAGGGGTACGGAGCCGCTGAGCAGGCACCAGCTTCTGAGGGTGTTTTCAGGCTTCAACATTTCTATATAAAACCGACGCCTGCTTCAAAAACAAAACCAAGTTCTAAGCCCAAAAAAATGATGCATGAGCCACGTGCTCAGGCCCCTATAGCTAAAAAACAGATAATCAAAATGGCTGAGGACTTAATTACCTTGATCAGGGGTTCCCAAGTCCCCCTCCCCAGCTAAGAGGCCTAGGCAAAACACTGATTATGAATCTTCAGATCAGGTTTCTATTTCTTCTGATTCCTCTTCTGATCAGGAATTTTCTACACCACCCTATGAGGATTTAGATGCTGAAGAATCCATCCCATCTGCATCTCCTCTTGAGGATTATTCTTTTGGAGAAACCTTGCATACTTTAAGGGAACATTTTCATTGGGAGAGTCAGGATTTCTCTGAATCAAAAAAGAGGCTTAGGGATTTCCTTCTTCTTCCTCAGCATAGGCCTTTGGCTATACCTCCTGTATTAGATATTGTTGATGATGTGTTTTCGGAATCAAGCATGGCTCCTGATTCCCTACCTCCGGCTCTTAGTAAGCCAGACAGATATTACAGGATTCCTGACTCCCACAAATGTTTATTCAAAAATCCTGCTGCTGATCCTGAAACTATCTCACAGGGTCCCAGAGATGTAAAGGCCTCTACAGCCAAAAATCCTACCCCCTCTGATAGAGATTCCAGGGGACTGGATAGATGGGAAAAGAAGGTTTATACATCTGCAACCTTGGCAAGCAGGGCCTTAAACTGTCAGTTCCATATGCTTAAATATCAACAGCATGTTATGGGTTTATTGAAACAGAAAATTATGTCGATTTCTGATTGTGTAGAAAATAAAGAATTACATGAATTATTGTATGCAGCAGAACAGGTTGGAAAGCATACTTTGCAATGTGGTTTTGATTCCTTGGAGGCCTCTTGCAGGGCCGCAGTTACTGGATCTGTGATTAGAAGGCATGCCTGGCTCAGGGAGCAAAATCTGCCTGATCATGTTAAAGCTAAATTGTTGTATGCACCTTTACAGCATGATACACTGTTTGGTAATAAGGCAGAAGAGGTTTTAAAGAAAATGAAAGACAAAGCTAAATCTATGCAAACTGTAAAAGATTTCTTACAAGTGCAGCCACCCAGATTCAGTAGGCACTGGCCTACTAAACATTGGTCCTTTCTTGTGTCCAACAGAGCCTCACAAGGCAAATCCAGGTGCTCAAAAGGCTCTAGATACCAATCACAGGGTTCTTACAGGTCAAAGCAATGGGGTGCCTCTACCTCCAAATCTGGAGGAAACAAAGCACAACCCTACAGTAAGCAGTCTCAATGACTTCCCTCTACCATCACCAAGCACTTATCTTTTGGCAGCCCCCTTGGGGGGAAAAGAAGCACTTCATGCTCAAAATTGGCAGTTAATTACCCAGGACAAGTGGGTATTAAACATAGTATCCCAGGGGTACAGATTTCATTTCCATACTTTGCCAATTCCAAACGGTTGGCCAGATCTGCCACAAAATCAATGGGCAGAGGCTCAGTAACAAGTTATGTCCCTCATGGATATGGGGGCTATTCAACCAGTACCAGAACAGGAAAAAGGACAAGGTTTTTATTCAAGACTGTTCCTGGTACCCAGAAAAGACAATGCCTGGCATCCAATACTGGACTTATCGATTCTGAACACGTTCTTGGACATTCCAAAATTCAAAATGCTGAATTTACAACAGCTACTGCCCATGCTGGGCAAGAACACTTGGTTAGTGACTCTAGACTTAAAGGAGGCATACCTGCATATCCCAATAAGGTCATCGTGCAGAAGATACCTCCACTTCAAGGCAGGTTTTATGCATTACCAATTCTCTGCACTGCCCTTTGGCTTATCTACTGCACCCAGGGTCTTTACAAAGTGCCTGTCACCAGTAATTGCATTTTGCAGACAAAGAAGCATACAAATCTATCCTTACTTGGATAACTGTCTCATTCAAGCAGAAAACAAGGACATTCTTCTTCAACATCTGGCATTTGTAAAAAGGCTTCTAACATGCCTAGGGTACACAATAAATGAAAAGAAGTCACAACTGGTACCCTCTCAAAAAATTACATTCCTGGGTGCAAGCTTGAATACAACTGCCCAGATGGCTTACCTTATGCCAGACAAACAAAGGCAACTGACTATATACTTCAAACAGATGGCAACAAAAACCCAGTTATCTGCAAAACAAATTCTGCAAGCTTTGGGGTTCATGGCATCCTGCATTCTACTAATTCCATATGTAAGACTGCATATGAGGAAATTCAATGGTATGTAAAAAGTTTATGGAGTCAACATTGTCACAGTCTGGAGACAATGATTCCCCTCATTCACTGCCTACAACAGGAGTTTCTTTGGTGGGCAGAGACATGTCACCAAAAACAAGGGATGGTCTTTCACTCTACCCCCTGCCATCCAAACCCTAACTACAGATGCATCAAACTATGTTTGGGGGGCCCACCTGGTGGGGAGATGCATTCAGGACATATGGAACCCAAAACAAATGCATCTGCATATCAACCAGAAAGAGATGCTAGCTGTTCAGAATGCCCTGACAGCCTTCAACGACTTACTTCATCCAAGACAACTACTGATAAAGACAGTTATGTGGTACATAAACAAGCAGGGGGATACACATTCTTACCCACTTTGCAGACTAGCCATGGCATTGTGGGACACAGCCTTGACTTACCAAGTGCATCTTCAAACACAATTCCTGCCAGGAAAACAAAATACTCTGGCAGATGACTTAAGCAGAAATCTTATGGACCCTCACGAGTGGAAACTGGATCCACAAGTCTTCAGCATGGTAACACAGAAATGGGGGAGCCCAGACAAAGATCTATTTGCCTCTCCCCAAAATTATCAACTGGACAAATTCTGCACAAGGACTTATCACAGACAAGCATGGAAAGTGGATGCCTTATTCTTCAGTTAGAAAAACCTATCAGTCTATGCCTTTCCTCCTTTGCCTCTTCTCTCCAAGGTCTTACTAAAGGTCAAATAGGAAAAACCAAAAATGATCCTAATTGCCCCGGACTGGCCTTGCCAGCACTGGTACCCAATTCTAAGGACTATGTCTCAACTCCCTCCTTGATACTTGCCTCATACAACTCATCTACTGTCTCAACAGAGCAATCAAATTCTGCACAATCAGCTCCAAACTCTGAATCTGGCAGCATGGCTGATCATGTAATTATTCAAACAACACCTCTCAGTAAATCTGTGATGGATGTCATTTTGGAAGCCAGAAGGCCTAGTACTAGAAAATCTTATGCTGATAAATGGAAGAGATTCTGTGCTTGGAACCAAGCACAAGGAACGGACAGAGCAAAACCAAATATTCCTCAGATTTTACAATACCTGACTGAAATGCTTGACAAAGGCCTATCTTTTTCTTCAATACAATTCCATGCCTCTGCCATGTCAGTTCATTACAACACGGAGCCTCCCATCTTTTCTCATCTTCTGCTAAAACAGTATCTTAGAGGGGCCAAATATTTAAGGCGTCCCAGAAGATCACCAACCCCTGCATGGGACCTCAATTTTGTCCTGGAAAAACTCACCTTGCCTCCTTTTGAACCAGCAGCTACTGCAGATATAAAGTTTTTATCTTGGAAAACAGCTTTCCTTTTGGCAATCACTTCAGCAAGAAGGGTTTCAGAACTACAGGCTCTCATGGCTGTGGCGTCTTTTATTACATTTTACCCGGACAGGGTGTCCCTTAGGACCAATCCTTCCTTTATGCCTAAGGTGGTATCCAGTGTGGCTCTTAACCAAACTATTCACCTGCCAACTTTTTACCCAAATACGCATGAACAAGGGGGAGCGGATTCTGCATTCATTGGATGTACACAGACAACTAAGACTCTACTTAAACAGGACCAAATCTCTAAGAAAGTCTGAGCAACTACTGGTGGCATTTGCTGCAGGATCAGAGGGGAAAGCTATATCAAAGCAGACTATGTCTAAGTGGATAAGCCACTGCATTTGTTTCTGCTACTTGTATCATGGTAAACCAGTGCCCAAGGGAATCAGGTCACATTCCACCAGGGCTGCCTCTGCCTCAGCAGCCTTTCTCAGAGGAGTTCCAACCAAAAAAATTCTAGAAGCTGCTACTTGGAGCTCTGTTCATACTTTTACAAAGTATTATCATTTGCCTCTCTTCTCTAAGTCCAGGGCAGGCTTTGCCACTGCAGTTCTCAGGGCCTTATAGCCACTCCTAATGCTATTTAGTTCCATCCTCCCATCCATAGCTTTGGGATTCTACCCAAATGTAATGACTGCAACAGTGAAACATGAAGAACATAGTACAGCTGTGTACACTTACCATAAATGTAGATGTTCGAGTGTATTCACTGTTGCAGTCCGGGTTACCCACCCGCCATCCCCCTTTCTTCTAGAACTTCTCTTTCCTCCACTATATTCTAAAGCCTTTGTGGTGTATTTGCTTTTAGATGAAGGTAAGGTTTATGTTGCTAAAAGTGAATTTACATATATATTGCAGTTTATATATATATATATATATATATATATATATATATATATTTTTTTTTTGCTCCCCATTTGGGAGGCACCTGACATCTGGGGCAAGAAAAACTGAATAAAATGGCATCAGCTGCATGTTTTATACCCCTAATGACCTGACGTCATGGAAGAAGAGTCAGCAACCGACGCAAGACCCAAGACTTTGATATTCAGGCCGACTGAGGGCAACCTGCCAACAGAGTACCGCAAATGTAATGACTGCAACAGTGAATACACTCGAACATATACATTTATGGTAAGTGTACACAACTGTACTTTTCTACTGTTGTATAATTGAAGGCCTTGGCCTGGACAGCATAGCATGGTATATATACACATTGCTTGCATCTACTGTTTTGTGTGGGCCTTGCATTCATGACTGATTACATATTTCAAACCTTATGTGGTGTCAGTACTGGCATACATTATTGTATAGTACAGGAATAAAGGTTATCTATGTACGCATACCTGTGTGTTGTGTCATGTCCTTTGAATTGTGGGTGGGTATATGTTTAATGTCAGTATTCTCATTTGTGGGAATGGTTGCCACACTACACATTTCACCGGTGCCAGTTGAAGGGTTTGTGGCTGAGGGATATACTTTCCACCCAGTTCTTCCACACTACTTCTACATATGTATGGCTACTGACACCTTTTGTGTGTGTATATTTGTATGTACCTATATATATCTCATATGGCTATATCTATATATATATATGTGTATCTATAGATATATACATCTATATATAACTATATCTATCTCTGTGTGTGTGTGTGTGTGTGTGTATATATATATATATATATATATATATATATATATATATATATATGAGCATATGTATGTATCTATATACAATTGCTGTTATATGATTATTTGTGAGTCATACAGTAATATATATATCTACATATAGCTGTCTATCTGTCTACATTTACAGATATATATTTGTCCATACGTCCATGCATGTTCGGCTCATATTTTGGCCTGTTCCTCATTCACTTGGCAATTGTCAGTAACTAATGGCAGCACTTTTGTGTTTCAGACTTCATCTCCTTCTACATATGTGTTCTAATACATATAACTGTGTAATTAGCAACATTTTAAGTGTATCAGAGCATTAGTTGACATATATCCCTATTTGTACCCACAGTGTGGCATACTTTGTCCAGACTTCTTGCATTAACGGGTTATGTGGTGTGATAATAATACATTTCCTGTACTGTTGACTGATTGTGCTGCATGATATGTTTGTGAAAACTTCAGATTACGTATATCTGCCATGATTTAGTGGTAAAGCACTTTGTGTATGGCGTGCAGCATCCTGGGTTCAAGACTTGGAGAGGCAATTTATTTT
The DNA here is from genome assembly GCF_019279795.1 of Protopterus annectens. Lineage (NCBI taxonomy): Eukaryota > Metazoa > Chordata > Ceratodontiformes > Protopteridae > Protopterus > Protopterus annectens. Next base: position 347,187,570 of record NC_056734.1, on the reverse strand, counting down.
GTTGCTGAGCAAAACAAGGGATGTTGGCTACAGAGTGATTAAGGCACTTTTAAGCAGTTGTAAGCGGGTTTGCGTGAGTTTGCATGATGCTAAGTACTACCAAGTTCCGCTTATGATATCTTACAGTCAGTTAACTTCGAATTTCTCAGCCTGTGTAGGCATAGCTTACCCCCAGGCACACCGGCGCAAACCCACTTATCGCTGCTTAACAGTGCTTACTGCTGCTTACCCCTGCGCTAATTCCTTTAAAAGAAAAGAAAAAGGGGTTGAGAGGACAGTGGTAAAAAAACGGGGCACAAAGAGGGAAAGACAGTAGGGAAAATAGCTAGGCATGTGCAGGAAGGATTTAGGAAAGGTCCATAGCTGCCCATTTCTTCTACAGCAGCAGCTGTGCATATGCACTATATTTGCAGGTACATTTGGATCCGCAAACTCCTGGGAGAGGGGTGAGGACAACATATATTCATTGTGATGCCAATTAGACCAGATTACATGTGTCCAGTGGACACATGTGTGAAATGGACAGCTATGTATGGGGCAAGATTTTTTTGTGGGAACAGATTGCCCTTTTTTTTAATTTCAGGTGAGAGTGGGATGCTGGGGAGGGGTAGTAGGTATATTTGGGGAGGTAGGTTAACAGACAATACTCACAAGATGCATACAGGGCCAGTATATGACACATGTGGGTAGTAAACACCTTGGACAGGGAGGGGTGTTTGGAAGTCGCAAGCCCATGAGCCCCCAACTGGTAACAGTGGGACTGAGGTCCCCACCCATGGGTAGTCACCACTGCACTTTCACGGCCCTGAAGGTGGCTGTCCTGGGGGCTGTGTAGGAGGGGCAGGCTCACCCTCTAATAGTGCCACTTGGCCCTCAAGCTGGCCTAGCCACTCTCAATACTCCAGATCGAGCTCCCTATGCACCACGGCCCGGACCTGTTGATGGGTGACAGGTCCCCCTCCGCGCCTGCTCCGAGGGTGGGGTGAGCCCCATCCCTTGCAGTTTTTCCACCTGAAAGTGGTGCAGGGCCCACGGAGGAGGAGGACCCAGGCTGGGCCCCAAATGTGCTGGTGCCCGGTGCCATGGCCAGCTGAGGTGGGACAGGTGGGTCCGCTGGGACTGGCCTTCCCATACGAGCTGTGTTTTCACAGGTTTATGACAGATATGGGTTACTAACAGTCAACAGCATTCAGGATTAGTTATAACAGCATGCATAAGTATTCCCATTAACCCAGCACACCAGATTTAGCACAGTTGCAGAACAAGCAGAACACGTGCATATATGGAACAACAGTGGCCATTACATGAGCATGCAGGTTTCATTGATGGCAACAGGCCACCAATATGGGTGTATTTTCACATGGCACATACATAGAAACAAATGTGAATAGTTATAAACCATTAGGACATATGTCCCAACAAACGATTGGAGGGTACACATACAAGTTGAGGAGTGTCATTGGGTTATTATGCACATATGGTAGAGGTGAGAGAGAGAGGTCATTTAGCAACTAATATATTCATGTAGTGTTTACAACATTCTTAGTCACTGCAGTGGTCTTTCCCTTACATGTATTATTACACTACACAATGGCCTTATATTGTACACTGGTATGTTTATAAATTATTATATACGTGACCTGTGTCTTACAAACAGGTGTGACAGGCTGCAGTTGTTAATGTAACTTATGTTGAGAGCTGCTGTCATACACTTTGGGTGAGGTGCTAAAATGACAGGTTTGTTTCCATATACATTCTCTGACTATGTACACGTTTGAATATCATTGACAGCTGCCTACAATTCTTGGAACATCACACTGGATTTTGAGGGGAACAGGGTACCAAGTTGGTGATATGGGACATTTATCTGGGCATGCTGGACAGATTAGAACAGTTGTGGGGTATGATTATGCATACAACATACATTTTGAACATTCTAGCAAATTCTGTACTATTGTTGGGTGTAAGTATGCATACAGCTTTCTATCTGAACATTGTATCAAAATCTGTACAGTTGTGGGGTATGATTATGCATACAACTTAGTAGCACTCCCAGGATTCAAACCCCTGCTATGTGTGACAAAATATTACAGCTAACATCACAGTATACTGTGCTATCAAGGAACTGATGTAAAGTTTTCAACTGTTTTCTATCTAAGTCTCCCTAACTTGTACAATATAACTGACCTCTTGGCACTTCCAACATTGTTATGCTGGACTTCATGCCCATTTTATCTGCATACCACAGTGTGGGTGACACTGCTTAAGATACAACATTACTATTTTTAGTATGGAACAGATCACCATCATATGAGAGAAGAGTAAACAGAAGCACTCCAGGGGTTATACCTTTATTCATAGACTATTACACATTTATTTCTACTGGTACAACAGTTTCTAAGGCTCTTATATTTATTTGTTATGACAGTACATGCAGACTGATTACTAACGTGCCTCGCAATGCAGCCTTTGCAGCCTAGCATCATGGAAATGCTGGTTCACAGCCCGCTCATCTGCAGCTGTCAGAGAAATGCAGTGATATTTAGCCATACCTATCCATAGTATACACAAGCTAGGCAATTATTTACTACTTAGTAGCATGAGTACTTAGCCCTGGGGCAGTGGGCATCTGCCGAGACTCCTGGATCCACTGTTCCAGTACATCCCCCCTCCACCACTTCAGGACAGCATGGTGGTGCCTGACCTGCTCACCAGTCCGGGGGATACCTGTGGCACTGGTGAGGTCACGGATGAGACTGTCCCAGGCCTTCATTTTATACTGCGAGCCCTGGTACTGGCCCTGTAGTAGTCTCTGATCATGGTGTTTTACCAGGAGCCATACCATGATTTTTGACTCCTGGATGCCCCAGCGCTGCGCTCTAAATTGAGTGCCTTCACCCACACCAGCCATTCTGCCTGCAGTAGGAAGCTGCAACCAGTTATGAGTAGTATTCCCACCTGTGTAGTTTAAATACGGCCATTTTCCCACACTTCCCCATGATTGGCCAGTTTTGAATAGGCTAAGCTATGGGTAGACCTGCTTACATGAGGTTGGCACTGCTTAAAGAGGTATACCACTAGGCAGATTGAATTGAATCACCTCCACATTGCTTACACTTACTAACTTGAGTTGTGTTGCAGTTAGCATTGCTTAGTAGTTAATTAGCACTATATTTGCCATTTGCCAATGCGTTATTCTTCATTACAGGTTATATATGTGTCTGGTATCCGTGATTCATGAGTACATACACTGTATGGGGACCTGGGGGCTTCTACACTTTATTACAATAACACCTCAAATCTATGCTTACTGCAGTACTCGAGTTCACATATTTATGTTCTGTGGCAGGTTATTCAACATCACACTGTACATAGAGTCAGTTCACATGTTTGGTTTGACTTTTCTGTGGTGAGGACTATATTGCTGATACCTAATTCATATGTATTGCTATGATGGCTTGGTGGTTAACTACTGTGACGACAGTGTGCAGGATCCTGAGTTTGAGCCTTGTAGAGGCAGTTTATTTTTTTGCTAGGCAGAATAAGGGCCATTGGATACAGTGTGATTAAGGTACTTTTGAGCAGTTGTAAGCGGGTTTGTACGGGGGTAAGCACTGCCTACACAAGTTAAGCAATTTAGAGGCTTACTGGGTGTAGGACACTGTAACCAGAAATTAGCAGTGCTTACCTTCACGCAAATCCACGAACACGGCCTTAAACTTGCTTACTATTGCTGCCATATGCTTACTACTGCTTCTTGCTGCTTAACCTAACTACTGCTTTATGCATAATGATACTGACACTTCACATGTGTATTTCCTGCAGTACTCCAGGTCATATATGTATATGTATATATATATATATATATATATATATATATATGTATATATATATATATATATATATATATATATATATATATATATATATATATATGTGTGTGTGTGTGTGTTCTTTCATGGCAGCTGTACTCCAATTCATATATATCTATATATATATATATATATATATATATATATATATATATATATATATATATATATATGTTATTCCATGCAACATACATATTACTCATACCATGCTTTGCCATAGGAAATGGTATGTCTCAGTTACCTTCCTGTCCCCCCCCTTCTTGCTTACATCCATGGGGCGGTCCCATTAGAACAGGTCCCGCCAACCCCGGCACGCCTTGGCCCATAATGACTTACCCATCATTCCCTCCACCCCCTCCCTCCTCCACATCAATCATCCTTCCTACAGGTTCCATCCGAATCTCACCACACTACTACTCATTGCCACTCTCCACTTCTCAGGACCCATCATGTATGTTGTCTCACCCCATGGATCTTCAGGGTTCCCACACATTTAGTCCGCAAACATACATATCCTTTTTTACTTACCTGTAAGGCATGGTATGTTACCCCGAGGACTCTTTTTAGCAGAATTTTTGGGGTCGTCCCACTAGGGACAAACCTGCATTTGTTTAAGATTAGACTTTGCAGGTTGACACTGTTTCTCCCACTGGTTGTATCCTGCCAGTAGTCTGGGTAGCAGTGCTGTGCAACACTTAACGGTGCTTAATATTCAATTTTCATGATATTTGCCTTTTGGCATTGATGTCTTCTTCATTACATGTTATATATGTGTCATATATCCTTGATTCATGTGTACGTATGCTGTATGGGGTCCTGGGAACTTCAACACTTTATTGCAATAACACCTCACATCTGGCCTTATTGCAGTACTCCAGTTCACATGTTTATTTTATGTAGCAGGTTTTACCACTTCACAGTGTACATAGATTCAGTTCACATGTTTGGTTTGATTTTCCTGTGGTAAGAATTAGTTTGCTGATACCTCATGCTTATCTATTGCTATGATGGCTTAGTGGTTAACTACTGCGACTGTAGTGTACAGGGTCCTGAGTTTAAGCCTTACAGAGGCAGTTTATTTTGTTGCTGGGCAGAACATAGGCCGTTGGATCCAGAGTGATTAAGGCATTTTAAAGCAGTTGTAAGCGGGTATGTGTGGGTTTGCGTGATGGTAAGCATTGCTAATCTCCGGTTACAATTTCTTACACTCATTTAGCTTCTACTTTGTTTAATCTGTGTAGGCAATGCTTACCCCCATGCAAACACACTTAGACATGCTTACTACTGCTTATTTGTGCTTAAACCTGCTTACTAGTGCCTTATTCATTATGACACTGACACTTCACATGGGCATTTCATGCTGTACTCCAGTTCACATTTAAATGTTATTATGTAGGTTATATGGCAAAAAGATGTAAATATATGCTCCTATACAGTTTTCACATGGAAGATGACATGTGCTGTAGTGGGACTCAAACCAGGAATGCCTGTTTGTTAGGCGGGTGCTCTAACCACTACACTGTTACTGTGCTGCTTAATTTGCATATATATTCCTTGTTATCCTCTTCAGCCTTTTCAGCTGCTTTAACTTTAGCTAAGCGATAGGCAAACCCACGCACCTACGGTTAGCTGTACTCAGGGTTTTTAAAAAAAAATAAATACAAGGGTTTCTTCGTTTTATTTCAATGTACTGTTGCTGTTGAACACATGGGGAATGTTGGTGGGGATATGCGGACATCTATGAGTGGTCTCACTCATTTATTTATTCATTCTTCTGTTCTACTTTGCAGGGGAGTGTTTATTGTGAGAGCTCTGCTCTCAGACACACCCTCTGCACTCATACACGCTCCGTGTCTCATTAGGAGTTCAGGCAGCGTGCCTTCATTAATATGCATGGCGTGCTGCTGTCCTCCTCTTAAACTGACGCTTCTGTGCAGGACTTGATTAGTCCTGCACGAAAGATTAGTAAATCTGGGGGAGGTGTTTTATTTGCATTCTCTCTCTGGTATTACAATTTCATGTTTCCTTTCCTTGTGGCTTGATCTAACTGTGTTTTTAAACCTGTAATGGCTGTTTCCATTTTAATTTGTCTGGAAGTGTGTTTCATCCTTTCACCAAGGTATTCTTGAACTAATATTTCACAAAATGTCTCTTAATCCCTTTGTCTGTAATCTTGTATATCTTATATGGAAATAACAGACAAACCACCTCCTTTTCTCACATTTTTTTCAGTGTACTTTATTTTCAGTGTATGCAAAGCACATATACATGCATTCTTAAATGGCATACCATACTTGTGAAGTAAAGAGAAGCATATCCTTTATTCAGCTGGCATGTAGTTAAAACCATAAACTTTGGACCAGAAACAAATATAAAAGACTAAGTCTTGCAACCATTTTTATATCTTCTTTAAATCTCCCCTAAGACATTACTAGGAGTGCTGTGCATTTCTTTTGGTTTTCACTGCCAGTGTTAATACTCTGCCCTTGTATCTTTTTCTGTAAACTCCCCATTACCTGATAATATGCTCATAGTCTGAATTTCCATGTACCTCCTTGTCGCTTAGTGAAAGTTGCTACCGTTTTATCGTGTGCCCCGTGTCATTGATTGTGAGCTGACATACTCACAGAACATATATTTCACCCTCTCCTCTATATCCACACATCTTCAACATACACTGTTCTTCTTCCTCTTTGCTGTCCAGATCCATCGGTGTGTTACCCTTATCTGTTGCTTGCAGATTTGATGTAATTTGCTCAGATGTCTGTGTCCCACATTTTTTCTACTCATTTTTAGATTCACCAAGTCTACTCACCTCTTTGATCTTCTCTGGAGAAGTTGTAACACCCCCCCCCCCTCCCCCCAGGGCCCATCTCTCTCTCTCTTTTAGCTTATCAACATCTCAGATGCAGGATCAGATAGTGCATTTCTGTATAGAGTCAGTCCTCCCCTCTTTTTTTTTTTTTTTTTTTTTTGCACTCATAGAGTGTCATAGGCAATGTTATTACTGCATGTCAGAATGTACGTTAGAGAGGACGCTAACTGGTCATCACTGAATGTTTGCTTCCAGTTCCTGTCTACTTCTTCTAATGTCAGTCCCTTATCCCTGACACTAGAAGTTAGTAATTACAAGGCTTTGCCCTCTGATAAATCATGAGGCCTGCTCCAGCAAAGGATATACTTTTTATGTTATATGTCTTTAGAACTATTATTTCGTGTTCATTGAACATTTTAAATTCATTTTGCCAAGACTGATAGAGATCCACCAATCTCTTCCCTTATACTGGGTATTTAAGGAAAAAAAATGTGTTACTCAGTCATTAACAAAAAAATAGTATCTTTATATGCAAATACACAAAATCATTATGGACTTGATTAAATCTGGTGAATAACAGGAACTAGACTTTTTGCATGCAAATTAAACTTTTCTGCCCATTCAGAGTTTAATACAAATCCCAAAGCTTTACTGTCTGTACATCTATACAGACATTTATAAGCACAATTCCAAATAGAATGCATTTAGAGTAATGCATTTTCTTGCCTATTTGGAAGTTCTTCAGAGCTCTCCATTTCTGGTAGCTCTACTGCTCTCTCTAATGCTATTAGTAGATTTCAGTGTTTGCTCTGTTTGCTGGGTTTATAACTTGTTGGCTGTCTAAGGGAAACCAGTTCAGTTTTCTTTCGCTCCCTGTGGTACAAAACTTACCCTTAGTCAGGGAGATTATTCCTTTCTTAGTTTGATACTAGTCTTCAGTCTGGATTTATGGACACTTACAACTGAATGGAAAGGAAGAAATTCACTTTTGTCCAAGTACTGAACTCTTGTCCCACCTCGTCTGTGAATTGAACTCAGTACCCTTCCATTCTGTGTAGTTGTAGTTTTTTCAGTAATTCTCTATCCATTCACTGCTTACGGTTAGGTGCTGAACTCCCCTCCACTAAGGTATCCTGCCCCTAATTAACTATATCTGTACAACAGACTGAACAACAAACAAGAGGTGCATTTCTGGTTTCATAAATGGAGCCTTAGTAAAATGCAGTTCATTTCTGTGAATGAGTAATAAAAAGGACCCATTTAAGGTATGGGTCAAGGTTGAGCTATGCGGTATGACGTTTAAGCGGATTTACCTGTCTCTGACAACTATTACTCCATCTCTACTCTCTCATTTGTTTCTCTGATGGTGTTGCTGTCTGTATCTTCAGTAAGTTATTTCAGTCCATCAGCAGTCCAACATGCTTTGTCAAAATCTTCTCAGCTTTCTCAGCAGATTTTGGTCAGTGTATAGCTGACACCATTCATTCTAACTCTAGATCTTTTCGGCCCAGACTACATAGTTTCATGGAGGATTACTAACCAGACAAAATTCCCACACTTCAGTTGAACATCCCCTCAATCTTTCTGTTATTTGGTACTACTTCCTCCTTTTGCCAGTCTTTCCATTAGTTTCCTCTTCAATCACTCTGGTCTGTAGACATACCCTTTTACCAATAGGCTTCTTTGCTCAGATCAAGTTTATTTCCTATTCTCTTGCCCTTACTGGGGCTGCTACTTGCCTTACTTTTAACTTTCAGCATCCTTCCACCATGTAGCTGATGACAGGTCCACAGTGAGAACTTCATGATGTCTCATAGTAGTGTAAGAAGATCTCTGTCTCTATCATCCTTCTTTATTGTACTTCTCCTGTCATGGTAAGCCACCCAGGAGCTGACTCCCATTGCACCCAGTTTATCTCAGGATCAGGTGTATAGAAAATCTCTGTCTCTATCACCCTTCCTTATTGCACCTCTCATGACACGGGGTCCCATTGCACTCAAGTTTGTCTCTCAGGATCAGGTATACACTTCCTACACACAGGCAGCACTGTTCAAACGTAATGCACAGCTGAATAGTATTGATTCTTGAAGTTTTGCTCTCTTAGGAGTTCTTCCTTTATCTGAAGGGAATGCATGTTGGCAAGTACATTGCATAACATGGCATTATCTGACCTCTTTTTTCCTATCCTGTAGATTTTTTCTAGCTACACAAAATGTGTGTGGGAATTTTCAGCTTCGCATTAATCCCATTTTTTTACAGAGGCACTCAGCTTGCCTTCTGTCATGTGCTCTGCTATGACAATGATACTTACGGTTTTGTATATGAACTGTTCTTCATGTTATTTGTATTCTACAGTGTCTAATTCAGCATTTGCACTTATTTTTTAATTTTATTTTATAGCTATATTTACTCATTTTCCAATAACTGCCTTTTACATTCCACTATTTGCATTTTAATATTAACAAGTTCCAGTTCATTCTATTGTTTCTGCATGGTGTAAATCGTTGTGCAGACATTATCAACCCTCTTGTAATTTTTTTCTTTTTACAAATTTATTATACACAACTGCTTATCTGATGAAGTATTTTGAATGCAGAACTGTGGTCCTATACTTCAGTTTAACTTTAACTCTTTTGACTTGACGTTCAGCATAACCTTTTCTTACTTGGGTAAAAAGCTGTGTAAAGACAAATTCCAGGCAAGAACTAGAGAATTGTTCTGCCATTTTTGGGGTTGCTTAAGATTTTTTATTTATTTAACATTTATCTGGGGTATAGCATGGATCTTATTTGACCATTTTTAGGTTAGCCCAGGAAGGATTCAGATCAGAGCTTCCCTGTGCCTGACTTGGATGTCTGTGACTACTAGACCCTTGTATTGCACCTAAAGCCATCTATGGACCTTTTCAAAGCTGATACAAGTAATTTTTTGGATTTGATCTATCTCAGTGCTATTTAACAGTTCTGTGCTACATTTATTGATCTGTATGAATTTATCACTGATGTTTTAGCCTGTACATGTTAAGGGAACATTGTCTGTTTTGTTACAGCACTGCTCTTAAGTCATTTTAACATTTTCCTGATATTTCCTAACCTCCTCTAAGACTGCAAAAGCTGTTCAGAGTTTGCCAAAGTTCTCCTGAGTTTACAAAAATATTTCTAAGTTTTGCAGAGTTGTTCTATGTTTCTAGATGGTTTCCTACATTTGCACACATTTTTATTTATTTGGGAACATTTCTCAGGGTTTGTGAATTTATTTCTAAGGATTCCTAATATCAATGAGTTCTGCATTTTGTTGTAAAGCATTTGTTACTGCAATTGAGCTCAAAACCAGTTTATTTTACATTAAGAGGGCTTTATTCTGCACTCTGGTAGGAGCAGTGGGATGATTCAACCCATATGAGTTAGGAACTGCTGGTGGAAGGCTTAGTGTGTGTTTATCAGATTGCCCTGATAGCTTAACTGTGTAAAAGTATTTCACCCTGCTGGTATAAAAGCTTTACATTTATGTGAGACTGTGCTCATTTATTCAGAGCTTCTCTGTGCCTAGCTTGGATACATGTGACTATAAAACCCTTGGATTGCATGTAAAACCACATATGGTCTTACAAAGCTGATATAAGCATTTGTTTTGTACTTGCTCTATCTCCATGCTATTTATAGTTCTGTGCTTCATTTATTGATTTGTTTGAATTTATCACTGTTTTTCAGCAGAGGGTTGATTCAATCCATTTGAGTAGGGGACTGCTGGTATAAGGACTATTGTATGTTTATCTGATTGGCCTGAGGGCTTAACTGTGTAAAAGTCTTTCATCCTGCTGTTATAAAATGCATGATGTGCAAATGCAGTTACCAGTGCCTTCTATATAAGCAAATCCTTCAGGTTTAAAATCTTCTGCAGGTAACCATCTCCACAGTCAAACACTGTTCATAGCTGCCTGAAGAGCTGCTGGTTTGCACAGATGGCAGCACCACTGTAGGTCATCCTACAGTATACTACTAAACACTTTCTCTTAGATCTTTAAGTGACTCTCCCCAACTCTTTTCCTTCTACTAAGGCTCTGTATAATAGATAGGTGCTTTGCTGTCATCTCTGTTTGTCACCTGGTGGATATGGGCCTCATGTTCACTGACAACTGCTTAATTTTAGAACAGTCAAACATAGTATGTGAGAGATGTAGCTACACAATGTCATTGGAGGTAAAGCTCTCACATACGCACATGAAAAATGCAAATCAGGTTGTCAGTGTTACACCCAAAACACTCACTACAAGCACTAAACAAACACATAGACCCACAAATGCAGAGGTGCTCACATGTAATCTACCTATACCTCCAAGACCTCCTAAAGCATCTCTCAGTGGCCCCACCCACACTCAAAAAAGACAGCCCCTCACACAACACATAACTCTGAAAAATCATATTAGCCATGCTTCCAAGGCCATAAGGCAACACACCACATAGCCAAACATTCTAATTATTATGGAATCTGTTGTAAGACATACTTATGTCCCCATTACCAGACTAAACAAGGAAAAGGTCAAAGTGAGCTGTCTGTCTGGAGCCAGGATCCATCAGATCATGTATGCACTTAGGTCTTTAAACCACAAGTATCAGTATGATATGATCATAGTCCATGTGGGTGTAAATGACCTTGACATACTTCACTGGACTATATGAAGAGAGACATGATGGCGATTTCTGAATATATGCCCAAGGCGGGTATGAGTCTAGCCTTGAGTAGCAGCCTACCTTTACCAATGATGATGCCTTGGTACTAGCAAGAAATAATTGATTTCAACAACTGGCTTAGTTTCTAATGTCATAACAAGGGGATCCAATATCTGTCAGCCTGGGGAGACATGATCAACAAAACACAACTCTTTGTTAGAGATGATTTGCACCTGTAACCACTTGGCTTTGTGATCCTGGCAAAAACTTTATCTATCCCCATAGTGCCTTTTTAGGCAGTTCCAAGTTGTTAAACCCTCCAACATAACAAAAATCATTCACACCCACCTAAAGGTACTGCTGCTCAATGCTAGGAGTTTAAATAAATAAATGCACTCCCTGGAAGCACTCTTCACCCTGGAGAATGCAGACATATGTTCAGTCAAGGAAACATGGTTCAGAACCATGGAGAGCATCCAGGCTGTCAAAGGCTACAGTACCTATCATACATTTCAGTCCCTCTCAGAGGTTTCTCAGTGTTCATAAAAGACAAGTACACCAACAGACTGGTCCAACAACATGGCCTGCTTAAGCTGCTCCATGCCCAACTAACCATAGGTGTGACCCCCTATCATATCCTTACTTGCTACAAATCCCTTAACCCGAGTCTGGAAAACCATATCTCCTACCTAAACTTTCTGGAACCTCTTAAAATTCAGCCTAACACCATAATTGTGGGTGACTTCAACTACCTCCATAAGCTGGGAGATTTATAAGATCCATAATTCTCCTCCTCAGAGGTTTTTGGACTTCATCAATTCAAACATCATGGAGCAACAAGTTAGCACCCCAACTGAATTGACATATATCTGACACCTGGTACTGAAGAACATGGGGAGATGGTACTCTCTCCTGTGCATTAACTCCTCCCTGGAAAGATCTGATCACAAAATGATCTTCTATAGTATTAAAACTAACCTAGAACCCGCAGCAAACTCCAAACCTGTTAATAACTTTGTTAAGGCCAATTACCTCAAAAAATGATAGCTTATTAAACTTCCAAGTGCCTCTGAAACTAGATGACATTAAGGCCTAATCTGTGGTGTAGACATAAGCACTGTGTAACTGCATTCATAGATGCACAGAAGAGGCAGTACCTGTCCAAGTCAAACCTATGATTACTATCAAAAATTAACCACCTTGGTGGACCCCTTGCATAAATAGGGTATTAAACAAAATGAAAAAAAAATCCTCTCCAAAGCCAAGAATGAACAGATAAAACAGTGCAAAAAGACACTCACCAATCTAAACAAAAAATTAGACAGCTAGTCAAATCTGCCAAAGCAAACTACAAAGCAAGGGTAGCCTCCCAGGTGAAAGATAGCCATAAGGCTTTTTCCTAATTATGTTTGTAAACATAAAGGAAATGGTCAGCGATGTGCCAAGTTAATTATGAATGGCAAAACTTACATCCAACCTGAAACTATAACAAACCTGGGGCTAATAAGTTCAGTACAACTCCCCATCATGTCCTACTGCTCTAAAAGAAATACTTGCAAATATTCCTCTATAAGTCATTATGAGAGAACAGGTCCTTATTGCACTTGCTGAATCCAAAAACTCAGTCCCCATGGATCTCAACAACATTCCAGAATGCTTCTTAAATAACTTAAAACAGAATCTATCACAGCCTCTAGAAACCCACTTTAACCTAAGCCCCTGGATGGGCTTTATCCCACAGGAATGGACTATTGCAAAAATCCTCCCTATTCACAAGGGGGGCCCATCAACTGACCAAGGGAACTACAGAGCCATAAGTTTGATCAGTCTTTTCTGCAAGGCCATGGAGAGAATTATCATGGACCTGATCAATAATGACATAGGAATCTGGGCAAAACCCAATTTGGCTTTGTCAAAATGAGGTCTTGCTTGATCAATCTGGTGGACTTCTTTGAGAAAATCACCAGGGCCACGGATGAGTGTAAAACAGCACACACCATTTATCTATACCTGGCCAAAGCTTTCAACACAATCCCTCAGTTAAGGATCATAGATAAACTTATGGCATTAGGCATAAATCCCTACATTGTTAGATGGATAGCAAACTGGCTCACTGACAGGACACATGTTGTCCTGATAGGAGAATTCACTTCCAATAAAAAACTTTTTACTAGCAGTTTATCATGGTCCTTAGTGTTGGAACCCCTCCTGTTTAGTATGTACTTCTCTGAAGTGAAGGCCAATGTTTGGAGCCTCTATCTCACCATGCTCACCAATGACTGCAAGCTCAGTGCAATTATCGAATCCCCAAATAATGCTGACATCCTGCAAACAGGCCTAAAAATTGGAAGTGACTGGTGCCAAAACCATGGTCTAAGACTAAATAATAAAAAAATGGGTAATCATACCCTTCAGTAAATCAGATATCCTTGCAAATTATAATATTGATAGCACACCCCTAAAAGTAGACCCAGTGGTGAGGGACCTAGGAACACAGATAGATAGTAACTTAAACTCTGACCATCAGGTAGCTATGGAATGGAGGAAGTCCTTTTGTGTGGCTAAACTAAGTAAAGCATGGCATCAAGGTCAAATGAAGTCATAGTGCCATTATACTTGGCTGTCATCAAGCACATAATCAAGTATAATGCTCCCTTCTGCATGTACCTTACCAGGCACTATTACCAACTGGAATGACCCTAGTGGGTTTCTTGCAAAAAAAAAAAAAAAAAACAAAGCATAAGAGACATGTCTATGTGGACCAATTAAAGTCCCTATCCCTTGATTCCATCTCAGATCATTTATTGAGATGTGACTTATGCCCGATCTATAAGGCATTCTCCGATCCAGCCCTGATGAAAATGTTATAGGAGTGTTATGCCTTCCATGGACCTGAACCTTATTTGTGACTCTTATCAGAACTTGCTGGAGAGACAGATTTGTATCCCAAAGGCTTCCTCAAATATGGAATAAACTTCCCATCTTCATAAAACAAAGTCTATCCCTTACTCTCATCAAAAATAATTTGGATAAATGGATGGGGAGTCCTAAATTCACTCCCAGGGTACTGTCCATGTCCCTTATAGACAGAGGCAGAATGTAAAATGACTGAGGACTCCAACACCCAAAGATCCACTACCCTGATACTACCCTATCCCATATCTGGGGGATTAGGATACAATTTTGTCATATCCTAGGTATTATTGGCTAGGTTAGTAAAACCTGTTGTGCCATTAGCCTAGTAATCACCTATGAACCTATGACTAAGAGTAATACTAGCATAGAAGTGGAATTATAAAAACAGATCTCATTACCTATAATAAAAGTATATTACCATTGTTATCTAATCAAACATCTCACAAAATGTGACTGAACTTCATATAGAGGAAAATGACTGCAAAAAATAAATTCAGCTAGTTTTACAGTGGGATGTCATATGTTATTTCTGTGAGTGTTTTGTGCTCATAATCTACAGGTCTGATTCCAAAAGTGTAACTCATAGTATTTGTGGCTTACTCTTGTGTTAGTTTGTCCTGATTCTGAAAGACTTGTTCTTGGTGTAACTTACTTCAGTGTAAGGATTATCTGTAAGCAGGCTTACAATGAGAGGCCAAATTACAAAAGATTTCCTCTTAGAGTGAGTCACTTACTCTCAAGTGAGTCTCAGAGTGTGTGACTGATAGCAAGTCTTTTGGAATCTGTCCCTACTAATTATTATCTAAACTGCGCAAACATCTCACCAACCAATGCACCCAATCATTTCATGGCAAGAGCAGTTAGTACTGAAGCTAAATATCACTTCTTGTCTAAAGATAATGACTTGTAAGCTAGGAGTGATAATGCTGAATACATTTTATTTGAGTTAGTCATACAGAAAAATGCATTTGTGTTTGACTCAGAATTTTGTTTTCAATTGAATACAGCACCAGGGATAAAAACAAATGCTCTCTAGTATAGTATACAAATTATTAATAATGGAGTTACATTTATCATGTCTCTCCATATTTAAGAAACATTTGATTTACCTGTTAAGATGAATGAATGCTGAAATTCTTTTTTAATGCTTTTATTTAGAATAATCAAGAAATGTGCGTTTAAGTAGTCATACACAAAGACTGATATACAACAAACAGTGCAGATTACAATTATGTATGCACAATCCAACTAGTAATTTCAGCATCAAATTGATCTTTATAGAACAGAATATGAATGACTTCTTGATTGGATATTTATGATTACTGAACTCAGTAACTTGCAACTTCTGATACTGACCTACTAAAATAGTTAAGTCAGTAGTATATCAATAACAAATTTATTTATTTAACATTTGTTGACTGGAAAAGTCCAACTAGGACAGAGCCTATTTTCAGCAGAGGCCTGGGGAGAAACACTCCAGATGCATGTCTTTGGATTATGGAAGGAAACCCAAACAAATGCAGGGGGGACATGCAGACTCCACACAGAAGGCACCCCAGCTGTGAATTGAACTGGAGAACCTCTTGCTGTAAGGCAACAACATTAACCACTGCACCACTGGGCTAGCAAATTACAAAAGTACATAAAATGGTTCAGTATAATTAGATTAGATTGTAGTTAAATACTATAATCAGAAATGGGTAACACTAACCTGGAGAGAAAGAAACAAAAAGCAAGAGAAAATGGAATAATTTGCCTAAACTGGAATATGAAAACAGAATTTTGTTTAAACCCATATCCTTGCAGGATTGAAACAAACATTTATTTGTAATGTTTGTAAAGATGTCTCATCATGCAGGCACTCAAAGATACATCTATAAGGGGACCAATAATGAAGGAAACAAGACTCTTTACCTGTTTGGCTATATACCATTCATCATTACATATTGTCTGAAATATAGACCAACATTTTACTATGGTAATGAGTCACTTTTCCAGTGTTAGGTAATTGTTCCCTTTGCTGCTAATAGCATCATATTTGATATTTTTCTCTTAGGAATTTGAGGGGAAATTAATAAAATACTAATTTGTTCTTCTCAGATTCTTCCACCTTACATAAATTGTCATTGTGCACCCAAACATCTTGCCAATAACTCCCAAGATTCTGACAATCCTAAACTATATATTCCCATAATGGAGCTCAGTTACTACTTAGACATCACCGACACTAAGGGCATGGGTTGCCTCTAAAGGTTGCTATTAGCTTAGGTGTTAAAGAGTCTATGGAGACACTTCCAAGCAGAGTCTCCACTTTAATAATGATGTTAAATGATGAAAGTCTTGAAGCGAAAAAAAAATATTTCCTAAGAGACACAAAGTAATGACATAGCTGGTAGTTGCATTAATGTAATAAAACAGATTTTTTGCCAAATGAAGAAACATACTAGCAGAAAGGTTTACAGATAGAAACACATATCTCACATGCGCAAATCAATTCCGTGGTATACAGGGATAAAGCTAGACTATGGCCTAGCTAGGGTTGAACTAGCCAGTTGGGTGCTGGATGATCTGGCTGAGAAGAGAGAGAGAGATGAATGACACCACAACTCTTGCTTGCTTTTGTATAATGAGAGAGAGTTGTGGGCACATATCGAAAGTGGGAAGCCTGTATTAAAATCCCTGGTAGAGACAAGGGAGTACCAAAGCTGCTTTGCTTTGCTTTCAAGAGTAGGCCATTGAAGGATGCCTCTCCTAGAATTAAGAGGCATGCCCCTTGCATGAGTCCAGCACATGACTCCCATACACCTTGTATGAGTCCATCATGTGATATCCATTGGGATTTTGTAGATGTGTGCAGTTGGAAAATTATAGAATCTAAGAAATAAAAAAAAAAGATTCTCTGTGCAAATTGAAAGAAGACTACTGCTGTTGGACACTTATTTTTGGGACTTCTGGGGGTCATCTTCCTGGCTGAATAATAGTATTAACTTGGCAGGATGCAATCCTGATTGTCACTGGAGATTCAGGAACAGAAATACATAAAATATTGAATATATAAGTACACATATGCTTCATACAAGATGACTGTTATTCATCTAAAAGCTCATTGACAGGCATCAAGCAAAGGTCTGTTGTTGTGAAAGTCATATAACATTCTCCTACGTCATATGCAATCTTGTCCCTTAAAGGTCTTGTAATGTAATTGGAGTTATAAACAAATGATAATCTAATTAGCTTCAAGCTGATTGCAAACTGGAGTCAGGTCATTCTCTGAGTAGTGAGGTTAACATGCAAAATAATATAGTCATTTTCATCTTCAAACAATATTTGATTGGCTCCCTGTATATTCCAAGAAAGAATTAAAGTACCAATTTAAAAAGGATGCAAACAAATCTCTAAGTTAAATCCTAAAGTAACAAAATATATAAAAAAGTTTCTCCAGCTAGTTCCTTATTCAGTGCATTTTGTAGTGAAAAGTAAAGTGCACTTGTTCCCAGAAGAGGAGAAATCATTGTGCATAATAATTTGGTATAGATTTCATACTAATGTTATGCTAATTAGTGCCAAGCAGAATGTTCTTGGTCTATGTATAGCTTTATTTTGTATATGCATGTTGGCAAACATGATTCATGTTCAACTCCTTTATACCTTAGAAAAAAAGCAGATAATTCCTCGGTTTGAACATGTACGCTAACCAAACGGATAAAAACAAACACGAACCCTGCTGAAATAAGATTAAAAAAACAAAACAATCAGCCGAATTCAATAAACTCTGTGTAGGTTCTGCGCAGGGCCTACAAGGACTGCATTTGCATACGCAATACTGTGCATTGCACAGCATCACGCATTCTTGCGCCATGAATATTAATGATGCGCTGCTTACCTAGGGAAGGCTTTGTGGCTTGTCCCAGTATTACTGGCTGTGAAACCTGCATTGTGAGTGTGGATTGTTCCAGGACAAAGGGCAAGCATGCATTTTCTGAAAGATATGAAGTAAGGACACAAATGTATAGGTCATCATATACTGAATGCAATCTTGTGATTTCACAATAAAATGCCAATTTTACCAGGAAAAGGCCAAATATATGATGCAAACATCTAAACATTCTGGAAAACTGTGCACAGTCTGCCTTTTGTGTTTCAATTAATTTGTTTTATCCTTTTTTTAAATATTTTATTCATATATTTGTTTATTTATTTATTTGTTTTAATTGCCAGTGTTTGCATGATGCGCTGCTGCCATAAACATGTTTAGCTATGTTCAGCTGGTTTGCGCGAAGTGCAGCAGCACACAAACTGGAGGAATGAACCACCCAGGTTGTAGACAAGACACAGACAGCCACACATATGCACCAGATGCATTCAATTAGTAATATTGTGCATTGTGCAACCATGCTAAGCGACATTGTGCTACAGTTAACAGCAAGAACCCTACAATAGCTACTAAAATAGCAGATATACATCTCACTAATCCCATAGAAACAGGTGTTTGTTAAGTGTAGTGGTGGAGTGCAGATGGTACAGGGTTCTAGTAGAGGGTGTGCAAATTTTGTTTTACTGTTGTGAGAGTGCAGATTCTAGCAATAAAGTGCAAGATAGGCAATGTTTTTCAATCTTCTTGTAATAGCTGCAGGAAGGAGAACCATATTTGTGATAAAATTGACTAGCCCATTTGCACAAGTTCCTGTATACCTAATCAGCTATATATCACTTAGTTTGCCACAGTTGTGCATCACTTGCAGTCACACAAACACAGTGCTGGCAGTGTGCACTCTTACCTACCATGTTTGTGCAATGGTAAGCAATGAGCAATGTTTTCAAATGTTGCACATTCAAAATGAACACACTCTCAGTAAGCACAAGGAGTGGAATAGGTGGGAAACAGCACCATATAAACTGAAATTGGCAGGAAATGCTCACTTGACATTGAGCTTGAACTATGGCAGGCATTTTTGGAGTTGCTGGAGAGGGTGTGCACATTTGGGCACAGCGTTGGAGTGTCCAGGAGTGCAAAATTTTTATTGAACTCGTAGTTAGGGATCATGAGACAAAGTTGCTGCAGTGGGATTATTCCGGCTCAGAATATAAATCTGAAGCCTGAAATAATGTTGCCAGGGCCTTAACCAGTGTGACAAATATCCCCTGCACAGATGAGCAATGCAGACATCAGTTTGATGACCTCCAGAGGAGGAAGTGGGATACCCTTGAGCTTTGGTTCAGGGAATGTCAGGTAGGGGGGACAACCCACAGATGTGTAAGTATTACTTTCATTGAGTAATTGCAAAAGTTAAAAGTTGAATCTAGTCAAGGCTGGTATTCATACTGGTTCTCTGTTCTGCTTTTTCCAAAGCTGCTGAGGCTAGAGTCTCGAATGGTCGATCCCATGCTGCGCATCTAGCAAGGATGTGAGAAGCATGTGGTACGTATGCAGCAGAATAGTACTTTCTAAATAGTATTTTAATAATAAGAAGAATTTTTATAGTAATTTTGTAGCATTAAAAGTTAAGGACCACTTAGTTGTTATTTAATAGAGTTGTACCAAATTGATTATGCATATCCCAACTGTAAAATAAACTATATGCATGCTATAGTCTGTAGTACAAAGAAACAATGCCATACTTTCAAATAACAGTAGTCATGCATTTGTAGACTGTAAAAGGAAAAGTATGCATCAGTAGTCTGTAAAACAAAAGAACAGCACAATATTTTAGTCTAGTCATTGATTGTTGGTTCAAAAACCGCTTGCCCTAATTATACAATACTGTTAGGTTTTCATCATTTTTGGAATGTAACTTCATACCTCTATACCAGTGGCATAAATGACCTTCTATAATCTGTAATCAGTATAATTGGAACACGCATATGTGCAATATATGCACACATCAAGGATTGTTGGCTGCAATCTGTACTACAGTCTGCCTTTGTTATAAACTGGATTGTCTTAAACGTAAGGAAGAAACTTGTTAGAGAAGTTTATAGTGTTAAAAGTAAAAGCAACAGAACAGAGTAGAATTATTGTATCAATGCTTTGTATGTCACATATGAAGTTATTAATGTTCTACCTTTTTTCTCTCACTCCAACCCTTTTCTTTCTCTTTTTTCTTGGGGGATATTATTTATTTATGCTTTTGTACATTTATTTTTTGTTTTTCCCACAGCACAGTGGGGAAGGACTGTCCCACAGGATCCACCTGCCCCCACTCCACTGACTACAGCACTGCTGCCCAGCACATTTGGTATAGTATCTGGTAGCACCCCTTCTGACACCTTGCACTACCCAGCCCCTCAGGTAGTTCTGACCCAGAAGACAGGTCTGTGGCTCCTTCCAGACACAGTGGCAGAAGGGTTGAGTTGATGACCCATGATGAACTGCCAGGGATGGTGTGTAGGACTGTGAGCCTCACTCTTGGTGCATGCCTATGCTGGATGGAGTGCCCACTCTCCATCCTAGTGCAGAGCACCCATCGGAGGCACAGACATTGGGCATTGCATCCAGCAGCACACTAAAGTGACATTGAGAACAGGTGAGGACTAGATTCTCATTGTCAAGTGCCATGACGTGTATGGGACTGAGATCCCCCCCAAGCCATGGTGTTCACTGACCTCATATGTCCTTCACCATCTGTCTCTTGTCTTGCTTGTATTATCTGTCTCCAATTGCTTCCTCACCTGCCCAACTTACCTCACCCAGACATTCCTACATCCCTTCCCCAACATTCTTCTTTTACTCAAAAAAAAATGGGCACCTGTTGCAGAAAAAAACATTTTCCAGTAAATAGCTCTCCATTTCGCACACGTGTGTTCACGATACACATGATTATTTCAAATTCTCTATACAGTTCTCCATACAACAGATTGTGTTGTGGTCATCCCTCTCTCTGAGAGTGAGAGTCTAAATTCAGCCAAATTTGTATGTTTTATTCTGGAAGAAATGAAGAGCTGTGGTTCTTTCCTACATCCTTCTTGCACATTCCTGCCTTATTTTCACCTTGCTTTTCCTCCTGCTTGCTCTCCATTTCACCACTTTCCTATCTTCCCCAATTCTTTTCTTTAAAGAAATATTGCATGATGGTGCACTGTGCACACCATCATGCCGCAATGGAAAACAAGCAGTAATATAAGTATATATACCAGTTCTAAGTATTATATAGTTGAATTGGAAATCCGTACCAACTAGCCATATTGTAGACACTCCATAACCACTGTCACACTTCAGAAATTGGATTTACACATGTAACATTATTTGGCACTGTTAAATTAGAATCAAGTGCCCTCTAAACAAAAAAATACATGCATCACTGCATTAATAGGTGGTCTTACAGACTTGTTAATTAGCAGATGTATTTTAGAGACTGTATAGCAAATTACATATTACTTGCTGCTGTATAAACCTGCTATTTAACTGAATCTCTGGCTGTGTGAATTGGTGCACTTAATGTAGTGATAAGTACATTTTTGGGCAAATTGTTTATCTATAGGTAACACATTAAACTATTTTGTTTGTAGTGTTGGTTATCGAGTGCAACATTGCGCACTACTGCTGTAAAAGATGAAATATATTGCACAATAATGCTTTAAAAAACATTACAGGGGCTTGCACTATGCTGTTTCATAGAAATTTAATGAAGATGATATGACAGCGATATGGGGAGCAAGCAAGGGGAAGTACAAAGTGAAATCTTTCATAAACTGTGTCACTATTGAATGTATTAAATGATATTGCTATCTAATTGACTCTGTGGCAGCAAGTGTTAATGCATTGTGGCTGGAGCCAGATGGTACTGGGTTTGACTATGGGTGAAATAAATACTTTTACAAGTGAGTATGATACTTTAAATATATCCAATTACATTAATCCTTTTTACCATTGTGGCATGTTGGTGCATACCATGCACCATTGCATAATAATTCTTTAAAGAAAAGAAAAGAAAAGAAATGGGGGAGACAGGAAATTGGCGGATTGGACTGCATAGATGCTGGCCTACTGGCTGTATCAAAGGTCAGTGCAGGTGATGGCTGAATGACAGCCTCTGTGTCAGATTCAAATTCTACCAACCCAGATTGTGCCTCACATTGGCCACCTTCATTGTCAGACTTAGATAACATACTGACATCAGGTGGCACAGTGCCCACAGTTCCACTGTCAGAAACACCTGCGATAAAAATACAGAAACACAGGAATAGCTTAGTAATGGAAACACTACACTGCAATACATGCTAACAAAAGTAACAATGCTGCCAGTATTACTGAAATCTGAACAATATGGAAAACATGACTTAAATACAAATTACATTTTACAGTATTGCTTTATATTGATAGGCACTACTGAAATGACATTATTTCACTTACCAGTTGCAGATGGCAAGTGTGCCTGTAGGATTGATGGAACTGGAAGATGTGAAAAAAGAGATAAGGCCAACAACACCACAATCAATAGTAAAACAGGGTCTACTACATTGTCCACTGAATAGCAGAAACCAACAGTTACCCAAGGATGTGGTTTACTATCACAAGCAAAGCTTAGATCTATAGCAATCTTCTAACTACCAAAACAACAACAAAAAAAAAAAAGCAGATGTTCCACAAATAACTACTCCATTTAAATGCCTTGACCTGTACAACAATATTCAACTGTTCAGATAACTATGCTTACCTGGAAGATCCTCCTGTGATGTAGTTGGTGGAGGCAGGTCCTGCTATATTGATGATGCACCTGGAAGAAGTTATGAAAGAGGTAAGTTATAACACCACATTCAGCACTAACAGTGGTAGTAATACATTTACACATTTAAAGCTGCAAACAAGACAAATGTACACAATAACATGTCTGATAACTACAGGCTAAGCTTATAACAGTAGCAATGTACAATCCTCACAAACAAACAGCTATGTGTGATACACACTTAACTTATTTGTTTGTCTTCTAACAATCTGCAACAGTATTCAACAGTACACATTGCAAGGCCTATCTGTAAGCCCCTCCTGGGATGTTGACACACTGGCACCCACATCAAGGACATGCTGTACATCAGTGTCTTGGGTGCTCTGGCTGCTCCTGAGGTCAGCAAGGATCTGCTAGTTGTTGCATACCAGAGCCTCCACCTGTACCTATGAAGTCACAGCCTACTAGAACAGATCTTCATCTGGCAGCGATCATGTCAGTGGCCCTGTGGCACACCTGGTCATATGTTCATCCATGGCTGCCCATAGCTTTTACACTGGCAACAGTTCTTGCCATAATGTCATTCAATGGGCACTCTCCCACCTGCCCCTTTGCAGTAGAAATACACAATGGATGCATAGGCCATCTGCTATGGCCTGGGTTTCCCCATTTGTAAATAGTGGGTGTTGGGGATTCACACTTCTGGACTCCATAGCTGTATGTGGCCTGAAAGAAGACAGATATAGAGTATACATAAGTATCACATAACTACAACATGACTGTTTATAGATTAAACATAGAAGGTAGACAGTCAGTATTACTCAATGGAGAAACATACAGCAGTCAACATAGGGGAACCAGTAACAGGCAGGATGCAAAACAAGGCAATTGACAATTGAAATATATTATTCTTAGTGCCATGTGTATAGATTGAACCCAGGTCAGTGTAATATGTGTGGTACAGGATGAGGTCATGGATGTATGGATGGTCTCCAGCACATTGTCTGAATATGCACTTATGTGATTAATACATTTTTAAAAGAATCATATCACTCATGACATCAGCAGACTATATATAGGGCCAAATATGTGTCTCACGTGTAGTAGTTAAATGCTCTATGTCTTGTAACAAAACAGGTATCTTCCATACAAACACACAGTTGACTGTGATGTGAGTAGAACTCCTACCTAGCTAAGTGCAGAGAATACAGAATTCAGCAAAGTAAGCAAGCATGCACCACAGCTCAAGTCTAACTTAGATTGTGTCTGGCAGCACTTTATAGGTGATGACATCAGCAGTGTCTCTTAAAGAGGGAACAAGGGTAAATCATGTTGTTGTAAAATGTTCTAAGTAATTCTAAATGGCATCTTACTCTCACACACAGTTCATTGCAGTGGGAGTAGAACTCCTACCTGTCTAAGTGCATAGACTACAAAACACAGTACTTAATGTAAACACCACAGCACATGTCGAAATTTCTACAGGAGTGCAGGTGAACTTATAGTAGGTGATATCAGCAGGCCATGTGGGGGACAACAGGTTGGGAAGTTTGCATGATGTGGATGTGTCAGCTTGTGCAAGTATCAAAATAGTGGGAAACCACAACCTGGTGAAGTAACTGTAGGATATCAGGTATACTCTGTTAACAAGGCAAAAACACACAGTTGACCACAGTGGGAATAAAACTCATATCGATCTAAGTGCACAGGCTACAGAACACAGTACTTAATGCAAGCACCACAGCACAAGTATGATTTATATCAAACTGCAGGTGTACTTATAGTAGATGACATCAGCAGCCCATGTAGTGAACAACAGGTTGTAGGTACTGCCTAGGTACATACCCTCATAGCATTATATGAGGCTATTAACCTAATGACAGTGTTCTGTTAATAACCCTAATGGTGTAGCAACAGGAGTACCCTTATTGGCCATACTTGGATATTTAATGTTAGCAGAGTATGTTTGTGAGCACCAACAAGCAGCCCAAACACATGCTCTATGATGTTTCTAGTTAGAGCATGTGGCTCATTATAGCTTTCTTCTGTGGGTGTGTGTTAACTTCTGATGGGTGTCATCAGCCACAGCTCCAGTGCATAGCCAGCATCTAAAGTAAATGTCCTTATGGGATGTCCCCCTAGCAAACATCTGGTACAGCTGTGATGTGTGCTAGGTATGGGAGTCATGATAACTGCCAAGGTTTCCAGGACATACATTCAAGATAATTCCCTTGGCATTGCACACAACTTGGCAGGTGATGGAGGGGAACCCCTTGTGGTTATAGTAGATAATATCCCGCTCACCAGGTGGTGCCTTGATGTGCACATTAGTGCACTCTATAACACCCAGTACTTAAGGATAGTGTGCTACCCTTGCATTCCTCAACCTTAACCACTCATCCGTCGTACAATAGCCAGATCTTAGCACTTCATTGAGAAACCATTACTTTTTCCACACCTTCGACATGTCATAAGCCTCCAAAGGTAAAACAGATTGAGGAACCATAACAGCATGAAATGCAAGGCATTAATCACCCCACAAGAAACTGAATAAAGGGACTTTGGTAGCTCAGGGAGTACAGACCAACAATCTTCTTGCTTAGGAATCTCTGACACTTTTGCAGTTGCTTAATATGTCTAAAAGATACATCCAGAATGGGGCACTGCACTCAATAACTGATCTCAACTGGGCTAGAAACAGAAGGATGATAACATAATGCTTTTGGCCTGAATAATATGCCTTTAGATATTAATTGTGCTAAATAGACTGCCTTTCAGACATTGTTGCTGCATGGTGGGCAAAGGACATGGAATTTTTTACCCAGTTTCCAAGATCTTTGATTTCATTAAAATTCAAAAGTGGGATATTGGCTATACTGTATATTTAGGGAGGCAGTTGGTTACCAAATGTGACATCATTTTGTTCCCATTTAATGTTATCCCTTTTCCATACATCACTTGCTTATGATTGCTAATTCCTGCTGTTGTGAACAGAAACTTGACAATAACGCCAAGTCTGCAGCCATCAAAGAACTTGCTTAACAAATGGTCTTCATCCCCAAACTGGAGATAACTAAGTAGATTCCAAACATCCTAGCCATATCTTTACAATTGCATTTTGCCATTTAGCAGTGATCTCATTACATGTATATCCAAGATTACTGAGCTTTTTATCTTGGCTTTTCTGCATTCTGCTATATATTCAGTTTTAGGTATGACTTGGCTACAACATAATCTTCTGATTACTTAAAGGAAGTTGAAGTGTAACAGTCTCTAAATATTTATTTTTCAGTTCTGTTTCTAGTGACACACACACATACACACATGTGTGCACAAAGGTGGCTGCCTACTAGATTCTTTACTTCCTGTAATTTCATCTATTTAACACCAAACTTCACCTATACTCTGAATGTCTAGCAAGGTGTTTTCCATCCATATTTCAAAATGTCTGCTTCATCTTCAAGCCTGATGATGCCAAACAGAAAAATGATGGATACCAGCATGCAAACCACACTGAGACAGTATTCTTGTAACTTTTATACCAAAGAAATAATTGCAAAACTATTATTCATTGTTCCCAACCATATTTTTATTATATATGTTTTAACCTGCAACAGTTCTTGCACTACTGCAATGTAAAGCATTATGTTGTATTCTAAATATCTTTTTCAGACCACCTTCTCTTCTTGTTTGCTACTGACATAACTTATTTGCATTTGTATGTATATATATATATATATATATATATATATATATATATATATATATATATATATACATACATATATATACACACACACACACACATATATATTCCAAACACATGTGTCTGGAGCATTTCCCCACAGCTCTTCTCAGCTGGACTTTCCCACAAAACAAATGTTAAATAAAAAAATCTATCTATCTATCTATATATATATATATATATATATATATATATATATATATATATATATATATATAGATAGATAGATACATATATAGATAGATATATCTAGATATAGATAGAAAGATAGATATAAAGATATTATTTTAAAAGCCTATTTGTAACTATTTAAAAATAAGTTACTTAACCCACTCATGTTTGCCCAGCTTACGGGACTTCAACACTTGCCCTCCTAATGGGAAACCATTTTACACATTCCTGATTTTTGCGTGCCCATATCTGTAGTATTTACATACAGAAACATTTTTATGCATTTATTTGTGACATTCATTTTTATTTTATTATTTTGGTATCATTTTGATAATAAATACAACATAGTATCTTGTTTTACAGTATCTCTTTCACAAGTTAAATTATTCAGAAATGCCATGCACCATTGCCACATTATTTCCTGAGCCACGATTCTACACCTGAACAACCAACACCTTCAGGCATACAGTGAATCCAATGTTTTGCTTCACTCAAGCTATCATCTATGGCATGCACTTCATAAATGTTAGAATTACCTTCCACTATGCTTACTGTGGAAGATGTAATAATGTTGCAATTTAGTTATAGAAGGCCCCATTCACAGTTAGTATGCATGAATGAGTTCTTTTCTTTTTTTTTTTTTTTTTTTTTTTTTTTTTATCAGTTAACTTTTTATTAAGTTTGTAACACAATAACAGAACAATACAGAGAAGAAAATGAGTAAATGCGCCGTCTATGAATGAAAAATATTGTATACATGAGTAAATGAACTAAACAAAAAACAAAATAACAATATAACATTATATATAGTCAAAAAAAAAACCCCACTAACTATGTACAATATTTACAGACTAAAATGCTGTTATATAGAGAAAAGGTTAGAAGAATAAATGGAATTATAAGGGATAACAGTGCATCTCCAAATAAAACCCAGAAAGAGACAGATGCCATACAGTTAGAAATAAGCTGGAAGTTGAATTAATCACATAAAATTAAGTCAAAAAGACAATTCCAGACTTTTGTAAGATAGGCTTTTTCCTAGGCCCTTTGGTTATAAACGTATGCGCTGAAATATACTTCAAAGCCATCTCTTTGAATCCCTTCCAACACAATTTGGTGCGGACCAACCAGTTCTTCATAATATACAATTTGGTAAGGGAGCAGAAAATAATAAGAACATGAAGTTTTAACTTCGGTAACTTCATGTTAGATATATGAAGTATCGCTGCTTCCCAAGAGAGGGTGGATTTGTGGTATCCAATTTTCTCCAGACGAACTTTTAAAGAAATACACACCACAACAGCCATATTCCACCAGTAAAAGACTTCTTTTAATATTCAATGATCTGGTACCTCGGCAATTCGCCTTCAAGGATCACAATTAGTTCATTCTGAACAACATCTTTATATACCATTTTATGAATCAATTATTCAATTAATTAATTTACTAAAAAAGTATTTTCTAGTATATTTTATGTACAACAATAGGATTTATTATATTATATTTAATTGCTATATTATATGTATCTGATTTATTAGTTTACTGATACAAGTGTTGGTTTGTATATGAATTTGCTACCTGATATATTGTTAATTCATTCTTTATAATGATGTATATATATGACTAAGTATTCTTTGATGTTGAGGTCACTTTAACTTGAATTGATTTTTAGTAAATTAATTAATTGAATAATTGCTTCATAAAATGGTATATAAAGATGTTGTTCAGAATGAACTAATTGTGATCCTTGAAGGCGAATTGCCGAGGTACCAGATCGTTGAATATTAAAAGAAGTCTTTTACTGGTGGAATACGGCTGTTGTGGTGTGTATTTTGCTGACTGTTATACTTCGTATGTTGTGGCTGAACTTTTAAAGAACACCAAAGTTTGTGGGTATGTTTGCAGAACCAAAATATATGCAGTATATCCGCATTTGGGAAAGAGCAACAAGTACAAGAAAGGGAATTTTTGGAGTCAAATTTATTAAGCATAGAAGGCGTAGAGTAGGAGTTATTATTGATCATCAATTGTGTGTAGATGAGTTTTCTGAATGGGGATAATTCTAAAGTAGTTTTTATGGCAGATAGTTTTTTTTCTTCTGTAAACTGAATACCTTGGTTATCCCAGTAATCCGAAAAAAGGCAAACCGAATTATGTAATATGGAATTTATGAGGGCATATGATCTGGATAGCATTTTTTCAGAACTTGAGATAGCAGATAAGACCTCTCAAAGTCTAGAGATATTTTGAGAATTGACCTTGGGATTTGTAAATTTAGAAGAGATTAGTTCTCTTAATTGGCGTAAAATAGTTGTGTATTTATTATTGACTTTAAAAATTAGTCGTAAATCAGAAAGGGATTTGTCTTTGTATTTAAAAAGATCCCAGACTATGATACCTGTAATAAGGGGGAAATCAGAGAGATCGATCATCAAGTTGTTGATTTTAAAATTCGGGTTGAGATGCAGAGGTTGAAGAAAAGGGAGAGTTTCTTCTAAGTTGATAGATTTTATCTGATTTTGGAATAGTCTGATTTTATGTTTTAGAGTACAGGATAAGTTATATTTGTTAATAGCAGGTAGGGAAAGAAATGGGAGAGATTTAGGATTAATTTTATTGATGAGAACATGCTGATACCATATTTGCATTCATAAAGGGGAAGAGTTATAGGTATCTGGGTTAAGCTTTGAGATAGATAAAATTCTGTTTGCACAGACAATCATGTAATAGAGGTGAATGTTTGGCATGTTTAAGCCACCTTTAAACTTAGGGTAAGAAAGTTTAGAATAAGATATCCTAACTGACTTAGGAACCCAAATAAATTTGGCTAATTCTTTATTTATCTTGGAGAACAGGGTGTTTGGTATACTAAGATTTGAGGCATAAAATTGATAGAGAAGTCTGGGCAAAACATTCATTTTCACTATCACAGCTTTTGATAAAAGGGATAGATTTAAGAGTTTCCATCTGTGGAGGTCTTGGAGAATTTTGGACCAGGTTTTTAGAAAGTTATTTTGAAGCATAGAGGCTTGATTATGTTCAAATGTATGCCCAGATAATTGAGATTGAAAGCTGTACCAAAAGAACAATCAGGAAAATAATTAGCTTTGTGGTTTGCCGGATTAATAGGGAAAATATGTGATTTCTTATGATTAATCTGATAGTCAGAAGCCTTAGAGAATATGTCGATAGTTTTTATAATTTTACACAGATCTGTGTTAGGGTATTGAAAGTATAGGTTAAGATCGTCAGCAAACGCAGAAAGCATTATGTTAGTATTTAGAATTTTTGGGATTGTATGATGAGTGTTTTGAGCAAGATATAGGAAAAGTGGTTCAATGAAGATATTGAAAAGAAAGGGTGATAATGGGCATCCTTGTCTCATTCCATTTATAATCTTAATTGGGTTAGATATGCTTTTATTAGCATATATGAAAGTGGAGGAGTTTTCGTAAAGTACCTTAATCATATCAGTAAAGGCTTTGGGTATACCAAAGTGAGTTAATGTTAGGAACAAAAAATCCCAATTTACTCTGTCAAAAGCTTTTGAAGCATCTAGTGTTAAGGCATAAATCAGGTTTCTGTCTTTTTTTGTAAGGTGGAGTAAAGAATCTAGAGTTCGAGTATTATCCCATGTGTGTCTGTGACTCATAAAGCCTGCCTGATCTGAAGAGATTATAAAGGGCATAATGTTTGTAAGTCTGTTGGCTAATATACCAGATAAAATATTTATGTCAACATTTATTAAAGAGATGGGTCTGTAGTTGTGGGGATCAGTTTTGTCTTGCTTGTTTTTTAAAATCAGGATAGTTTTCGAGGTATTCCAATGTAAATCCGAGATCCCATTTTTTATAATGAAGTTGAGTATCTTTAAGAGAATAGGAGAACTTGTCGAGTTAAAAACTTTAAAGAAATTGGTGGTGAACCCATCAGGGCCTGGGGACTTATCTAATTTAAAATTGGTAATGACCTGTTGGAACTCTTGAAGCTCCAATGGAGCAGACAACATGGACTTTTGATTTTCATTCAAAGAGGGGAATCTAATACTATTCAGAAAGTTTACCATGTGTGGATTAGAGGTTTTCTCCATCTTATTGCAGTAAACATCTTTTTTAAAACATTTTTATAATTCTAGCAAGGGTCTTAGATGGAATTTGTGCCCATTCTGAGTATGTTGCGATAAGTTTTTGTTCTTGCAGAGAATAATTCTGTTGGTGTAGCTCTAATAGATCTTTTTGGGTATCGTTTATCAGTTTTTCTAAATCAGGATCTGGGTTTAGCCTCTGTTTCTTTTCAAAAGTAGAAAGTTTTAGGGTTAGATTAAGCTTCTTTATTTTATTAAGCTTTTTGTAGAATGAAGCCTTGCTTATCAAGAAACCTCTCAATTTGGCTTTACAAACCGCCCATTGGATATCCATTGATATGTTTAAGTATTCAAGATTGGTATCCAAGTCTAATAATATCTCATTTGTTTCTTGAATTATGTCACTGTTATGTAATAAGTTATTGTTTATTGTCCAGTTACTGTATAAAGAATTTAAAGGTTTCCTTTAAGTGAATATAATATTAAAAGAAATTTTTGCATGGTCAGATAGGAATCTAGGATCGACAGAAAACTTTAAAATAAAGTTTGATAGGGATTCAGAGATTAAGAAGAAGTCCAAACGTGACCAAGTGTTGTAACATCTCGAATAATATGTGTAAATTTTGTTTTTAGTTGAGATCTCACTAAAAGATATTGTGTCTATAAGGTTAAAGTCAGACATTAACTCTCCTAGAGCTATGGAGGCTTGGAGATTATAAGATGAGGGTTTACTTGTACGGTCTAATATAGGGTTTAGGACTGCATTCCAATCACCGCCTACAATAAATTGGTAGATTTGAAATGTGTAAAGAATATTGTATATCTCCATTAAGAAGACTTGTTGTTGTGGACAAGGCCCATAAACATTTAAAAAAAGAACTGGTTTGGTGGAGTTCGGAAGATTGGATGTGAAATAACACCATCTACCATTTTTGTCTGAATTTACCTCATTTATTATCCCCTGGAATCCTTTCTTTATTATGATGGCAACACCCTCAGAGTTAGAACTATCTCCCGCAGCAATAATAGTTCTTATCCATTTGCTTTTCATTTCTTTCATCCAATCTTCTTTGAGCATATGTGTTTTCTGCAGAAGATTTAAACAATAAATGTAGTAGGAGACATTTCTTAGCTTTATTTTGTAGGCCTCTTATGTTCCACGACTCTATGAACCAAGCCATAAGTACTTACTTTTATAGGTTAATGTTCTTGGACTATGGTTCATTATTTTCCACAGATATGGCATAAAAAAAACATAAGAAAAAGAAATAATAAATATAAATGGATGTAGTAGGGAGATCCCATTAATACTTCCAACCTTAAAAGATATACAAACAATGAGAAATGAAGCATAGTATTCCTTCAAAAGTAACCCGGTGCCTAACCACCCAAACCCCTTAAGTGAAGGAATACCATAAAATTTGAAATCACGACCTGTTTTTTGAACTAATAATAATAACATACTATGAGGAAAAAACCTTAGTATTGACTCAAAATAAACAACAAAAGCTACTAACAGTACTATACATATGTACAAGAAAATAATCATCCAAAATCTAATCATTCTAGAACCCTATAATAATGCACTAAGAGCATCCAAAGAGTAATTAGGATAAATAAAATAGGAGTAGCAGTATAAAGGTAGAATTTAATGTGAAGAGAACAGGAGAGAAGGAGCAATGACACACACTAGTTAGCACATGGAAAAAAGGCTGTTATAATTATAAATGAGGTTAAACAACTAGGGTAGAAAACCTAAGATAAGAATAGAAAATGACTTAATATTATAAAAAACAGAGAGATCAGAAAGCAAGATTCAACACTGCGCATTCATGTGTGCCGCAACATTGAGACAGAACTAGAAGAACTATTAAAGCATTATTAAGGTAGTAATATAAGACAGAGAAGGAAGAATAGAAAAAAGAAATTATTAGATCAGAAGGAGGGTAAAAGCTTGCTTATATATTGTAGAGGTAACTCATGAAAAGGGTAGCAGTGAGTGGTGAGTTACCTGCGAGGAGAAACTCACGACTTGGTGAGTATACAAAGATAAGAAAAACCTGGTTAAATGGACTAACAGAACATTGACAAAAGATTATTTAGCAAATCTAATAATAATCATATTATAATTATTACACCCAGCAACATTAACAGCAAAACACCTAAATATGAACAAAACAAAACAAGTTAAACACTCTGAACCAACTAAAATCAGTCTCTTTCGATTAGCATCTGTTTAATTAGACCAATGCTTATTGAAGAGGAAAAAGCTGTTGGTAAGTCAAAAAGTTCAAAGTGTAAATAAAAGTATTTGATGGGAGTTGCACCAATACATCATCGCTTGAAAACTCTCGCTATGAATGGCCAGAAACCATTAATACCAGCTAGGACCCTAAGACATTAGTAGCATTCTGGGTATCCAAACAATACCAGTAAGGAAGGAGTCACTGGGAAGGTTGCTGAAAACCCACCATGTAGAGGTGACATGGACCAAACAGATTTTGACAGCATTAGGAGATCCTGCCTTCCATGAAAACTGGAGATCCTATAGCAGTAATATATTAATCAGGGCATTAGGCAACACATA
This sequence comes from Protopterus annectens, assembly GCF_019279795.1. Lineage (NCBI taxonomy): Eukaryota > Metazoa > Chordata > Ceratodontiformes > Protopteridae > Protopterus > Protopterus annectens. The sequence goes on along the minus strand of NC_056734.1, from coordinate 347,154,047 downwards.
AAAAAACTTATTGAACAGTGTTGATAGTTAAATCAGTATAAAAATAACAAAATCAAGTGTGTGATATTAGGTCAAGCATCGTGTGATTCTGCACGCATGAATGATCATCATCCTCCATAAAGACTGCTGAAAACCGCTTAATTAAGGCACAGAGAGCAGCTGGTAAATGAGCAAAAAGAAGACCTTTGTGGTAAGTTGCTTGAGCCCTCAGCAGTACCAACAAGCTTTTTTATTTAACAAAAAAAAAAAACTCATTAATATATATGAAAGCTTAGTTAACAGTATTGGTGGTTAAATGAGACTCATGCAAGCATAACTAAGAGCGCAGAACTAGATCGGGCATCTTGTGACACTCTGAACAAGAGGGAAGATTCCATGTGGGAACAATGTAAGCCGCTTTTAAAAGGGATCCCCTGGGTAATAATAAATTGCTGCAATGGTTCCCAACTGTCTGAAAGTAAAAAACTTGAGCAGGCAAAGTGAAAATTGCAGATATACACTACACAGAGGGTAAAGATGCAAATCGGATTACTGGAAGGGCAGTCGGAAGCCTTTCTATGCTATCCAGTGCTTAAAAAGCAGTACATAACTTAGATTAGTGTAGGTTATCTTCTAGAGAACAGGAATACTATTGAAAGCTTTAAGAAAGACTTCTTTTGCCTCATTAGGAGAGTTAGCAGAGAATCTTGACCCATTATGGATGAATATAAGTGTGCTTGGATATCTCATTTGGAACTTGATATCCTTTTTAATAAGATCTGTGCAAAACAGAGCCAGTTTCTGTCTATCAGATTTTATAGAGACAGGTAAATCTTGTGCAAAAGACAATTTATAATTGTTCCATGTAAAGGATTTATGTTTTTTGGCAGCTAGAAGAATTCTTTGGGTGCCTTGGAAATTTAAAAGTCTTGTGTAAACTTGACGCCGTGTGGTAGAATCCTGTTTTTTGTAAGTGGCGCGATGTGGTCTCTCTGTTATTATATCAGAACTACTTCCATCAGAGTGTAAAAGTTGTTCAAATATCTGTTTAGATATTTTAAGTAAGTCCTGGTTATCATAAGACTCAGGGAGACCTCTGATTAGTATATTGTTGCGCCGACTCCTTGCCTCGAGGTCCGTTAGCTTTGACTGAAGCTCCGTGATGGAAGAAGTTTTGGTACGGAGCTCATCAGTTAAGGTTTTGATAAGGAATTCATTTGATTGTGTTTTTTGTTCAAGAGTGTCTACACTATCAACAATCTGGTTTATAGTATTGCCAAACTTGGCCAGTTGATCAGAAAAACCTTGAATTGCGAGTTGGATAGGCTGAAGCGCTTGTCTGAGTTCTTCCATGTGAAAGTTTGTTTCATCCTTGGTTTTAGCGCTGATTTTACTGGAATCCATTGGTTGTTTATTAGTTCTCTGTCTTTTGGAGCCTACCTCTTTTTCTGGTGAGAAAACTGTTGATAGTTTAGCCTTGGTAGTCTGAATCTCCATAGAGTCGGGTTCCTTTGCCATGCTTGAAACGGCCTTGGTAAACTGGACATGCAGAGGGTAGTACAGGCCCTTGAATACACATGGCTGGAGCACTTGCTCAAAATATGGGAATAATATAAGTTTTAGTCAATGTATTATTAATAAAAAAGGTGAACTAGTAGCTTAAAGATAGATTAAATTACCCTCTCCTTCAAAAAAGGTACTAACGTGTATAAGAGGGTAATATCCTTAAAAAACTGAAACTGAGGTAGGGAGCTCAATGCAAAGGGTGCACTCTAGGCGACCACCATCTTGGAATCATGCATGAATGAGTTCTTTCCAAGAAAGTTCTACCCGGATGGAGCAATCTACCAGAGGAAATTATAAATACAGACCAACTACTGATTTTCAAGGAAACACTCAGAGGCTATTGAAAACAAACTAAATGTAAGTGCTATAGAGACATGGGTCAGTACAATGATACATAAATGCTTAGGCTCCACTGTTCTGGTAGTCCATTACAAAATGTAAAGTAGGTCAGGACAACCCTGTTTTGTACAGCTATGCTACATTCACTAGCTGATTCCTCTTTCCCTACACTGTGTAACATATTAGAGTGTTATGGGCTGTGCAAAATGCTTACATATAATTATGTATGTATAATGAAGCTTAAATCCTTTATTTTGTATATTTAAGCATTTTTAATGCGTACATTCATGTAAATGCCATTTAATGTTTCATTTTTTCATTGCCACCTCTTGACTATGTTTTGTACAATCAATATTAGCCAAAGGCCTTAATGGCAGTATTTTTTATTTATATACTCATGTACATTTTTTAGTTGTTATTGTTTTTAACACCGTGGCCTAGGTCATGGCTAATAAGACTTTCTGGACCAGTTCACTTACTTTGTTATTAAAGTACACAAAGATAAATATAGCATTGCTCTTACCTGGGACACCCATCCAGCTTAAAGTTCTACAGCTATTTCAGCCTTACTCCTTCACTGCTTTGCAAGACCTCAGCGTTCCTCTGCCACCTCACTGTGGGATGTGGGCAAAGCTAGACTCTTCTTGCTGTACTTGCTTCTTTGAAAAGTAGGCTCGGATTTACTTTCCTCCACCTGTTTCTAGTCCAAGGTCCTAAGGTCAAACGTATGACTCCAAGTTACTCATTCCCAAGGGCAGAGAGATGCCTAAAGGTATACCTTTCAGCCTGCAGACATTAAATTAGGTGCACAATCCCTTGAAATGTAAGCATATGCAGCCAGAAAAATGGGTGTCTAATTAGCATAGCATTTGAATAACAAATAGTACATAACTCTTCCTGTGCCCTGTAGGAATGTGGGATACTACTCAGAAATACATGTTTAAAAAGCAGAGAAAGAAACATGTAAGCACGTCATCTAAGAGACATGGTAAAATCTGTAGACTTTAAAGAACTGTATTGCACAATTCTATCACACAAGGTCCTTTATTTTTGCTTTTGAAAATGTTAGATGCAATATGTGTGTCCACTTTAAAATATTGATCTCACTAGTACGTTGGTCATGTAGTGTGGTTTTATATGCAATAGAGAGCTTCAAAAATTATGTGTAATGAGGGGGATTCAGAAAAGAATGTGGAGGTGTAATCCAAGCCTGAAAATAAGGGCATACCTCCAATGATAGGAATATCAGGTGCAGAGATAAATCAGGTCTCAAAACAGGAATGTTTTTCCAAAATAGGGACAGCTGAGATGTCTGGCTGAAGGATCAAATTCTTCAACATACCTTTCCTTGGAAACATGATAACATAGGCAATCAATACATTAGGTGGAGACATCTACATACCTACCACCACAACCAATCAGTCCTGTGGCAACACCCATACTACCTACCACAGTGAGAGGTAAAGCACCCCACATCTTTTTTCTACCCTTTACTTTTTTAGTATAACTTCCATTTACATTTCAAGGAACATCTTAAGATAATGTGTATCTAGGAGGCATCTAAACCCTCACATTTCCCAGATAAAACCTGAATAACAAACCTTTCCATGCAACACCCTAACCTAAGATGCACTATAACCCACAACTCTTCTGCTCAGAAAAGAAGATTGGCATTGTTTACTTAATCAGGGTCTTGGGAAGGAGGCCAGGCTAATAAGAGTTTGCACTTAAATACACTTCAATATAAGATGTTCCAACCCAGAGCACATCTTGATGGACTGGTGGATCCCAACACCTTACTTTGCTGTAATATGACCAACCTGTCCTTCACTTAGCAAGGAGTGTGGTAAGTAGAGTTACTCCCTTTGTTCCCAAACAAGCTTGACCTGTTAAGATTAAATTCAATTCACTTACAGTGACTTGTACTATAGCTTCCTGATACATTCTTTAATGCAAATGTAGTACTACATAAAACTTACATCAATGTTTATATTCAGTGCTCAGCTTCAAAACATTTTACAAAAACAGCTAAGTCGAATTGCAATATGCCAGAAAAAAATAATATACTGTGTGAATAATGACTGGCCATTGGAGAGATTGTGGTGATTTAATTTAGTTGTAATAAATTAAACATTGTTTAGTGCATTAAAGAAGCTTCTTCTGATTTTCTTGTTAAATATATTTACCCTAAATTATAAAACCAGTTTTGGTATACCTTATCACAGACTGTCTGTGAAATATAAAATTATACTACCTAGTTGTTTTTCAAGTAAGTCTGATAATTAATATTTATTTCATTTATGTTTTTTGATGAGGGTAGAATGCTGGTCCCACTAGGCATTTTCAAGCCCAGCCTGGGAATACAAAGAAAAATGCTTACAATCCAAGTTTTTTTTTATTTACTGAGGTAGAACACTGATCTCCATGGATCTTTTTTCAGACCAGCCTAGGAAGGCTGGTTAAGTGATTTGCTCAAAGTCACATAGTTAGGCAATAGAGGCTAAGGGAATCAAATCCTAGACCACTGAGAGCACCTTGTTAGCAGCACCTTAATCCTGTGCTCCAACTGCCAGACCAAACAATAGGCAAAGAAAATTAACACAACTGACAGACATAATACAGTAATTATAATAAAAAGCTAAGGTTATAATAACAAGTCAGTTACTTTACAGGCAGTAGTTTCTGAGGGGAAAAAACACAATTGACAGAAGGAGTATCTAGTATGGAAATGAAATAATTTATTAGCAGTATTAAGACTGTTTCAGAATGGGAAAAGACACAGAAGATAATGTACTATGTGTACAGTTAATTTTGAGAGAATGGTGAAAGAGGGGAAGAAGACTATTGAGGCAGGAGGGAAAAGAAGACAGAAAAAGGTGAATAATATACATGAAAACTGGCAAGATACAAACTATTGGGTATATTATGTTCCTTGACATAGCACAGTTCAGACATGGGGGATGAAGCTTATAGTCTTTTAATAGTAAAATCAGATTAAAAATAGATTAGTGATTGACAACATTAGTGTTATAGTTTCAAGCTGAAATTCTTTTGTATATTAAAGTGAGCTATAATCTAAAGCTGAAATGCTCATGACATAATTATTGTTAACTGCTGCTCATAGTAAATAAATAGCCTTTTGCACCATTTTGGTTATGTAGGCAAGTAATACCAATATATTTTATCTTCAGTCCTAATATACTGCTCATTTTCATCAACCCAGTAATTATTTCTACAAAATGTAAAAAATATCGACAAAAAAAAAATTCCTTCTGCCGGACCAAGGATTTGTAAATGATGTTTGAAAGTGCAGTTCATTAAATAACATAACTATTTATTTCCAGATTTTACCTACCAGATTTTATTTCATTTATTACAAGAGTTAAAGTCTCTAGGCAAACTGTTCAAGTTTCATGCTTATATGGTTTACAGACACCTACCAAGGCAAACAACCTCTGAAGAAACACATGATTCATGTATTCTTAACTGACATACAGTTTATATTAATCATTTTGCTGTATTTAGCATAACTCCTAAAGAAGACTGAATCCCAGATTGCATTTTCTTCAAGGGCAGTCTTAGAAATAGGTTCTATGGCCTCTGTGTGTCTGTCTAGTCTGGCAGCAAGCTAACAAACCAGCAGTCATTCAAAAATAGAATAATATAACTGTGAAATCATGCCGTAAGTTAGCTTTGATGTGATTATGATGTAGAAAATTTCATTTTTAACTTTCACTATGTAGTCCTACCAGTGGCTTGTGTTTATAATCAATACAACTGTAAAGACTGATAAAGTAGAATTTGGGTGAACTTTGACATAAAGTGTTAGGACAAAAATAAAAGCATAATTTTGAATTTATTTGAGATGATCATACATTTAGAAGGTTTTGAATTATTTGATATAGTATGCATCAAATGTGGAAGTATGAAAAGTGATAATTCAGCTAATGCTAAATCAATAAGGAGGAGGGAATAGTGGGTTTTCTTAAGCAGTGTTTCACTTCAAGTACATTTCGTTGAACTGGTACCACTGATAATGTTGTTGTTTCGTCTTTTCCTGGTTAGGGGTCGCCACAGTGGAATTCTGGTCTGCTAATGATTGGCAGTTGATTTTTATGGTGCTGAGGTGCCAGCCCGACACCCAACCTTCAACAAAGGCACGCCCATTCACACATGTCTTTCAAATGCCACTCAACTGCGGGGAGGACATGCAGACTCCATACAGAAGGCGCTCCAGCCAAGAATCGAACGGGAGAATCTCTTGCTGTGAGGCAACAACGCTACCACTGCACCACCTCGGCTTTTAATATTAGCATAATATTCTAAGCTTTTTATGTGTCCTGTAATCAATAGGTATGTTCAAATTTATATTGTTTGTATGATTTTGCATGTCAGAAAATATAATAAAATACACTGAGAATAATTATGAATGCAGACAAGCTGCATTTGTTAGAAACATTGCATGTATTTTGAAATCTTATTTTTACCCATATCTCGCTGTTACAGATATGCCCCAGTTTTTGGTTGCTCAAATCTAAGCCAGGTCAGAAATCATACATTTAATGGTAAAATTAAATTATATTTTAGTTGCCTATTTCTTTCACTGAAGGGCAAGACTTTGACATTTTTTCTGTAAGTGACATTTCTGTCTTCATTAATGTGTAAGTAATCTAGAAATGAGTAAATCCAATTACTCATCTGAACTTATCTTCCTTTGGTAGAGTGCCTGGATCCTGTCACAGGAATAAATTCAACGTTAGACATTAAGAAATAATTGTCATTCCCATGCCTTAATTCAAAGCTTCAAATTCTTTATTGCATGTGGGGAAATATTCATTAGAAATATTGTAAATTATTGTTTATAACTGTATTTGGATTCCACCACATGCTATGACATCATAGGTTCAGCTTATTTTATGAATGTCAAAGAGCAATGTGAAATGCATAAGAGACATCTGCCATGACACCATGATGAATGACATCATTAGTGCTGAAGAGCTGGGAGTTGAGAGAAATACAAACCATTTTGTGCAGCTGCCATTTCTCGTTTAAAGATTCCAAAGGGACTCTGTGAATTCTTAATAAGTCTTCTCTCCAAGGAGCACTTGACGGCAGGACAGCGAGGCCGGAATTTTCAATCTTCAAATCATTGGCAAGAAAGTCTACATGAGAGACTGCTGTGATGTTAATTCTGAGTCCATTAAAGTTAAAAGAATTGCCTACAGCAAGCAGCACTTTATTATAGAATGTCAATCAGGAGTTATTTTCTGCCAAGTAAATAGTGCATATCAATGTATGGTCCAGGACTGAAATAATACAGTTTTGTAGCTTTCCAGAGTTCCTTTTATTTTGCTAAAATCTGCTAAATATGTTAATTATTGTATGTACTCTTCCTTGCTTACTGTATCAGGCTGCACTGGCAGTGAATAAAATGCAACAAGGTTATTCTAAAGAGTCAGGAATAAAGTTAAGGACTCCCCTACACTGAATTACAGGAATTTTTTTCATTCTTTCAGCACCTCACCTTTCAGTAAGTTGATTTATTATAGTACAGCTGTAGTTATATACTTAGTTTAATGTCAGTAGGACAAAAGAAACCTAAAAATCCTTCTTCAAACAATGATGTTTAGACCCCCTGTCATAGACTGTGCTTTATTTTAAAGCTGCACAATCTGATCAGATAACAGTAATTTTCATGTAAAGTTTGAATGACAGTAAATGATTTATCAATTACTCATCTTAAAAAAATATATGGCAGTTAACTTAAGAAATTAAGGTTTTTGTCCTGCTAACAAGTTTCATTATATAGTCCTGGATTTGAGAGCTTCATTCTCCATTTTGCAGACTGTGAAATAATAAAGGCCACTTAATTTAGCAATGCTTCAGATCACACATGAAAAGAGTACTTTTGACTAGTGGATTTTTATGGTTAAAGAATAAAATAATTTAAAAAATAAGAACCACTCACATTCTGAGGCTTAAATACCCAAACAAACATGGGAAATGCTCTCTATTAAAGTTTAATATATTCAATTTGTCTTGGCTGTTATACACAGTAATGTCATTCTTTATTTAAAAATAACCATGCTAGAATCTTGTTATATAGTCAGTAAATGTTTGTGAGTGAGCATCAGATGGCTTCATGCAATACTAGAGAAAACACTAGCGTCAAAATGCAGAAAAAGTACGTCATCACTCAGTATAAGCAAGTACTGTTTATCAATGTTAAACTTATACGTTTGGAAGCTTCTTTCATTCTATGAAAAAACATAATGAGGAATGCAAATATGCAATAAGAGTCTGACTACAGAAATGTGTACCACAATAGGTGATGTTGCTACACTTCAGCAAAACAAATGTGTTAATCTTTTTGTAGGAGTAATGGTAAATATTGCAGCTGTAGGGAGTATGCAGAAACAAGAACAAGAGCTACCTCATGAGCTAGCAATGAGTAGCATGGCTCATACAGATAAGCATTTTCTCTAAATGCTTACTGAAGAAATAATCAGCTGGGATACTGTTGTAGAGTCTGTGATATCAGTGACCCAAAATGGTTCTCCTGATGGTCATGAATGGACCATCTCACTATTGAGCAAGGTATACCTGTAACTGGTGTCTGCCAAATGGCATTTTCCAGAAACCATCTGGTGACATTATGCAAATACCATGTCTTAGCATCCAGAATTTTAAACAGTTTGTAGGATATCGTAGTGGAATATGTGAGGGAATTTTTCACGCTACCAAAAAACATCTATCATGGATGCCTTCTAAAGTCACCAGAAAAGCCTGTGTGTTTAGTGCTTTCTATTGTACCCATGTGCTTACTTGTATAAATTTCTAGTTTAACACCAACAGGAAATAGTCAGATTTAATTCATCACATGTAAACGACATGCCCACAAGTGACCGACCAAAGGCAAAAATAAATAAATAATTCAGGGAGAAAGCCTTTCTAAAGCACTGCCTACATAAGGAGCTGTAACCCCCTACTACAAAAACTTGATTATATATGTGTATAGATTGATAGATAAACAGATCATCTTTGAGGTCACCCTGCCTTGGGGAAAGGGGAAAGTTTCTTTATGACAGTCTGAACATTTCAGAGTTAACACTGCAACACAGTCAATAAAAACTGACCCAATGCAGAATAATCATCTTATCTGCATGGACACTAATAGGACCTAGCAGACAGCAGTTAACTGCTCCAAGCGCCAGTACAGACCTTTCTGTCCATCTCTGATCTAGTGATCACAAATGTGAGTGTCCACACTGTGGCAGTGAATATGATTCATGAGAATGGAAGATAAGTGTCACTTTGCCAATTATTCATTGATAGCCATGCAGGAAGGGAACACCTGCTAGGTACATGCCATAACCAGTGATTGGCAAATATCAGCAATACTAATGTCCAGCAAACTATACTAAGTAAAGCAGCTTTTCCCGGTTAGGGGTCGCCACAGCGGATCATCTGTCTGCTCATGATTGGCAGTGGAGTTTTTACGGTGTCGAGTTGCCAGCCCAGTGCCCAACCTTCCACAGAAGGCATACACACTAACACCTAGAGCCAATTTAGAGTGTCCAATCCACCTACTGCATGTCTTTATGATGTGGGAGGAAACTGGAGCACCCGGAGGAAACCCACATGACCACAGGAAGGAAATGCAGACTCAGCACAGAAGGCACCCAAGCCGAGAATTGAACTGGAGAACCTCTTGCTGTGAGGTGACAATGCTAACCACTGCATCACCGTGGCCTCCCTCCCTTGAATCTTACTATGGATACTGAATAGCTAAATTCCTCCTCAGCCATTGTTAATCATTACATGTAAGGCATATGCTTACCGCAGAGGAAGAGGAACAAAACATAACACATTTCCAGACATGTAGCATCATTAAATGTGTGGGATGTGAAATAGTTAATCCATTTCATGACACCTAAAGCACAGATAGCCCAACAATATATGGCCATCAAATCTAGTCTTATATTGCTGGTGTAGAGCACGCTGCAAACATTTTATGATACAGAAGATATGACAGGCCACGCTTTTATATACAGCATGAACCATAAGCAACAGGTGCTGAATTGCATGGCAGTTCCATTTTCATTTCCATTGTTAGAAAATACAGATAATAATGCACCTTTTGTGCTACATTGTTAGAAAATACAGATAATGTACCTTTTGAACTATATGCCACTTTGTGCATTGATGAAATGCAGAGCATATTTCATCTTAGATAGTAATCTGTGAGTAAAAAAGTGATGCATATATGATGCCTATAGCTATGGCAGATGAATAAATTGTTCATACTTATCCATGCATGGACAGGGTCAGTAAGGAACATCAGGTTTTCTTACTATAGAGAGTCTGCATACAGATGACACCAAGCACACATCTTACTATGAGCTAATGCGGAATACTTACCCACAGTGTGATGACATACAGACTGTTCACGACACGTGCCACAACATTATCACATGCACCTGACATGGGCAAGCAGAAAGATACACATGCCCACAAATAAACACATTATCCAGGCACATGAGTCATGCAAACAGCTACATAACTATGTCACATAAATTCACAAGGGACGAGCTAAAATGAGATGCATCCATAGTACAGCAAGAAATCAATGTGGAAGAAGCAAATTGGTTATATCATTATGTGCAGTGCACATTAATAGTCTTTATAAGTAATATTGACTAGAGACAGAGATACGTTGGGCACTAGTTAGCAGCACTCAATTTTCTATATAGTTCTGAAATAAATTTGAATGTTTTTTTAAAGAAAATTACTGTTTTTGCAATAATTTGATTTTTTAAATAAGTTAATGTTTTTAATTTTATTCTTAACATTCTGAAAATGTTCTTGTTAAATTCACATGAGAATATAAGAGAAATAGGAAAATAAAACTGCTACATAATGAGGCACACACAGACTTCTACATCAGACCTAAATATGAAACAAGAACTTACAAAGTTAATTTAATTCAAGAACATTCCTTCAGGATGGACAGATTAGACAACAAAGTGGACTCTGTTTAAGAAGACTGCAGTAAACAAACAGAACTTCTTACAGACATAATTCAAAATCAAGATTCACAAAGAAACTACATACAAAATGCTATGGATGTCGTAGTAGGACAACATGAAAAAGATTAACTTCAAGATCAATTTTTAGTAAAGCAAAAAAAAATGTTTTTTGGAGAAAATATATGCTGTATGAAACAGAGACCATCAGATCAACTTATGAATTAAGAAAAAACATGGCTGCCCAAGACCTTAAACACTCTAGAATATCTTTCAGATGGCATTGAAAGAATACATCGATCACTAGCTAAACCTCCAGCCTCTAAAGGAGCACCATTGAGATTTATTTCCCATCTAGTCAAAGATCTCATTTTGAGAATTGTGCAAACTGCCATGTTATGAAACAGGAAAAAATATAATAAGATTTGTCAATGACTATTAATCATACATAATTGAGAGAAGAGAGGTACACTTGTATTTCATAAAAGAGGTGAAGAAGAAAGGTATACAAAATTGTATTCTTTTCCTGAAGGGATCACAGTATTTTACCCAAAGGAAACAATGTTTCAAGCTGTTCATAGCTAAGTACTAGGCTAGCTGCCATTCTCGGCCATTTTAAACCACATTAACATTAAAATGTTTTTAACAGCACTTGACAATTCTTCTGTTTCTAAAAAGTTGTACATGATGATTAAATTTCCTGTAAAATACATAGCTAGATATTTAAAATGAACAGTGCAAATTAGACAAACAATTAACTAACTAAATAAATATCAAGAAATTAAATATGTTTATATTTACATTTTTATATTTAGTTTGCATGATGTAAGAATTTTAAATAATGTCACAAGCATTGTGTTTTTTTTTTTCTTTACTTTCTTGTAAGCATGTCATGATTAAACTAATTTGAATATTTAAATATCCCCTAGCTTATACCATTAAACTTTATTTGTGAGTAGGACAGTTATGGCAAATAATCAGCACAGAAGGATTAGTTTTGAAGTCAGAAATGAAAATTGCATATAGCAACTTCCTGCCATGTTTGATGTTCTTTAATGACAATTTGGAGGTGTGCAGAGATAAACACACTTCAGAATATGTTATGCCAGGGGATATTATTTACTATACTTTTTTATAGGGCAGGATTCACGAAGCCTCCGTGTAAGAGTTATAACTCTTACACGGAGGCTGCAGTTAAATGGAGTGATGTCAGCATGCTCTGCATATTCATGAGAGCATGCTGAATCACACCTAAGGCTAACACGGTCCATGTAAGACAGTAGGGGGCGTGTCTGTAGGCTGAGCCCTGTAAGTGGACACGCCCCCAGAAGAGTAAAAGTGCCCAAAGTAAACACCCACGACAGAGTCCATGGAAATGTGAATAAACACAACACAACACATGCCCCCACAGACTATGAACAGAAAATATATAAATGAACATGTTATAAATTTTTTTTAAATTGTAAAGATGTTTGCCCGTGAGTGCGCTTCTGGCGTGCCGTAAGCAGCTACAGTTAGCAGTCAGTGGGAAAGCATATAAGAACTAAATATGCAAAGTAAGCCAAGAAGCAATAGCGTAGTGGTAGAGATGTTGGCTAAAGAGCAGGCATTCATGGTTCGAGCCCCCACAACACCAATTTTTATTTGTAGCAAAATAAGCACGAAACAAGTCCCTGACAAACATGTACACATAAAATCACATTTTATGTAAAATGTAATGAAATAGCCCATTTATATTGAAGAAATGTGAGGTAACAAAACAATAAAAAATGCCAGATGTGCCCATAGCTGAGCTACAGTTTAACAGGGTGAGTGCATCTGCCCGTAGGTGAGCAGTGGTTTAACAGGTGCAAAATAAGTGCCTGTAGGTAAGCAGTGGTTTAACATGCTGAAACTATGTGCCCCTAGCTGAGCTGAGTGTAATATGCGTGCTGATAGCCAAATGAGGCTTAAACCAGCGTACCCCGTTTGCGCGTAGCTGCGCACCGCGCAAACAAGCTAACCGATGGGCAACGTTGAGCAAGCTGTATCAAAACTGCCTTTACACAGACACACCCCTCAGCTTGTCTAGACAGTCATAAAAAATAAAAAAGTAGTGGTCAGGTTTGAACCCAGGATACTATACACCATAGTCAAGGTACTGAAACACTAAGCCATGACAGCAGTACCTATCAATGCAATAATAGCAAATATATAGGAATGAATACAAACTGGAGCATGACAATGCAGGTTTAGTGAAGTTGATACAATTCCAAAATGGCCAATCACAGATACGTGCGGGAAAAATGGCCTATATAAGCCCCATAGGCGGGAATACACAGCATAAACGATTGTAGAACTGACTTGCAGCCAGAATGACAGGAGTAGGTGAGGGTAGTTGCTTTCGAGCACAGAGGTGGGGCATTGAGGAGTCCAGGTACATGGTCTGGCTCCTAGTCCACAATCATGAGGCCCAACTCATGCAGGGCCAGGTCCTGTGGGGAGCATATAGGGCTGAGGCGTGTGACCGGTTGGCTCATGATCTCACCAGTGCCACAGGGATTCCAAGGACTGGTGAGCAGGTCCGTCACCACCATGCGGACCTGAAGAGACGCAAGCAGGACCAATTGAACCTTTGGATCCAGGAGGCCAGGCAAATGCCCAACGCCCCACTACTGAGTAAGTTACATTTAATTATGTATGTAAGAAATTAAACTAGCTGATATTATGGAGATGTGTATTCCGATATTACTTCATTTATATTACAGCTGCAGGTGTCCGTTCTGCGAACCGCAGAGCCTATGGCGATAGGCTGGTGCAGTTGTGCCACCAGGCAGGTCAGTAATCCACTCCCAGTAACTGTAAAGAAATATAAAAGTATGACAGTTAGCAAAAGAGTGCAGTGTAGACACTAAATAATAAAATGTGCAAGTAACAGTTTAAAAGTGTTGCTTGATTACAAAAGTGTGTTGCAGTCTGTAATCCAAACAGAAAAATGAAAATGTCTGAAATAAATTCTGAAATAAAGATGCCCCACCTGTAATAAAATAGTACACAACCTGCAGCAGGCTGAAAAGTACAGCTGCAGAAGATGATCAAATCACATGTGTGAAATATATCCCTGTTGAAATACTGAAACATGACAGAAGTGAGACTGCTGGAGAGGATTGTAATAACTACAGGTAAAACATGTCAATAAAGCCTAGAAGTAAGTACCATCCTGAATAGTAAAATGAAAACAAGTGAGAGAGTGTGAGAAAGTGTCATGAATCCAGCAATACAGAAGTAATAACCCCTGAATAAAGTATACTGCAGTCAGTACAGAATGAAATGCATGTGAGAAGCAAAACCAAACAGCGAAATCTGTTCAAAGTGTTGCTGCAGCTGGAATGTGTATCCCAAAATCTGGATATGTTGCTCTCAGTCTGCAATATGCAGATAGTATGATTGTCTGATATACCAAACATCCACACTTGTCTATAGCTCTATAAAGCAAATGTAGCAGGATGATGTAGCTGAACAAAGCTAGATATGAATGTGTGTGAAGAACAATAAAATGTATATTGATGTAGCAGTAACAGTCCTATCACCAAGTTGAAGTAGTTATCATATAGGAAACTGTAGTTAGAACAGTAGTGTGTATATATGTGCAGCTATTATAAATGTACAGCATATGTATAGGTATTCGAAGGTGTTAATATTATTTTCTTCACCCCACCCTATAACCATATATAACCCATTCCACGTGAAAATGGTATGTGCAATCACAATTAACACCCCTGGACATTTGTCCTGTTGGGTCATATATATTTGCATGTCCGTTGATGCATCTGCCCTGTTCATACATCCAAACCTGATGGCCTGTTGCCATCAATCAACCCTGCATGTTGTTGGACTGTGTATTGCTGTTCAAATTATGCATGTGTTATGCTCGCTGTTCAATGGTGTGAATATCTGGGTGTTTGGTTAATGGGAATACTAATGCATGCTGTTGCAACTAATTGTGAATGGTATTATATGTCACTAACCCAAACTGTCATGACATAATGCAAAACATAGGACGACAGGGAAGGCGGGTTCCAGCGGACCCACCTCTCCCACCTCAGCTGGCGAGTGCACCTGGCACTAGTGCCCAGTCTGGACCCTCCTCCAGTGGCCCTGTGCCACCTGCAGGTGCAAGCACTGCAGGGGATGGGGCCCGTCCTCCCTCTGCAAGTGTGGCCGGAGGAGAACCACCACTCACCCTCCGTCACGTCCGGACTGTGGTGCGTAGGGAGATCTGGGACTCTGTTCTTGGGCCCCTATGCCAGCTTGAGGCACAGGTGGCAACACTTACGGGCATGCCTGTTGCCCGGCCTACACAGCCCCCAGCACAGCCCCATCCTGGGCAGTGAAGGAACAGTGGCAACTGCCTATGGGTGGGGATATCAGTTCCACTGTTGCCATCTGTGGGCTCATGGGCTCTGGATATCCAAACCTCCGTCCCCGTCAATTGTGTAACCCCCCCACATGTGTCATACACCGCCCCTGTATGCGTCTTGTTTGTCTTGTCTATTAACCTGCCCAACCTACCTCCCCAGCTATACCGACTTCCTTCACCTGACATACCACTCTCACCTGAAAAAAAAAAAAAAAAAAGGGCACTCTGTACCCACAAAAAAATTACGCCCCATACACAGCTGCCCATTCCGCACACATGTCTGCTGGACATGGAAACTATCAATTACAATTGGCTGTACAACAAGTATTATTGTTGTCCTGACACCTCTCTCAGTGGTGGAAGGTTTCAAATGTCACACCAAATTACATACATATGCACAGCTGTTGCTGATGAAGAAATGGGCAGCTATGGGCCTTACCTACATCCCTCCTGCAAATCCCAAGCTTGTTTCCCTACTGTCTTACCCTCTTTGTGACCCTTTTTTCACCACTTTCCTGTCTCCCCATTTTCATTTCTTTCAAAGAAAATAGCGCGGGTGTGCGCCAGAGTAAGCACTGTTAAGCGGTTGTAAGCGGGTGTGCTCGTGTGTGCACGGAGCTAAACTCCAGTGTGCATGCGTGAGCTCCACGCAAACCAGCGCTAACCCAGTTACAACTGCTTAAAAGTGCCTTAGTCACTCTGACAGGTCCTGTAGTCAGTTCAAAAGCAAAATAAAATCCCACTGTCAGTGCCGAACCCAGGACCTTGGAAACAGTAGTTTGTATGACCTACCACTAAGCCATGACTCTTATACAAGAACATTGTGCTAAAATAAATATAACATGTAATAGTAGGGATGAATGTAAAGGGGATATAGGATGTGTAGTACACAAAGCATGTCATTTAGAATTACTGTCAAAACTAGTGGATTCCCATAATAGTAGTGTGTGAACAGAAACAGCCATGCTAGTTGGTAGCTTGTAGATAATAATGTCAGTTAATGTACATATATAAATGTATGTATATTTACATATATATATATATATATATATATATATATATATATATATATAGTTGTAGGTGTCATTGTGCATACACACTTACTACAGGGAACAGGAGAGAGGAATGGAGAAATGTGAATCTACAACACAGCCTGAATCATGAGAGAGATACTAACCTTTACACTCACAGAACAGTGTCCACAGCATACCAGCATGGTCCCCGCCCTTACAATCTGAAAGGGCAACGCCTATCTCACATACCCTTTTATAGCACTGTCCTGAAATCACAGTGAGAACTGCAATCAGTACACAACTGGCTGCATGCAATTAGCAAATGCTGGCTTACAATTGGTGCAGAGGCCATCACATGGACCTATGCAGATACCTACATAAGCATCCCGTACTAACACTCCACACATGCAATATGTTCATTGCACTGTCTGGAAGCAGACAGAGGGAGAGAGACAGACAGAGACATAGAGAAAAAAAAATACACACGCTACACATTGTGAGTCCAAGCTGTCAGCAGTGACAGTAGCAAGCCATTCCAGCAGCAGCAGGAAGCAGACGCAGTGGTAACGCAACCAGCTTCGACAAACACAGTTAATGTAAAGTAGCAGGTTAATAGTCTGCATACTGTGAACCCTCCAAATGTGTCATAGGTCTGTATCTATAGGTATGTCCATGTGATATGTTGTGTGTACGTAGTTCCACCAAAAGGGGATGACTATAAATTACATGTCAGTCAGTGTTTGGCCATGATCCTGGCAGCAGTTGTCTGTGCGTTGCCCTCAGCAATGGCTGTAGTGACTGTTTTGAAAGGTCAGCCAGGTTCAAAAGGCAGGATCAGCCCATCACAAAGGCAAACTGGCTGGGAACAAGTGTCTGCAGGTATCCAATATCGCTGCATATGCGTCCCATACTGAATAATTCCATAGCTTAGCAGACCAGGCCAGTTATGCATATGATGTGGTAGTTCCCAGGGTCAGTAGAGGTGCCTCCTTAGTGGTGTGGGACCACTGTTGCTGTATGCCAGTGTCCAGGTACATATCCTGTAGTACAGCCAAGATTAATTATCAGTCTTATATGCGGTTGTATGTCCTCTTGGAGTGCATGTAGCACACATCCAGGGATACCATCAGGTCACAGTGATGCTGTGTGTTCTGCTTTGCTGAGGGCGGCCCTCACCTGGACATGTGAGATGATAGGGAGGTTACATACAGCTGTGATAAGTATTTCAACTGGTGGGGGAGAAGGAGGGGGGATACGTGCACCGAACCTGTCTGCAAAAATGTTGCCAATATCTGTGTGTTTGGTGAATTTTAAGTAGGTGTGTATTAACGCAGAGCATATCTGAGGCATTTGATCTATATGTGTAACATAACTGAAGAAGGCCTTGTGGTTATCCATAGTGTTTGTGGCCATTTCCCTCCCAGAGTAGGCCGTGGCCATTATTATGAGAGACCGTAGCATATTACCAGTGCTGACCACATATGCCTTCCCTTAATGTGAATCTGCTCTGTCCTGCAGTAGCCTCCTGCTATTGTTATACAATCTGCCTCTGTCTGGGGTCCACCGGACAGGATGCCGAACCTTTGTGCATAGGGTCTGGGTTAGAAATGTGTGTGCAAGTTCCATGCAATCTGTGGGATGTCCGTGGTAAGCATTTGCAAAGGGGTCAGCAGTGTGGGTTGTGGCTTACACTGGCCCAGTGTGCTGCATGGATACCATCTCAGACCTAACAAGTGAATAACTGTCTAATCACATACATATCAAAGTAGTCTACTGTGCTGGTGGTGGTGGTGGGATATGTATATCCAGGCCGAGTAACTTGTGTCCACATCACACTTATGTATGGCGTCCCACATACATTACCTTGGGATGAACCCCCAGAGTGAGGTTGTGCATTGGACCTGTCGCAGTGTGCTGACCGATGGGACATGCTACTATGTTGTGTGGAATGTGGCAGGTATTGTTGCACAGGTGTTGGCTGAGCACTGATATCTGGCCATGTACTTGTGTATCCACCACGAGACACACACATGCAACATATGGGAGTAGTAGTATATCACTACACGAGTATCATGTATAGTATGTGTGCCATATATTGCTGACATAGTCTGCTGATATCCTGTTTGTGTTCTCTTCCAGGGAGATGGCACGTCAGCGTAATCCCGCCTACTCTGCCGTAGAAGATGAGGAGATACACCAGAGCCTGGTGCGGGAGTATGACATACTGTTCTTCCGCACCAGTCAGAATCAGCAGGAGAGGGCTGCACTGTGGCAAGACCTTGTCCATAGGGTAAATGACATTGACGCGCATAATAGGACATATGAGCAGGTACGACATCACTGCAGTGATTTAATCAGAAATGTCCGTCAGCGTGCGTCAGATATCCACAGGCAACAGGTTGCCACAGGAGGTGGGGTGGCCACACATCCCCCCCTCACCAGACTGGAGGGGCTACTCCTAAGTGTTGTGGCTCCAGCCACGGAACAGCAACAGCAATACACCTGCATCATGATGGAGGCTGGATCCACACAGCAGCACGACATGGAGCGTGCAGGTAATATGCCATATGTACACTTGGCTGTTCTGTACACTGTTAGTTTATGCATGTGTAAGGTGTGTCCGTGGTATGTAGCTGTCAACATAGTATGTAATTGTGCATGTGTGATATTGGCAATATCAGCAGCTGACGTGTGAAAGGCAACTGGTGTACTACTGCACTGTATCATATGCAGTATCAATGGCACAGTTGTGCCCACTGACATTAATCTCGTCATTTCTGCAGGTCCCTCCGGGGTTACAGCAAGGCAGGCCATCCATGCTGGTGAGTGTGTTTAACAATACCTATAATAGTCCTGATAGTGCTAGTAACACTAGTGTAACTCAGTAGTGCTCTGTGTGTATACTGCGGGGTATGCATGTGTGCATGTGTGCAGGTGTGCCTGTCCCATGTGTGCATGTGTGCATGTGTGCAGGTGTGCCTGTGTCCACGTGTGCATGTGTGCATGTGTGCCTGTGTGCATGTGTCCACGTGTGCATGTCTGCATGTGTGCTTGTGTCCATGTGTGCATGTGTCCATGTGTGCATGTGTGCATGTGTGCATAAGTGCATCACTGGTAACATTGTGTGGACACTGTAAACTGTGTTTCCTGTCTTCCTCCCACAGGTTCTGGTGTTGCTCTGGTGTCCTGCAGCAGGGAACCTGAATCTGGTGCCACAGGTACTGGTAATGATGATATCTGTGTAATGGTACAGGAAGGTGTGTCAGGGTCCACCATTGGTCAGCCAATTGACAGTACACAGCTGTCAACCCCATCATTGCGCACAGTCATCCTGCCAGTACATCCTTTGTCACCATTGTCCCTAGGTGATGGACAGGATACAGTGGGCATTGACCAGGGTAATGTGGTATCTGTGGCACATGCTTCCCCACACAGCAGCCATGGGCAGGGTCCTGCAATGGTACCACACAGACAGTTGCCCATGGGTTCTCGTGGGAGCATCCGTGGGCATACTGCCTCTGGCAGACGTGCCCAAAGAGGTCTGTCAACCTCAGCTATGTTTCGGGCTGTCATGCAGGCACAGTCGCGTACGGAAAGGTACACCAGACAGGGTCTGAGGGAGCTGAGAGCATGTCGCACAGCCATGACTGACAGTATGCGTGACATCGTGGATACTATCCTTAATTTCACCGATGTCATAGACAGACGTTGTGGGGACATATTACAGCAGTTCCACAACCAAATGTCCATGAGCCAGGGCAATGGTGGGCGGTTGCGGCGTCGACGTGGCCGTATGCCAGCAACAGCAGCAGCTGGCAGTTGGCGCAGAAGACAACAGGGCCGCGCACGCCCCCATAGTGCCAGCAGCAGCCCCAGCAATGTGGCTCTGGACAGTCCCAACAGGGACCTGTGTCCAGTCAACACACCCCCGCTTCTGATGACAGCACCCAGTCTGGCTTAGTACTGGATACGGTCCGTAGCACCCCTGCCAGGCACAGGTACCGTGTCCGTGCCCACAGACACTGATCTGTATGACCTGCCAGGTGCAGTCTGTGGCTGTCCACAAACCCCTGTATATGGCAGCCATGAGGTGGAACTGTGTGCGTGCATACACACATGCGAAATGTTAACACCTAGGGCGACCACATACATGCACACACTGCACCAACAGTGCCCCACCCTGTACTGCTGCCCCTCACCAACACACATACACACACATGTCAATTGACTGGCAGACTCAGGCATACCTAATTCACACCCTGTGCATATGATGACACTGTGCCACCTCCTGCAATCTCCAACATCATTGCGGGAACAGGTAAACACGTTGCTGATGCACAGGGTGACTACATAGAAGTGTATTAGTAGTATCATGTTGCTAACAGTACAGTGTGCTGATATGACTGTGTGTATATCCCAGCATGCCTGATGCAGTAACTGTATGAATGTCCTGAACTGTTATCTGCACCCATAGTACGTACCAAAATGTAACAGCTGCACATTATTGCATGCTGGTGGTAAGGATGTCAACAGATAGCCACATACATGGGTAGCACAGGGGGGAAGCTAATGCAAGTAGTGATATGCAATGATGGACATGTACAGTAATGGTGTCAAGTTGCCCACAACGACTATGCAATGTGGATGTTTGCGCATGTTGATATGTGTGCAGTACCAGTGTAATCCAAATCACAATTAACTATGACATAATATCAGTTCTACCATGGGCATCTTCACTGTGCATTCCTGGGTACATGTTGATAGTGCCTACATATTTGCACTGTTACTTACTGTTAGTGTTACCCCTTCTTTGTTGTACAATGAACTACTTCCAGCCCTGCTTACTGTAGCTATGTTTGCATGCATGTTCGCTTGGGGTTCCCTGGAACACTGCTTCCACCTGCAATGCAGAGTTACAGTGCTTCTGTGGACTCCTAGTGACATCTGCATAGCGTATGATACGTATGTCAAGTTTACACATGACAGAACGTCACTGTCCATCCTGTTCGCATGTACGTTGCCTGTGACACATTGCACATGTCTTACCTGGCATTTACCCATGTGTGCAGTCATATATGCCAGTGCTATGAAACAGTAGCAGTACACCCACACATACACACCTTCAGTATGTTGTTCCCCATTGGCCCTATGTGTTGGTACTCACCATGGCAATCACACTACTAGGGTAGCATGTGCAAAGGTAACCTGTGAATCACCTCTATGGTCCAGTTGTGGTTTATGTGAGTCATGTGGCAATGTCACAGCTGCCACATGTATGCAGTCAGCCAACACCCTTGGCCAGGAATGTACAACACATGTGTGGGATGCCACCACATAGCCAATCTGGGGACTGAGCTCTCTGAACCCTGTAATGCCATACCCTGTCAGGTGGCATGTCATACTACAGTGACTACAATACAAGTCAGATATAGACACACACTGACAGCATGCTGAACACACTGGGGCATACGTGGGGACTCAGAATAGCATCCTGCCTGAGCATCACACACCTCCGCAGCTGGCACACAGGCATATGTTACGTCGGAACAGAGCACATGCCACACATGGCACACACATCCCGTGTGCCACACACTCTCAGCCTGTAGGGCTACACAACACACCTGCTACAGATGTGTCAGGTACCTGTCTTGGGCGCTGCACTGGGGTCCCGCTCAACAGGCTGTATCTGGTGAAGGTCACAGTGATATGCCTCAGGGGCACTATGGTCCACCACAAAACACATGCATACAGGTCAGTCAGAGGCATGGACACAGATGACTCAGTCATTGACCATGCCACTATGGATGACCTGAGACATACCTCCCTGGACTACATGATAGGGAACATAGAATGGATCTTTCAGCATGTGGCACGGGCCAGTATGAACCTGATCTTGGTTGCCAACATACCCTCACCAGGTATGCTACCACTATATGTAGGAAGGGTGTTGTATGTCTACATTCTGCTCAGTCTCCAGTGTCATTCAAAGGGTATCCGCTGGCTGTCAATGTGTGCTTACATGCTAGGGAAGCCACAATGATGTGCAAGGGGCAGTGTGCACGTGACACCCATGGCCCGATGTATATTGGCGAAGCTCCTTGATACACACATACTGCCTTATGCTGCAGGACACGGATTACATAGCCACCTCCACGGGTATCACACAGGTTAGGACACTAACAGTGCTGCTACACAACACCACAAGTGTACACCGCAAGACGCATGCACTGGACACTGTCCTCAGCATGGTGAACTGCAATGTCTGTGCAGTACCAGAGTCCTGATTCATGGCTCACAGGTGCAACCCATCACTGCCAGTTTATGCCTCATACCATGCCTGTCATCCCCTACACATGTAACACACATGGACAGGGGGGTGGTATCCCAAGACACCACAGATACACACACCTCCAGGTTGTTGGCACAGCACAAAGCATCAGGGCCTATTCATGTGCAGCTAACAGTTTGTCAGACTGCCATCTGGTTCATAGCCTGGCACACACAACCCTCCCATACACAGGAAAACCACCTATCCTCCATAGCAACACTGGCAATATGACAGTCTCAAGAACTGTCTTTATATGGCTGGACTGCATCCAGCCAAACATTGTGCGTGAGCATTACTGTAGCTACAACACACTAGTTGAAGGGTTCACAGCATGTGGTCACTGAATTGCAGTGGAATGACATGTTACCACTCCCACGACAGGTGGGAACATGCAGCACCTGTACAACGACTACATGTAGACTATATGGCCCAGACCAGATGTGTATCCCGTGCTGTAGGTATTTTACCATATACACCCACACTGTATAGACACATACCGTGTGCGGCCCCTGCACAGTAAGACCCAGTCATATTGTTATGCATTGCAAATACCATTTATCCACTCAAGGCATGTGTCAGACATGGTAACTACTGCAGGTCACAGGTATTTATGTGTATGTGTCACACACATACATCATGTGTGCAATGCCATTGCTGGTGTAGGCAATGGCATGCATTCAAAGACCCACACAAGGTCATAATGTGTGACACAACCACACGTGGCAGTTGTGGGTTACCAAAACATACCTATCTGTACTCTGACAATGGTAATAGACTCAGTAGCAGAGCGCACTATTGGCATTACTGGCCAACTAGCCCTGTTTGGCTGTGCTGATAGTGTGGTGACATCCCCTGTGTTTACTGGGGGAATATGCAGCATCTGGTGTATTGTAGTATTTGCCAAAAGGATCTGTTCTCTCACACTTGCATTTACACACACCCTACTACCCCCACACACACTTGCAGGATTCATACCCCTACCTAACTAGGTCATGACACGTGCGAGAAATGCATTAGTGAAGCGCACTATTCGGATTACTAGATGGTTCCTCTTTTCTGGCTGTACTTATAGGGTGCTGACATCATCAGTGTTTTGAAAGGGTAATGTGCATCAGGTAGTGTGATCTCCTGATTGCCAAAACTGACATGTTTTTCATACAGAATTGCACACACACAAACTCCCCACATCCAAACACACTTGCCACTTGCAGGTTTCAAACCCCTACCTAAATATGTTATGGCACTTGAGAGTGACGCTGTAGCAGATTGCGCTATTCTGATTACTGGTAGATGCTTCTTCTCCAGCTGTATGTATAGGGTGCTGACATCATCACTGTTTGGAAAGGGTAATGTGCATCATGTAGTGTGATCTCCTGATTTCAAAAAAGCACATGTTTTTCATACAGACTTGCACACACACAGAGTCCCCACATCCAAACACACACACATGCCATTTACAGGTTTGAAACTCCTACCTAACTATATTATGACACTCAGGAGAGAAGCATTAGCAGAGTGCGCTATTCGAATTACTGGGAGGCTTCCCTTCTCCTGCTGTACTTATAGGGTGCTGACATCATCCGTGCTGAGATAAGGGAATGTGCATCCTGTAGAGTGCTTTCACAGATGCCAAAAGGGACATCTCCCTCACACAGACTTGCACACACACTAACTCCCTTCCACACACACTGGGCAGTTGCAGGATTCAAACCCCTATCTAACAATGTTATGACATCATCCGTGCTGAGATAGGGGAATGTGCATCCTGTAGAGTGCTTTCACAGATGCCAAAAGGGACATCTCCCTCACACAGACTTGCATACACACTAACTCCCTTCCACACACACTGGGCAGTTGCAGGATTCAAACCCCTATCTAACAATGTTATGACACTCGTGACAGATGCATTAGCAGAGCGCGCTATTCGCATTACTGGGAGGTTTCACTTCTCCTGCTGTACTTATAGGGTGCTGACATCATCAGTGTTTAGAAAGGGGAATGTGCATCCTGTAGTGGGTTTTCCTAGTTGCCAAAAGGGATATTTCTTTCATACAGACTTGCACACACCCTCACCCCCTCCACACACACTGAGCATTTGTAGGATTCAAATCCCTACCTAACTGTGTTATGACACTCGAGACGGATGCATTAGCAGAGCGCGCTATTTGCATTACTGGGAGGTTTCCCTTCTCCTGCTGTACTGATAGGGTGCTGACATCATCAGTGTTTAGAAAGGGGAATGTGCATCCTGTAGTGTGTTCTCCTAATTGCTGAAAGGGATATTTCTTTCATATAGACTTGCACACACACTAGCCCCTTCTACACACACTGAGCATTTGCAGGATTCAAACCCCTACCTAACTATATTATGACACTTGAGATGGACGCATTAGCAGAGCACGCTATTCGCATTACTGGGAGGTTTTCCTTCTCCTGCTGTACTTATAGGGTGCTGACATCATCAGTGTTTAGAAAGGGGAATGTGCATCCTGTAGTGTGCTCTCCTAGTTGCCAAAAGGGATATTTCTTTCATACAGACTTGCACACACACTCACCTCCTCCACACACACTGAGCACTTGCAGGATTCAACCCCCTACCTAACTATGTTATGACACTCAAGACGGATGCATTAGCAGAGCACATTCGCATTACTGGGAGGTTTCCCTTCTCCTGCTGTACTTATAGGGTGCTGACATCATCAGTGTTTAGAAAGGGGAATGTGCATCCTGTAGTGTGTTTTCCCAGTTGCCAAAAGGGACATTTCCTTCACACACACAAACCCCACTCACCCACCCACACACACGCACTGAGCATTTGCAGGATTCAAACCCCTACCTAACTATATTATGACACTTGAGGGAGACGCATTAGCAGAGTGCACTATCAGAATTACTGGGCAGCTGTTCTGCACCTGCAGTATTTATAGGGTGCTGACATCTTTATTTCTACAGAGGTATGTACATGTAGTACTACCTGTCAGGTGGGGGATAGCATATATATGCATTTGCAGCCACCTACGTCAGGGTCAGATATGCACATCGCACTGGCAGGTTATGTTCTATACCATGCTTTGTGGCCACAGGACCTGTAACACACAACACAACCAGTCCAGAACACCACACCCACATCCAGGACACACACTTAGCTACCCTGGGAACAGTGCCGGGATATGAAGGTGTTCACATACACCATTCCAGTTGTTAACATCAGGTACATGCATATTGTGTGTGAGAACTACTCAGGCCTCTACCACTTTACCCTACAGCCACTACAATTTGTGGGTCCATGTGCTATGGCAGAACCACACACCACAGCCACATGGGGGAATACATATTGCACCTGTCCATCTGCAACGTGGGTACTCACTGTTCCACACCAGAGGTAGACCACCATTGTTGATATCTGACCAGACCCACCTTTCCCTGGACATCCATATCCCATCTCCACCCCCAGGCAAGGTTGTCACTGCACACAAACTGTATTTAGCACAAGCAGACTCTACACTTGTGAAGACTGGGGTGGACGACTTCAGAGGACCCATGCTGGGGACTATACTGGCCACTCAGCATAATCCTTGACAATTGCATTCTATGAGCATGTGTACGGTTTGCATTGATCATGCTATCCCACATATACCCATGACTGCTCCACAACAAGACACCTGTCAGGTGTACACCAGCCATATATGAGCCGTACAACAGACAGAGTGAGCTAATACATTGCAGAGCTGTAGCCCACAGAGGGAGGACATCTGTGAACAGTTCCGGCATGGCACTTCATTCACACATAATCATCACAACACAGTGTTGACACTGGAATTGTCCAGAGAATGCAGATAGGGCTCCCCTCAGTCTGTTATTGATGGCCACTTACTGTTAGAGATCCTCAGCAACCCTCTTCCAGCACACACCGACAACATGGCTGTGGCTTAGCACATTCAAACCCTGGGACCTCCACGGTGCCCCTGCTTGACAGAGGCACAGCTCACTATCCTCACACGTTGCCTTATGTGACCTACTTTACAGTGGCACAGTAGCCTACTGTACTGGGGATGCAGATGCCAAGCACACTCTGGCTGAGCTGTCATTCCCTAGGGCAACAAGCCTAGTATTGACCTCTACACCCATATGTTCAATTGTCGGATGCACAATATTTGTTGTGCTGTTCTACTGTTTGCATGTCTTTATTGCCATAGCATTCCCTGTTCCTATGACCAACTTGTGTATCTGTGGAAGATGTTTGCATATGGACGATCCACTATATCACTTATGTCTCTGTAGTCATTTACTGTGTGCACTGGGCAGATTGCTGTGTTGTGGTTGGTTCCTGAACTGACACGCATAAATACCAGATATGTGTGGCCAACTGCTAAATGGAGATATGGCCTAAGTGTGTGAGCATGCCCAGTTCAGCCTTTCCATGGCATGTTGTCTGACATATGCCTCATTTATCAAAGTGTGCGACCATGCCCAGTGTGAGCTTTCCATATGTTGCACTCTGAAGTCCACCACATATTTGGGTGTGTGTGAACTTCAACAATATCTCACGTTTATGGTTGTGTGTTGGGTGTCATGTTGTGTACTAACTGGCCAACTGCTTCGTGTCTGCCACAACAGGGATTATACTGTGCCAGCAGGGATTGCATGGGATACTTTGCAGACAGTTGTCAACATACTTTCATAATGACCTAACACTGTATTACCATATAGTGTACTGGTTCAGTACTTTCACTGTGGTGGACAATATCCTGGGCTTTAGTCCTATGACTGCTTGACATCTTCATAGTGAGCACAACAGACTGTGTAGGGGCCAGTTGTGCACATATGACCATGTTGCATTATGTTCAGATATGGACTACCTACACCAGGCTCGTCCAACATTGGTAGTGTATTCCACAACATGGGTTGACATTGGCAAACACTAGCGATGTTCCCTAGGCCATTTCTGATGCTAGTCACAGGGTGTGTTTGTCCTTCGACACACATTGTAACTGGAGTTTGCCATGACATATGTCATGGTTAGTATACTGTGCCTCCGTCTACCTCTGACATAACAGTGATACCCAGGGTTAGCCTACCATCTCCCATCCACTCATCAGGATTCCTCTTGAGGGGTGTCGATAAGTGACTCTCTGGCTGACCTGTACCGGGAGTTTACTGAAGAGTGGGGGTGCCTTCTGTGTTATGGATCATTCTGTACAGCTTGTCCTATGTATGTCAGTGCTGGGGTTCAGGTCTCTTATGTGCATAGCTCACTGCCATTCAGATTGTACAAGGTGCAGCATGTTCATTGATTCCAGGTTGGACATGGCTTCATACATCAGGCACAGCTTGCCTGTAGCTGGGCAGTATGGCAGTGTGTGGGGCTGCAGTTTGTTTACTCAGGCAACACATAGCATCTGTTCATGCTCTTTGCTACTCCTGGTGGGGTACTGTTGTGGACTTTACAGTTGATGGAGGTGTCTGCTGAGGTATATCCCACAGGGGTTATTGTAGTCAATTGTGACGCTGATGGAGGATGACTGCAGAGCCACAGTGACATCCCCTTATCTACATCTGCCAACCTTCATGTTTGGGTGGGTATATAGTATATGTTTCTGCGAACACTACAGCCACATGTTTGTCCAGTGCAGGATATCTATCACCTTTTGTCCCCAGGTCTCTCATTACATGTTAGGTATGTAATGGGTTAACACCTGTGTGGTAATTTGTGGGCACTTACTGTATATCCACGGTGGTTGTCTATACACAGTTCTGCAATTAGCTTGCTGACATGGCTATGGCTCCAGTTGTCTGTTTGTAGGTGGCCCTTTTGTGGGTTGCTTGTGTCAGCTGGTGTTCGGATATGGTGGGCTGTTTGTACTCCTCTGCATACATGTTCAGTCACAGTCCTTCCATGTTGGCCTATACCTATGGGACATATATACAGAACGGGGGGTCCCAGGACCAGGCCTTGTGGGATGCCACTCATATCTGCTTTGTAGTCTGACATGGATGCGGCATGTCTGACCATGTCAGTTCTGTCCTTGGTCTGGTTTGCAACCCCTCTACTGACATAGGAGTATATATTTAAGCTGGTGAACATATCCATACTGAACTCGTAGGGTATTGTCTAGAAGCATATGCATGGTCCAACTACGCTGTGTGGACCACATTGCCCTTATCAATGACCTTAATGACTGCTTCAAATGGGTCAAACATGTTTAGGGGCAGGATCTGCAGTTACGACAGCCACACTGTGTAGGGTCCAGTATCAGAAGGTCCACAATAGCTTTCTGTCTGCGGTACATACTGATCCTTTCCATAGCTGTGCAGACCAAGCTTGTCAGGATCCTGGGGTGGTAGTTTGCAGTATCCATTCAGGCAACACCTTTGTTGTGAAGGACCACTGTTGTTGCACACTGCTCTTTGGGTACATATCCTGTGGTGAGGCTGACATTGGGCAGTAGTGTGATTTGGCATTCCATTATTCTTGGAGTCCATGTTGGCCTCAGCCCAGGACACCATCACATACCTTTGCTGCTGTGTGTGTGTTTTGCTTTGCAGATGATGGCTGTTACCTCAGCATCTGCAATGTCAGGGGACCAGCAGTCTGTTGGGATAGATATTTTGCATTCTGGGGGGGGGGGGTGTTTGCACTGCACCTGTCAGGTTGTATGTTAGCAATATGTGTGTGTGTTTGGTATGTTGTTTGTAATATCTGTGTGATTCAGAGCATATCTGTGGATGCCCAACATGGTTCCTACCATCAGTTAAGTAAGCCTTGTGATTATCCTTAGTGTCCTGTACAATTTGTATCTTCATAGGTTCATGGGTTCATACTAGGCTATCCACCCTAGGGCATTAGTAAGCCTAGCCAGAGTGTGTGTGTCTTTCGCCACCCCTTGCTATGTGTCTATTATGGCCATTTATGAATTTCTTTACTGTGCCTCTGTCTGGTCGTGACACAGTGAAGACCCCCAATATACATGTACGATCATCCATCCACTTGGCAATATTCCTGTTGAGGGGTGTCAGTGAGGGGCTCTGCCTAACATGGATTGGGATCCTGTTTCTGGGTGTGGGAGCCTCTGGGTTATGTATCTGTCCCTCCAGCACATCTTATTTCATTATGTGTTGAGGCTGACATCTGTCACTCTCACAGCTCCAATGGCTTTGATTTCCTGTGGTGGAGCATGTCCATTACTCCTGTGTTGGACATGGCCTTGTACAACAGACATACAATGCCTCTGTGTAGGCAGTCTGTGACTGCATTCAGCTGGGGTGTCTACAGCCAGGCAGCATATGACATATATTTCACACCCTTTATCCTCTTGGTGAGGTAACTATGAGGTCTTCCGAACCGCTGCAGGTGTCACATACGGTACATCCCATATGAGTCATTGTACTAGATTATGGGTCTGATAAGGGAACAGTACAGTGGCACAGTGACCTCTGTTGATGTAGATGTGAATCCTTTCATGATACGGTGTCCAATATTGACAATCTTCCTAGCCACATTGGCATTGTGAGTGTCACATGACAGATCACTGTCGACTTGTGTCCCTAGGTCCCTGATTACTCCTTGCATACATAATGGTTTGCCACCTATGTGGTAATTTGTGTGTACCTTGTCTGGTATTTGGTGGGACATTCATACTGTCCAATGTCTTCAGGATGTCTGGGTGGAGTTCTTGTGTGTGAGAGTGTGGTCTGTCGCATGCTACAGACTGTAGAGCAGTTTTGACTACACTTAGGTGCACATGGGTGGTCTCCGCTGCTTTGTGCATTGTCATTTACCTGGCCGTATGGGTGTCTGTGCTGCATATGGATACTCCCCCTCCTTTGATGTTTTGGTCCAGCTGTTGGGGCCATAACGCATGATATGTGGTATAACCTGGTAGTGCTGGTGTGCTATCACTAGGCTTGCAACAGGCTTCTGTCACTGCACAGACATCGATGTTCTCTATAATGGGAAGTGCCTCAGGGGCATGCATATTGCAGTTTACACATCTGGCATTGGTCAGCATTACCCTTATGTTTCTTACCACTTATGTTTTCTAGGGTGGTGGGTAGTCTTTTTGGCCTTGCCTACATACGGCTCTATGGAGGTGGCAAAGGCCTTATCCAGTATCCAGACGCACAGGGGTAACAGGTGCAAGCCATCCCTGGAACAGCAGCATGGCTTGGCATGCTTGACATCTCAAGCAGATAGACATTAGACCCTCTTGGACTGACAGCTGTAACTGTGCCAGCTGTTAAACATGATCATTCTGTGTTTGTACTGTGGCATCATTCTTGGTGAGGGTTGGATGCTGCACACGGCCAGTGTCATACCGGCCTGGGGTACATACTCAGAGAGATCATCCATGTCTCTTTTCATGTAGACCAGGGAGGTACATCTCAGGTCATTCACACCAGCATGGACATCAGTACATCTTATTTCTGCTTGCTTTGGGGTGACCTGCGTACTTGTGTTATGTGGCATTTTGTGGCAGCCTACAGGCAGCTTACTCTACCCTTTCCCTTGTTCAGTCTGGTGAGTGGGACAGCAGTGTGTCTGCCTATACAGACACTTATTACAACTGTATCAGGCATGTTGTTTCTCCTTCTGGCCTGTGACTGTTTGGCACACCAGCTTTGTGTACTATGCGTTGCATGTGCTATGTTTGGAGGTTGTGGTTGCTTGTGATCTGCTTTGGAGGCTTCTGTTGGTGTGGTGTGTTTGTAATTAGGGCCTCCAGGAATGTTTTTCTGTGTTTATGTGTTTGGTTTACAGTTGTGGTAGGTCTATGTGGGACTGGGTTTGTGGTGTATGTGGTTACCTTCTCCTCCTGACTAGTTTTGACAGTACTGAGTTGGGGAGCTCAACCTCTGGTTTGGATACATGGTTGCATCTATCACATATATTTGTATTTATTGGGGGGAGTTGTGGTTGTCTGTGTACTTGGGACAGGTGTCACATTGCCTCTGGATTCACAGATTCTACTTGTTGTGGCTGGACTTAGTGGATTGTATGTGTGGACATATGTTATTGCCATACTACTGGTCAGTGATTACTTCCCTTTTTATGTTTGCTCTATCATGTGGTAGCTTCCTTATTCTCTTGCATGGTTTGGTAATGGCTGGAGTCCAGCATGCCAGATGCCTGCGTGTATGGCATTGTGTGTTGTTGTTATTTGTGATTGCATACTCCAAGCATTCCTGGCTGTGTTCATGGAATGCCTGTATAACATGTTCTGTGGTGTGTCCCATATTCTGCACTTGCACAGGGCCTTTCGTGGATTCCACATCGGTTTGGAGGGCTGCAACCTATGCTTTACACATGTTTTTCACTGTGGTATTCTGGCCAGGGACTGGGGCCGGGATGTGTATATCCAGTGTAATTACTCTATGATCTGGTCTTACCAGTGAAGGATACACTTCTCATCTTGCCATCCAGTACACATGTTGCTGATTATCATATCCAGTATGCTTACCCCTCTTGTGGGAGTGGTACGTTGTTCCTGGGCATTTTTGTTTATGGATTCTGGGAACTTTTCTCCGACTGTGTTCCTGCTAGTATAATGCTCCCGGTGTATGTCTGGGTATTTTCACTCAAGCAATATAATGTTGTTTTGGGGGCTTGAGATATTCATGTATTCCAACATAGGCCAGGTGCAGTTCCTGGTATTAGGTCAGTAGTCTGCAGCAGGCTATATACTGGGAGGCGGTTTTAGCCATTGGTATTTGACCATGGCTAATCCATGCTACTTCTTGTTGTGGTACCAACATGGGGGTGTGGTTATCCTTGACATTTATTGCTAGTCACCCTCCTTTTGAAGCTTGTTCCATGTTTTGCGGCTGTACAGCACAGTATGAGGTGTGACCTGGTAGTGTTAGGGTGGTGATGTGAGCCTTGTCCCAGTTCTCTATTATAGGACTGATATCTACATTCTCCATACTGTGTGCATTTACACTGCACACATCTTGCTGTTTAGACTTCTGGCATTGGGTAGTATTACATCTAGGTTCCTATCCCTTGTGGTACCTATAAAGGTGGGTTTGTGTTTTGAGACTTACCTATTCAGGGCATGCTGTGGGTACTGACAGCCTTTGCCAGTATCCATGGGGCATGGAATGATAGGTGCACGCCACCCCTAGCAGGTGGTGCATCATGTCATGCTCCGCATGTCTTCCCAGCCTGAAACACATTGACTCCCCTTTGACTAACTGCATTACTTCAGCCAGTTATTGCACTTGATCATCCCATCGTCATTTTGTGGCTTCATGCTTGGTGAGGGTGGATGTTAGTCAGGGTGCTCAGGTGTGCATATAGTACATGGTGTTACATTAGTTAACACGTGGCATTCATGCCTCAGGTGGTGCTGCAGAGCTGCCTCTGTCGGATGCGCATATTACACTTCCCTGTACATGTTTGTGATCAGGTCATGTCATTTTAGGCATCCATGTTATTATTTGAGTGAGTCAGAGGGGGTATCATTCCCAGGGTTCCTACTGAGCCAGTGTATGTGCTATGCGTTGCCTCTTTGCCAAGGCCAGGGCATACTGGGCACGCCTCCTTCTGCCTACTGGGGCAGGCTCAGGTTGTTCCTCCTCCCAGTCACGCTCTGCCTGTGATGGCCTTGGCAATGGTGGGGGGCTGTTTGGCCCAGCCCTATGCTGGTCCTGCTGCAGCTGTTTTCGCAAGATCACATTATGTAGCATAGCACATACCATGACAATTTGGGTACATGTAGTTGGTGTGTACTGCAAGGCTTCACCAGATGTGTCCAGACACCGGAACCGTGACTTCAGCAACCCAAACACACGCTCTATTACATTACGTGTTTGTGCATGTGCCTCATTATGGCGTTCCTGTTCAGGTGTGTGTGCGTTTCTGATGGGTGTCATCAGCCACGGCTCCAGTGCATAACCTGCATCCCCCACTAGGTGTCCGTGTGGGATGTCCCCATTGGCAAATGTCTGGTACAGCTGCGTCAAATGCCAGATGTGGGAATCATGGTAACTCCCAGGGCAGCCAGCACACACATAAATTATTATGCCCTGGGCATCACACACAACCTGGCAGTTGATGGAGGGGAAGCCCTTGTGGTTAATGTAGGCCCTACCTCGCTCACCGGCTGGTGCTTTGATGCGTATGTGCGTGCAGTCTATTGCACCCACTACCTCAGGGTATTCCGCTATTTGCTGGAAGAGATGCATATTGCTGGCCAATACCTCACGGGCATTGGGGAAATATACATGATCACCAACATGTGCTGACATGGCATCCAGGAACTGGTGCAGTACCCTGGAGGCTGATGCCTGTGATATCCCCATCATATCGCCAGTTGGTCTCTGGAAGGTACCTGTTGCTAGTATTCTTAGGCCAACACATACCTTGGTTTCCACTGGGATGGGTTCCCCTCTGTTGGTTCTGTGTGTGAGGCGTGGCCTGCACAGCTCAACTATTTGCTGCAGGAGCTCTCTGTCCACTCTATAGCGCTCTACTATCTCCAGCTCATGTAACCTGTGGTAGGTGACCCTGGGCCTGTACACTCTTCTCCGTCTCCTCAGTGTGGGTTGTCTGGCACCATCTGCATTGTCACCACCCTCAGCAAGTCGCCTATGTCTCATTATGACAGCTATGGCAGCCCCTAACATTTCTGCTCTGAGTGAAGCTTCTTCAGTTTTCACTTCTATTAGCTTACTCCTGCCTTGCAGTGTCTCTTAAGAGAAACATCCTGCACTACTGTTTGCAGAGTTTTAAGTGCTGGGCTGGGCTACTATTCTGCCTGTGTAATTGCCTGCTTCTAATTGTTTTCACCTGCTAGCTTCTGCAGTAATCCCTTCTAGCTTCCTACTAATTCTGTTGCTTCCTTTTTCCTTTCTGTTTCCTCAGGGGGGAGCAATGTGCATACTAGCAGAAACACGCTCACAGTGGCTTACACGCGCACACATGTGCTTACACGGTTCAGAATCTACTTATTCGGCTTAAAACGCACACACACCCACGCAAACTGTGTTACAAGTCTGCCAACAGCCTCCTACATGCTCAGCCTGCCCTACACGCGCGCACACCAGCGCAGTGTTAAACATCTACCAACACGCTCCCACATGCTCAGTCTGCCTTACACGCACGCACACTGCCCTACTCACGCTTCATGGCATGCACACATGTGCATGCACGCCCAGCAAGAAACTTTAGTGTAAGTAACAGTGTACACCTTCCATTTCTTGACTTTCCCACACTTATCTTGTGGCACTCCTCTTTCCCTGATCTGTGTCTGTCATCTGTCATGTTACACTGACCTCCAATGAACTGCATTTCTTTCTACCATTCCCCCCTGTGATGTCACCTATCTCCTACTCTATTCCTCCCCCTTATGTATCTCTTACACTACTCAGACTGTGCTCATTTGCTATGTGACTGTGAGATTCAGTATCTTAACCCTCATTTACATGAGATTGCCTACTAATGCTTAGTTACATTTTTTACACTCAGCTTCCCCCCTTAGCAACCACTACACGGTGGCCATGTTGTTTTTGGTCTGCTGGTCCCTGCATTGTCATTCCATGTATTGCATAAAACCCACATTTGTGGGTTTATAACCTTCATTTTTATGTTTTATACAGCGCAGCCCGTTTGCGCGGGGCTGCGCTTGGTTTACACATCGGCAATCGCCGAAAAAAAAAATATATATTTTTATTAATTTTGCATCGGGTTACCTTGCCAATGGCCACATATTTGGCCATTGGCATGCTGCCTGAGACATATGCACCCTTTATTTGGAGCTGACATGGCTCCGTTGTGAAATTTGCAGAAACGTACTCAGTTGTCAACTGAGTACATTTCTGTAGCTAAAACGTCTCTTACACGGGCTGGTTTCTGCTTCGTGGATTGCTAATATACCTCATTTGCATACCTTTCGGCTGCAAGTGAGGTATTTAGCATGTCCACGCCCAGTCCGTGTAAGAGACGTTTTAGCTGGTCTCTTACACGGAGTTTACGGCTGTTCCTGGATCGCGAGGCTTGCATGGAGTGTTACACGTCTCTTACACTCCGTGCAAGCCTTCGTGAATCCTGCCCAAAGTATTTAGATTGCTGTTTTTCATATGTGAGATAATAAATGAATTGTATAGTGGCAGCAGAGAGCTCTACCTGAAAATAATATAATTTATGTTACTCATTGCTCATTGTGAGTGACATAATCTATGCTATTAGTTTACAGGTCAGGTTGACAAAACTAATATATGCTAAGAAGCATCATAGAAAGTCTTCTATGCTTTAGTTTGGTTCATTATCTTTTCCTTCATTTCTGAAGTTGGGATTGGCATTGAAATGATATTGGGAGGAGTGAAAAATAATACTGTATTTAGAAGATAGTTGTGAAAAGTAAGTAAAGGGCTGTGCTTCTCCTTTAGACTAACGTTCTGAAGAGGTGAACATTTGGTATCTAATCATTGTCAGGAAGTTTATCTTACTTTACTTGAACCTGTAGACACAAAGAGCCTTAGTGGTGGATTGTTCACATCCTTATGGACTTTGGGTATCCCAAATATAGTAGGTACCAATGGATTCTTAACATTTTGGATCGGTCAAATATTTGTTTAACATTTATTCTGTTATATATGCTATTATATATTTTTATTAATATCCTTATTTAATATGTTTTTATTAGTCTAGCATTAAACCAAAGGAAGTAATTGTTTTAAGAACTAATTACTTATGGATATGTTCATTGGCCAAGGTACTGACATCACAATTTTTTGTATATTTAAATATATTAATTGTTTGTACTTCAGTTCTGATCAAGTTTTTGTTGAGAACAAAAGCTCTTAACTGACAGATACTTAAATGTTTTTATTATGCCTTCGACATGAGTGTTTTTTATTGGTTATTAAACTATATGGTTGTGACTGGCACTGGAGGGTTTCTTGATGGTTCCATTTCATACTGTGTTCTTTGGTTGTTAGCAGTTCTTTTTTTTCACAGTGGTGGCTACAATTTTTTGGTAATTGATTTATAAGTACATAAGTTGTGATTACTAAGTTCTAGTCTGAGAGCCTTCAAGGAACTCATCCTTCATAAAACAAGGATTATCGAAATATGAATCAACCTGGTTATCAAGACTTTTATTAAAAAACACTCCAGATTTTCAAAATTATATATATATATATATATATATATATATATATATACACACACACACACACACACACGCACACACGCACACACACACACACACATGCACGCGCGCACACACACACACACACACACACACACACACACACACACACACATGTATTTATATATTTGTTCATATAAATTGGACTGTTTTGAGCTATATTATGCAAAACATCTCATAATGTGTCTGTGAAGTGAACTAATAAGTTGTTGTCTAACCTAAACCTTTAAAGCACTTTGTGTGACTGTGGCAACCCCTTCTCCTTAGGTATACTAATTCTAAAACTACTGTATATCAGATTAGGGGAGTGATTTACCTTGAGTTTCCTTATTTTTCTTCAGTTGCTAGTGCTGTATTCACCCAACCTCTTTTTTGCTTGGTAGATATTTGTTCACTTCTTATTGTAACAAAAAAAAAAACAAAAAAAAAACTGGAAAAGCACAACGTGTGACAAAGTGGTAATTCCAAACTAATAAAACACCAAAACTACTCTGAGACAAAACCCTTGAACATATATGTCAATTAGTGAATCTTTGTAACACTGATTGTGTAAAAGTTCGTTTTATTCATAAAACCAATGCAAAACATCCATAGATTCCAAGACAGAATTTGGTAAGCGCTTTTGTCTGTCCAAATGCAGACTTTATCGAAACAAATAAAAACTGATAGTAAAACATTTAAATAGTTCCATCAATTAAGACATCATTAAAAATTAAAGTGGTAACAACTTGCAAATACCTATACCTTCCTAAAGAACTGAGGCTTTTTTTATTAAAACTGGTTTTAAAGAAATATAGTCATTCATGCCTGGGAGTTGCAGGCATTCAATCGAAGTTGCCATTGCACCTCACTCTTTTCAATTCTGTTAGATCAATTACCCCCTCTGGCTTACTTTGAAATAATTTCTAAGATGCCAAAGTGAAATCCTAAATAGTTAGAACAGGTAGTAGTGTGCCTATACAATGCATTATTAGTGTTTTGAGTGTTAATACTGTATCTGTGTTCATAAATTCTTTTTATAAGGCCTCTCTCTGTCTTCCCTATATAAAATGCATTACACCCTTTACACACACACACAGATATACTAAGCCATTACTGTAACAACTGCCTTTTGCAAGCTGAATTTTCCTAACAGGTTCCCCTACCCAAACCTCATTACTCTTCATGACAAAAGCACAATAAGAACATGTACCACATGGTTTTGTACCTCTACCAGTATTTTTCCTAAGGGGGTGCTCCAATAGATGTTTAATGTTGTTACCAACCTTGAACGTGAAATTCGGACACTTCCCTAACTTATCAATGATCTCTTTGTTGGTTTCCAAAATAACCCAATTCTTCTTCAAAATCTCTCTCACTTTGTGTCCAAAGGACCCGTATTGGACAACCATGTTATACACTTCTTTTTGATTATCTAAAGTAGTGTTCTTATTATTTGAATTGGTACCACTAGATGGAGGGTTAATCTCATTTAATCCTAACAAGGGTGTGTATTTTGTCCCCCATCCCGCTATAATCTCTTCTCTTGTCTGCGTAACCAGGTGGAAGGGGTAGCCTCTGGCCTAAAACATATAAGTAAGTTTATCTAGCTCTAATTTCAAGTTGGTTAGTGTGGAGAACATTCTAGCCCCTCTAATCATCTGTCCCCTGATAATATTCCTCTTGACAAAATGAGGGTTTTGACTGTTGTAACTCAAAAAGCAGTTGGAATAAGTAGGTTTACGGAATACTGCTGATGTAAATTTTCCCAAGTCATGATCCTTAGTAATTTCTACATCTAAATAATCAATGGTCTTGTGGTCAAAAACATGTGTAAATTGAAAATAGGTAGTGAACGAGTTGATATATGCAACAAAGTTATCAGCATTGTGACTATCACTCTTTCATAAAATAAATATGTCATCCAAATATCGGACATACATTAACCAATTGTTAGTGTAACCTGAACTAAAAATAAATTTTTCTTCCCATTTAGACAACACTAAATTTGCATATATGGGAGCACAACTTGCCCCCATTGCTACCCCTTTCACCTATTTGTAAATGTCATTCTCAAAGGTGATGAGATTGTTGTACAAAATTTGTTCCATCACTTCCATAACATTATTATTTCTCAATTTAGTGTAATGTGTCAAAGCTTCATGAAAAAATCTAGAACAATCTTGTGGGAAATAGAAGCAAATAAATCTACGACATCTATAGTAGAGAAACCTGTAGATTCATGAAAGTAATCAGCCTTGGTTTTAGTTAAAAAGTCCCATGAATCCTTGACAACATGTTTGACTGATTTAATGGCATCCTTTACTAGTCTGTCTACAAAAACCGCCAAGGGATAAGTGGAACTGTTTTGTCCTGCTACTATAAGTCTGTAAGGAGGGTGGTTAATGTTCTTATGTACCTTTGGTATTCCAAATACTGTTAGAATTACAGGAAATGTGTTTTGTAAAAAAATATATAATCCTTCATTGATAACCCCTTGGTACAAATTGTCCTCTAATAAAAGTTGTAATCTTCTGTCTGCTGTGTGGATTTAATTTAAAGAAACAGGTTTGTATTTTTCTTTACCCTGTAACATTAAAGTTAAGTCATTTACATAATCCATTTTGTCCACCATCACCACTCCTCCCCCCTTATTAGGTTTTATAACCCGTATGTGGTTGAATTCTCCTAGATTGTTTAACACTTCTAATTCCTCTCTAGTTAGGTTGTAATATGTGTTTCTATGTGTCTGGTGTTGTAGATGTATCTCTTTTGTACAAATTCTTTCAAAATTTGCCAACTCTGGGATTAATGGGGGGTTGTATAAACTCTTCCTTCTAAATCCGGTGAGTCTTTGGTTGTGTTCACGTCCTTCTGGGAATGTCATCTGAAAGTTACATTTTCTAACAAAAAGCTTCAGTTCAATCAACACGTTAGAAATATCTGGTTTACTCAAGGGGACAAATTTAAAACCTTTTTCAAATAGTACGAAGTGCTCCTTGGTTATAGCGTCATCAGTATAATTAAAAATGTTTCCCTTGAAAATTAGAAATAATACAGTTGAATGGTAAATTATCTATCAGTACCTGTTCTGGTTCTGGTTGTTCCATGGGGTTCCCCTTCCTCTCTGAGGTTGACCTGTCGGTATCTGGGCTCCCACTAAAAAATTCTGCCTATTTCTACTCTAATTTAGTATTCTCTTGGACCTACATGGTGGGGATATTCTTGTTCAAACACTTCATCAACTTCCGTGTTGTGGAAGCCTGGTTGTGAATTAAATGCTCCCCTCCTATTATCATAATTGGTAGGTCCTATACTCAAATTTTCAGTACCTCCCCAGTTCCTATCCGTGTCAGTTCCAAACTAACTTTTTGGTAGGGGGTAAGCTTCCTTTTGCCTGTATTCTATCTCATCACGTTTTAAATTTTTCTGTTTCCTGGCCATATTGTTTTTTACCTGTTCTTCTATGTTCACAAATATTTTATCATATTTAGCCTCAAAATTGTTAAAACAATCATCTTTCAAAATGTCATTATTTAAGAGGTTCACTTCATTTAACAAAGTTTTAATTGTTGTTATTAACTTTAATTATGAAATGCAAGAGTTCCAAGCCATGTCTGTCGAACATGGCTAACAGTTCATCTACTTCTTGCTGTCCCACCAATAATCCGTTAGGAAATCTTCTCATTCTGAGCCCCATTGGTACTCTCTGCACCTTTATACACTCTGCAAGGTATGCATTATCAGTTTGAATATTATGTACCTTGCTAAGTTTCAGTTCTAAGTCATAGAGTTTGTTGTAAATGTCCACCATTTTTTCCTTACGAACCTCATTGAACAACACTGGCTCGTTGCTGATCCATTGATTGAAACATGTGAAACGGTTACTGTTTTGTGAGAAATTATCTCTCTCACGTTGCCCACAAGGAATAATATCTTGACTGGACTGCCCCATTGTGTTCTCATTAACCAACAGACCAGTACCGTTGATCCCGGAAGTAGTAACAGTTCCTGGTTGTTTGAAGGACCCAGAGAATCCTGGGAATTGCAGTTTGTCTATTATTGTTTACATGTGCTGACATTGTAGATTCAACAGTTTAGTAAGCTGGTCGATTACTCCTACTTCGTTGGTACCAACAATAGTACCATTCTCAAAGTCCCAAATTGGGTGCGTTGTTAAAACTATCAGCTGGAACGTGGTTGTCTATTCGGACCGATACCCAAGTTTCCGTTCCAAGTGCTACATTCAATGAAGTCTCAAACCACACAAAACAAAACTGGAAAAGCACATGTGACAAAGTGGTAATTCCAAACTAGTAAAACACCAAAACCACTCTGAGACAAAATCCTTGAAAGTAAAATATGTCAATTAGTGAATCTTTGTAACACCGATTGTGTAAAAGTTCCTTTTATTCATAAAAACAAAGCAAAACATCCATAGAGTCCAAGACAGAATTTGGTAAGTACTTTTATTTGTCCAAATGCAGACTTTATCAAAACCAATAAAAACTGATAGTAAAACATTTAAATAGTTCCATCAATTAAGACATCATTAAAAATTAATGTGGTAACAACTTGCAAATACCTACACCTTCCTAAAGAATTGAGGCTTTTTCGATTAAAATTGGTTTTAAAGAAATATAGTCATTCATGCCTAGGGGTTGACAGGCATTGCAATTCACTCTTTTCAATTCTGTTAGATCAATTACCCCCTCTGGCTTCCTTTGAAACAATTTCTAAGATGTCAAAGTGAAATCCTAAATAGTTAGAACAGGTAGTAGTGTGCCTATACAATGCATTATTAGTGTTTTGAGTCTTAATAGCATATGTGTGTTCATAAATTCTTTTTCTAAGGGCTCTCTCTGTCTTCCCTATATAAAATGCATTACACCCTTTACACACACACAAATATACTAAGCCATTACTGTAATAACTGCCTTTTGCAAGTTGAATTTTCCTAACAGGTTCCCCTACCCAAACCTCATTAATCTTCATGACAAAAGCACAATAAGAACATGTACCACACGATTTTATACCTCTACCAGTGTTTTTCCTAAGGGGGTGCTTCAATAGATGTTTAATGTTGTTACCAACCTTGAACGTGAATTTAGACCCTTCCCTAACTTATCAATTATCTCTTTGCTGGTTTCCAAAATAACCCAATTCATCTTCAAAATCTCTCTCACTTTGTGTCCAAAGGACACGTATTGGACAACCATGTTATACACTTCTTTTTGATTATCTAAAGTAGTGTTCTTATGATTTGAAATCGTACCACTAGATGCAGGGTTAATCTCACTTAATCCTAACAAGGGTGTATATTTTGTCCCCCATCCCGCTATAATCTTTTCTCTTGTCTGCGTAACCAGGTGGAAGGAGTAGCCTCTGGCCAAAAACATATAAGTAAGTTTATCTAGCTCTAACTTTTCTAACTTTTACACAATTGGTGTTACAAAGATTCACTAATTGACATATTCTACGTTCAAGTATTTTGCCTCAGAGTGGTTTTGGTGTTTCACTTCTTATTGTGGTAATGTGTAAATGCTTGATATTGTGTTATTTTGTGCCACTCAAGATCAATAGATGTCTAAGACAGAGTGATAACTATGTTACCAGTGTAAGGATGAGCAATTTTTCTTGTATGAGTTAGAGTCACCCTGAAGTGAGAATATATAAGTAAGGGGGCTTAGAGGCCAAAGCCCTAACTCACATTAACTTATGTAAAATTACTTATATTTTTGACTAATGCAAATTTTCATAAACTCCCGATAAATATGACTAAATATATTTAGTGCTTATATGTACTTAGTTATCAGTTTTCATGCTGAAGTATTCTATTTAAAACTCCTTCATTTCAGTGTAATATACACCATAATCTTTACTTTTATCCCATACTTAATTAATTTTCCCCCACATTTACAACTGCAGTTTCACAGTTCCAAGAATATTGCAGTTAAGTTCTTCAGAGTTTTCATATGACACGTTTTATCACACCCTTTATCAAGGCTCTGCTGTTATATCCTTTCACCAGACTAGTGTGTTTCAAACCAAGTATTTTAGAATTGGACCCATAGTATACACCTGGAAACTTACAAGTGATTAAACATTAAAATTATTTTTAAATGCTAGAGTTCCATAGGGTCAGTACAAGGCTAGCTGTCCCTGTTGGTCATTTTAAACCCAGTCAATTTTTATTTCAGGGATGACAATCAAATATGTTGTAACTGAGAGGTAAACACCCTAACGATAATACTAATCTTAATATCTACTATTAATAGTAGGATTACACAGTAGAAATGTTTTGTAATATGTAATATGTATTGACTTCTTCATGCTATTAGCACTCAAAAAGAAATTGCAAAAATATTTATGTTTTCATACGTGAGTTCTACATGTATCAAGCATAACCCTAGATAGGTCATCACGTACCCCATTAAAATCTCTGAAGTGGTAACCCTCTCAACTCAAAGCTGATCAGCAAGGAAAAAAAAGTCTGCTCAGTGTTAAAAAAAAAGGTTTTTCTCTGTTGAAACTGTAGGAAGCTGCTTGCTACTGATATAACGAGAAGTTTACTACAGTTAATTCACTACACACTAACAATTTCAGCTATTTGGCCATGATCTCAAATGCAGTATTGACTTTTACTTATGAAGATTATACTGCACTCCCCCATCATCCACACATGCTGATCACATCCCCTAACAGCCCGCATCTCCTGACAG
Organism: Protopterus annectens; assembly: GCF_019279795.1. NCBI lineage: Eukaryota > Metazoa > Chordata > Ceratodontiformes > Protopteridae > Protopterus > Protopterus annectens. The sequence continues at coordinate 347,110,546 of NC_056734.1, read as the reverse complement.
CCTGCACCCTTTACCCTAGCCTAGTTATGGCTCTGGGATCTAGCATATTGGAATCTTATTTTATTGGTTTCAAATTCATGGATTTCAGATTCTGACATAATGTCTAAAATGTGATCTCCCACACAGGTGAATATTGTCATTTGGTACAATCCACTTCTATTTTCAAAAGATAATGCAGTTGAATCAGCCACAAACATTTTCGCGGCTGCAGTCCAAAATCATCCCAAGAGAATGATTTTCTGCTGTGTATGTAAATAAATCAAATTATAGAATTTTGAATGTTGTTTCTGAAACTAAATTTCCCAATACCATTTCAGCTTACTGGTACAATAGTACTGTGGCATATCTACCAGAAATTATCTGAATACTGTGGTTACAAGTCACAGATAATCTGATAATCTGATAGTATGCAAAGCTGGGCAAGTGGCTTTGTGTATAATGCAAGGTGGTCCCAGCTTATGGACCTCTTGCTGTTCATTCACTCAGTGTTTCACTACTCAACAGCAAGGGTTGCTGGAGCTGCATCTAAGCATGACAATCTAGGAGCATTACGTAAATGAAGGCATTTACATCTCAGTGCACTGACCTGTAAGGATTGTTACATATTACATTGAATTTCAGACGTGTATTACACAGGATATGAACAGAGCAGTTCAGAGTGTGCATAAGTACAAATAAGCATTCCAATACAAATCTTGGGCAGGTAAAATAGAGCAGTACCTCCATGATCAGAGTGCCAAAATAAGTAAGTAGTGAAGAGCAGTGTAATGTGTGTGTGTGTGTGTGTGTGTGTGTGTGTGTGTGTGTGTGTGTGTGTGTGTGTGTGTGTGTGTGTGTGTGTGTGTGTGTGCGCGCGCGCATACACATGTTTGGATACATGGTCACTCTATGAATCATCGGTGGATTAGTGTAATTACTTGTGTCTGAGTGCTTATTGTAAGGGTATGCATATATATATCTACGGATCTACTTTTATTAGTCAAAGTTACATTTCTACGACTAACAAAAGTACGACCTGATTTTCACAAAAGTGCACTTCAATGAAAATGCACTTTCACAAATTCTGGTTCAGTGAACCGGCAATAAAAATAAAAAAGGACACTTTAAAGTCCATTTTGTTACAGTGGGGATAAGAGAATATTCTTGTTTCCCCACTGTAGTGCAATCCTGGAATTAGTATATATAATGTAGCAGAGGTGTGAGGGATGCAGGGGTGCTTGCCCTCCTGCAAAATGAACTTTAAAATGTCCTTTTTTTATTTTTTATTGCTGGCTTGCTGAACCATAATTCACAAAAGTGCACTTTCGCGAAAGTTAGGTCATACTTTTGTTAATCGAAGAACAGTAACTTCGACTAATAAAAGAAGACTTATATCTGCATGTGTTTGATGCTCAATGTGGCTGATGTGAACTGAGAGTTCGCAGATACAGAATGGCTGGCACTAGATATAGGTGGAAAGATCTGCATCTGTTAAAATATATATTTCTTATACACATAGTGCTACAGGTGGATTCCTCAAGTTGTATGAGCCATGTTTTACCATTAGTGTATATTTTCTTGCACTATGGTTATTTCATTCCCAAGCCATGTTTTACCATTAGTGGTACATGGATATATATATATATATATATATATATATATATATATATATATATATATATATATATATATATATATATATATATATATATATATATGTGTGTGTGTGTGTGTGTGTGTGTATACGTGTGTGTGTGTGCATACACTGTAGCGGACAGATTTTCCAACATGTAGAGAGAATGACATTATTTTAGTAATTTTCTTTCAATTTTCTGTAGGTGTGCATATCTGGACTTTATCCCAGGCAATTGTTAAATGAGCTGTCTAATTTCTAACTTTCATACTGTGTATGTGTGTGTGTGTGTGTGTGTGTGTGTGTGTGTGTGTGTGTGTGTGTGTGTGTGTGTGTGTGTGTGTGTGTGTGTGTGTCTGTATGCATGTATATGCATCTGTGTGTATCTAAGGCTGTGGGGTATACCTTTGTGTTGTCCTTCAGATAGCTGAACTGCTTACTGTGACAGGATGGCAGGAGTTTAACTGAATATTTGTTTAAACTGCTTCTCTGAGTAACTCATAAATATGCAAATTATATGGTCCATCACCATACAGGTTGTGCATGACTATGAATTTAATTAAATTATAGAAATGCAACTTGCCTTATCTGAGCAGAGTGAGTTACAGTAAGGCTTGTTTCTAAATGTCACCTCTATTCAGCTGAGTGGTACAATGGCAGTGATATCTTAAACAGCAATAACCTGGTCATGGCCTGCAGCCTGGGTACAGGAGAGTCACCTCTGTGAAGCAGTATAAATCTCCAAGGCCATTTCTTTTCTCATAGCATGCACTGTTGTGACCACTAACTAATAAGGACCAGGTAGGATGTCGCATGCACCCTTGAAGTATTAAAGGTGCCTGGACAAACGCTGTATGAGTTAGTCACACAGAAGTATGTCACAAGTTTATTGTTATAACTCTGTGCCTGGGTTACTTAGGAATGAAGGATTTAAAGGTACAAAACCACACAGAGGAATGCAGTATGAGACTGAAGACTATCTGACTACTCTGTCCTAAATTCCCTGTTCCCCTAGGTAGACAGAAGATAACATCTGCCTCTGTCAAATGAGGCAGCTCTGGAAAGAGGGGGGCACACCAAATGAGGAGTTATGTTGTACATAGCCTTCACTAGAATAATGTCAGAACAAATGATTCAGTAAGATGGTTGGTCAGTGGCCAGCTACCCAATGATCATCTCAACAAGGTATAAAAGAATCTCCCCAGAGCCAAGATGTCTCCCTTTGTAAAGTGATGCACAGATATATGTATGTAAATGTTGATGCTGAATGCCCACAGACTAGGCATTCGGAATACATTCACTGTATGTTTTCCTGTAATGGGGAGTTGACTTCTATAACACTCAGAGGTAATTTATGACAAATGCTATACAACATATTTCTAAAGATATAGTACATATCTGTTCTAGGCATAGTACATAAATGTAATGCTGCTACAGATGGAGAATGCTGCATGGCAAGATATCCAATATCATGTCATTTATTGATGTCATGATCTGAATGTTTTTCTTATCTTTTATCATTTCTGCCAATAAAACAACAGCCGGAGTTCAAATATTAAACCTCAAAGATAGCTACATGGGATAGGTAATGGTCTGATATTGATCAATGTTACCTTATGTGTTCTGTCTGCACAAATAACGGTAGTTATTTTAATATGGGAGCATGAGTCCTCTCAGGCCATAAACTTTCAGCCTATATCAAAGGACTTCATAACCATGAAAGTCAGATGTCTTCATCAGAATACAAATGATACAGCTGCTTTGAGAAAGTTAGATTTTACTGATGGCTTTTAACATTCCATTTTTAAAATGATGGTTGTTAATGTGCTATAATGACACCTGAGACCCTACTACCTAACTGAATGTTAGCAACAAATGAGGAAATGTGCCAATAATCAACTTGCTATTTGCCTCTCCCTTTACAGATGAGAATAATGTAGTCTGAGTTCAAATATATTGATAGTACCTTACAGGTAACAAAACTATTCATGGACTGTCTGCATCAGGGGTGGCCAATGTTATTGAGTTTTCTTCTGATATATCAGTTTGAGACTCTAGCTTTAAGTCAGACTTTCTTCAGGAGCCCCAGTGGGAGCCTATTTGATGTTTATGCTTTATGAATGCCAGAATTAGTTTTTACTCAAGATACTTAATTTCTGCGAAAATGCATCTCTGTTTTCTGTTTAAAATGTATGTGGTTTATATAAACCTTGTTACAATTTTGTGCAAGAACATTTTGTTTCTTTACATCAGAGCACAAGCCAGACAATAAGCAGCAAAACTCTTTTATGTTTCCCACTCTTTTAAATTTCTGAATACAGTATCAGCAAGTAGCATTGGTGTATTATAACATATTTTGGCTTTTTAACACCACAGGAAAACTTACCTCCTAGCAGCATAAATCAAACAGTGTCAGATGTGACTACTATTTTATGTTTAAAGAATCTTGGAGCTGTGCAGGACAAAAATGATTTGTTATTAAAGTTGACATTTTGTGCCGAATTCCGTTAGTTGATGTACAGCAGACAAGCACCAGCATGTGAGCAGATTTGGATGACCTTGGCAACACATTTTACTTCTGGCTGTTAAGCAAATCTTTGACAAAGGAAATTGTTGCCATGTTTCATAAATACATTGTGTTGACTCCAGTTTTAGATTTTTTACATTAACTATAGCATCAGAGGCTATCATTAAAAAGAAAACTGATTTGACATCTGAAATCGCAGATAATGCTGATGGCAATATGTAAAATTTATTAAGACAAGACAGTGGATCACAAAGGCTTTACTGTGCATCCCTAGGATATTTCTGGTGCATGTGTGGTAGGCAGAATTATGAACTATTTAGATAATCAAGCTTTTTATAGCAGAGAGAGTCGAATAATTGTGACATGTTAGCATATAGCAGTTGAATGCCATGATAGGGTCTAAGTTGTATCTTGCTGCTAACACTATTTAATTCCACCTGTTGCCATGTGAGACTAGTTTTTATGCGAGATTACTTACACAAAAATAGTTTTGCTGACTAGAAACAAACAGTGGTCAACACAAATCCTTTTCAGACTTAACCCGAGATGAGAGCACAGTCTGATTAAATGACTTGCTCAGTGCCACATAGTAAGCAAATGGAAATTCTGGGAACCAAACCCAGAAGTGCTACAAGGACATCTTGTTAACATGGGAACAATTAGAATGAATGTCAGACAATAGTTTTATGAATTTAAAATCATAAACGTTGAATCATGAAATTAGAAACTAAAACATTACATAGACTACATCACAACAAGCATGTCTGAATATACAAATTTTGAAATACATAAAAATCCTTACCGTCTATACAGCTTTGCTCTCATCACTGCCCCTGCAAGAGCAACTTGAAAGGTATATTACTAATTTAGTTGCCTGTAACTCACTGCATGACATCAGTTCTGTCTTACTGCTGGCTGTCTTGGTACTAAAGGGAAGGACACACATCTTCTCCTAACTGCTGATGCTAAAATGGTGCTGAGATGTACAATTTTTTTTATGTTTATAGCTTATGCATTGCAATTTAATATAGTAAATTGAAGGGAACACCTAAAGATAGTACAGTCATAGACCTGGCATGCATTTCTCTGCATTTACATTTGCAATTTCAAAATTCAAGGATTACAGTTATAGTTCTCAGAATTTCAAAAGCATCAATTTATAGTACAACCTTTACAAGCAACCCAGACTCCCTCATTCATCACTTTATCTCTGATAGTTTCTATGTGCAGTTATCCCTGTAGTTTCATTTGAGGATCATCAGTTTTAGGCAGTTGTTTTACTAACTATTAATGGTAAGCCTGAATGACTTATCTTAGCCATACAGGCATTCATATATGTTTATTCATTGGATTGTTGTTGAGGAAAAATAAGCATCTATTGCATATTGGATCTGTGTCCATATCCATGAACAAACTACTTCAGATGTTTGAAAGGACTTGAAGACTGCCACACTGCAAAAGAAAGGGGTTGTTATGCTTCTAATCACAATAATTATCGATAAATCAAAACACACACAGACATACTTCTCAACCTCTTAATGCTAGAAATCTGGATAAAGCCTAAAATAATGGGGGGGGGGGTGAAGGCCAAAAAATAGGGACAGATTTTAAATATTGCTCTTATAAACATAGAAAGTTGGTAGAATAACAGGATTTATATTAGCATACATTTTCTGAAGAATATGAAGCCTGAAACTTAATTATTTGTCATTATTTGGTAATTTTTAGTGACTTCAATCCTCTGCGATTTGCTAGCAAACCACAGATTTTTATGAGGAACAGACCAAATATTTGAGGCAAAAATCTGGACATTTTGCAAAAATCTGTACAGTTGAGAGGTATGCGAGACAAACACTTCAATTTAGTGCTTTCTTATTTATTGCATTAATTTCAGAAGAACTCAAGAAAATACTACTGTGTTGCATTACTCAGAGAAAAGTCATGTGACTTTAAACCCACCACATAGTAAAAATTGCCCTAAAACAAGTGAAACACATTTGACCCATAATAAAATAGTATAAAAAGTGAAAGATGTGTAGTATGTCAATAAAACATTCAATGCTGTATGCGTCTAGAGCACATTTAGGGAGGTATTCATAGTCTGGGGCTTTGGAAGTACATAGCAGTCATGTGCAGACAGTGGCTCTATGTGGTTATGTAAATAATGTTAGTGAAACTCAGTTGCATTAATTACAAAAAAAGAAAGCAATTTCTATGATCACAACCACTTTTCATAAACATGTAAGTTGTACAAAGTTCATCTTTTCATACATGCGAAATATTTCACATAATCTTAAATTGTGCCATGGCATATTTTGGACAAGCATGGCTGAGTGCAGTCAAGCTGAAAGCACTATAGAAAAGCTGTAAACTGTGCAGCAGCTAAGAGGTTTTTTTTTTAAGTGCTTTTTCTTAAAGGGGTATCCTTTTGTAGCTACCCAGATAGTTTTATTAAAAAATAGATGGGGGATTGATAGTACAGATTAAAAAAAAAAAAGGGAGTCAAAACAAAGAGGAAAAATCAAAAGGGCTTGAGTTGGAGGAGGGAGAAAGGATGGTCAGTATGTTTTTGTCAATGGCTAAACTTCACCATTTTTCAAAGATTTTTTAAGAGGTTAGTGTGGGTAGGAAATAGGGAAGAGGTTGAAGGAGAAATAGTAAGGAAGAAGGGCTGAGGACATCCCAGCTGTGTACCTAGTCCACAGAGCCTCAACCACATCCACAGCCAGATAGTGTTGCATTGGAGGACCCCAATGTTGAGGGGGTAGGAGCCTATGTTGGTACAGTGGTCAGCACCAACTGGGTGAAAGTGTCTTCTACATGCTGAAGAGAGGCTTCATCTGGATGAATTATCCTGTGTGCTACCTCTGCCAGTACAACCTCAACCAAACTCCAAAGCCCCTTTTCTGTAAGGCTTGTCAGGCTACCACATGCTGGAGTGCCTGCAGGACTGGCTCCTCCAGTCTGGCACTGCAAGGACATCCACAGATGGGCAGAGTGTAATCTCTCCCTAGCTTGGGAGGTATATGCCTGGTCTGCTCCTGAGGGTTTTGAACCTATATAAAAGAAAACAAATGGGAGAAATAAAATGCATATGAAAAATAAAAAGAGAGAGAGAGAAGGGTGGGGAGAGACAAAACAGAAAAAAAGCACAATAAATCCAAATTTGCTTTTAATGCAAGGCAGCATCACAATAAACTACTGCAGAAAAATATCTTTATTGAAGCAAATGTGTGTATGGGAAGCATTTATGCTTACAACTGAGGGCAGTGATTCAGGAAGTGCTTATATAACTGGGAAGATGAATTGAAATAACAAGGGATTTTTTCTTTGTGAAGTGTTATGTCTTTCAATTATGTACTTTTCAAACAGGCTTTATAGTACCCAGACAACAAACAAGAAATAAATCATTAATCAGTGCAGTTAATCATGGTTACAAATGACAGTCTAACACATTTCTCTTCATCTGTTTCTCTCTTTATTTACATTTCTTTCAGCTGCAAAGGTATAACAACATTGCCTACAGGATTACTATTGAAATTATTTTTAAAAATGCATTGCTGTATTCCTGCTTATGCTTCGCTGAATTCTGTATAATAATTTGGACTATCCATAGCTGAATAATAAATACCTTCTGGACACCTTTTATACTTATTTTTCTAATTTCTGCAAATCTTTTGGGCATCTAATACCATGACGGGAATGGAGTCCATTCCTAAGTCAAAAAGTTCATGAAATTAGTATTGTTTCAGTCTTTGATGTCAGCCAAATGTGCTCTTCACAGCACCCACAATGTTCCCAGTAATGACTCCTGCAATTTGTATGGGGTTACATGGATTAGTAACATATCTAAATATGATTATAAATTCTTTTTTATAAGACCAGTTGCTCCTACTACTATTGGAACTGTCTGGGTATCTTTTTTCTACATTGCTCTTGTTTATGCCTGCAGATCCTGGTATTTTATGACTTTGTCTCTCTCTGTACACAAGACACTGTAGTCACTGGGTGTGGCAATTTCAATGATCAATGCTACTTTTGTCTTCTTTTCTTGGACCACTATATCTGGTTTTCTAGTATCTATCTTTTGAATTGTTGGTATTGGGTGATCCCATGCGATATAAACTTCATCATTTTCTATGACGCTTTGTGGTTCATGTTTCCAGTGTTTTTCAGCCACTTCCATACCATAATGTTTGCACAATCCCCAGTGCAACAGTCTCGCCACATTAATATGCCTTTCAGTATACAGTCCTTCTGTCATTAGTGTGTCATAACCAGCAACAATGTGTGTGACTGTTTCCAGTTTGGTTTTATAAAACCTACATTTGTCTGTTTCTCCCACATGTTCAATGGACTTTGTAAACCAGCATGTACGTAGCCCACTATCTTGGTTTAAATTCACCTCTCCTTAAACATTCCTGCATTTGTTCTTGATCAACACGAGGCTCTTGCAGAAGTTTTCTATACTTGCAACTATATTTATGTTTTTTTCCACATTTCTTGCCTTCTCATCTGGTCCTTCACCTTATATTCTTTCTTTTGTTTTTTGGCACATTAAGTTGCTGACTGGTTTTTATTTACTTCTGGTTTGATTTGCATTATACTTACCAGAAGAGTCAAGCAGATGTTGCATTTGTCTCTCCTGCTGTTGGAAATTATATTGCATCTCTTCCTCAGCTATAAGTAAAAGAGAGAGAAGGATAACCTTGCTTATGTATTCCACATATACACTTTTTATATTCTCTGTACGTATTTATTTGTCTTTTTCTTTCTGATTTTAACTGTTGTATGCATGCATGTTCTACTGAATTGTGCAGGATAATAAAGGAATATGAAATGAATCTTGCATTTTTGTTTTAAAAAAGTGCATTCAGTACTCAGTGGAATACCTGAAGTGCAAAGGCTGAAATGTATCAATTCAAGGAAGTCTAGTTTAGAACAAACTAATTTGTCCTGAGACACTTCAGGATTTTATGGGGGGTGGGGGGTGGAATGTGTAATTTATGTGGAATGCGTACCTCACAACCTGTTAGCACAAGAAATCGGTACAATGAGTAAATTAATGGTGGGTACAGGGGCCCAAAAATAGGGACGGATTTTAAATATTGTTCTCATAAACCTAGAAAGTTGATGCAATAATAGGATTTATGTTAGCATGCATTTTCTGAAAGATACGTAATCTGAAACTCAAATGTATGTCATTATTTAATTACTTCAGTCCTAACTGATTTGCCATAAAACCTCAGATTTTATGAGGAACAGACCAAACGTATGAAGTAAAAATCTGGACAGTTGAGAGGTATGACTGAATGGAGAAGGGAGTAAGGATTGTGAGGTAGGATCAGGCAGTGACCTGTTATGTTTAAGGGGAAGGAAGTTAGGGAGAATGTGAAATAAGCATAATGAGGGCTTAGTGTTGTTTTAGGCAAGAGATGTAGGGTGATAAAATCAGATTTAGGCATAAACTTGCTGCTTGCTGTTGCAAGTATTACCTCTGTATAACCAGTTGGTACTTCTGTGTGCAGGTAGGACTCGGGTTAATACTAGAGGGCATGGTGGTTAATATTAGTGGATATATGTTTTTTTTTGTTTGTTTTTTTCTGTAGCAGGTATTGTCTAGCATTCAGTTCTTGCTTTTTTTGTTGGTTTTAAAGTTTATTGGTCATTGGTGGTTTAGGGTCATGATTTGTTTCAGGTTGTGCTGATGTGTCGGTTTGGTGCACGGAGCAGTGTGGTATGACCTTTGTGGCCAATTTTTATAGCTGGTTGCTCTTTATAATGTTTGTAGGTTTTCTTGTGGATATTGGCATATGTGAACTTGTCAGTAGCTCGGGTGTACTTCAGGAAGTGAATTATTGAACCATTGCCTCTGCATAGTTGCAGGGAGATGGATGCTTATCATGGGTCCGTAGTGTAGAGAATCTTGGCTGCAGGAAGCTTATATCTATTTTGTTGATGGTGGTGTTATGTTGTTATTGCTCCTTGCCTGAGTCATTGGTAGCCTAGTTTTATCTGTGCTTTTTGTTGGTTTGGTGTCTCGCTGGCCATACCTCTTTTTGTGGTATGTGTAGAGCTTACATTTGGCTGTTCAGGTGAATCCACAATTGTGGCTGAGGACCGCTGCAGCCATTAAGGTTGCTCAGTGTGTTCAGGTGCATGCACAATTGTGGCAGAGGGACTATTTCAGCCGTTAAGATTTTGGCGTGGCTGATCAGTTTCTCATAATGCTTTCTGTCGTTATATGTGGGGCACAGATGTTGGTCACTGTAACTGTAAATCATAATGTTTTATTGGGTTTATATTGGTCCATTTTCTCGGATGCTTCACAGTGCTGAAGCATCCAGATTACATAAACTAAAGTTAAAAGGAAACAAATAAATAAATAAAAGGGAAAGAGAAAATGCCAGGGCTAGGAGACTGTTGCATATGTACAGAGTACCATGTGGAAAGCAGCTCACTGGTATAATCACAGTGAGCTGCTTCGGATATAAAAAAAGAATGTGGCGATAAATAACATTATGGGTTGTGGGCACCTGAGGGACAGGTGGGTTGTGTGCGGGTTTTGCAGGATGTCAGGAGGTGCAAGGTAGATAATGTGGAGTTGAGGGAGGGAAAGGTTTGGTGGGTTACACCTTTTAAAGGCCTCTGCTTTTCAAGGATGACCTTGATGGTAAGTTACTTAGGGTTGCCCCCTTTTAATCCTTTCAGGAAATTGCGGCTGTTGGAGAGAAGGGAGAAGTTTGGTGTGCTGCACTGATGCAGGATGATAGTAATTAGAATTACAGATGTTCCCATTTTTTTATCGATCGATGTCTGGTTAGTAGGGTTACTGGGTAGAAGGGTCAAGATTGTTCAAGGGATTTTGAATGTGTCCCCGATCACATTGCAGCTGGTCCTTGCTTGGTGGATAGCTACTGCTGGATGCATGCCTATGTTTTTCTGCTTTGCGGTTGTTACAGAGTTTGAGGCTGGATGCTGTATTTTAATGATGCAGTGTTTGGGAGTTGTTGATCTGGATGTGGGTCTTTTGGGAGTATGAAGCAAAGTGTCCTTGCCTGGCTGTGATATTTTGTCTGAAGACTGTATGTGTGTGTGTGTGTGTGTGTGTGTGTGTGTGTGTGTGTGTGTGTGTGTGTGTGTGTGTGTGTGTGTGTGTATGTGAGTTTTTTGTTGTTGTTCCTGTCTACCATAGTGATTTATGGTATTGTTTTCTGTTGACAGATGGCTGGATCTCACTGTCTGAGTCAGAGATGGACAGCGATTGTATTGCAAACAGAGGAACTGTTCTGAGAGCTGCCAGAGAGAAACTCTGCTTTGGTGGATGCATCTAGCTTGGCAACAGGGAAGAGGCCAGATTGGTGTCGAAGAGCAATTCAGGAGCATGAAGAAAGCGAGCTTGCAAGTCACCTGTCAGTGCCATGGTTAATGTTTCAGCTGGCACAGCAATTTCTGATACCATTGCAAACAATTATATTTTGTTGGGGTTAAATGAAAGTACTGCAGACTGCACAAGGACTGAAGGTAGTCAGCTGGGGAGTGAAGAAGGAGAACCACTACATATTAACAGTGAAGTTGCAGGTGGCATGGTGGATTGGGTCTTTCTTGGGGAGGCTGGGTGGCTACAGACGGAGGCATTGGGTGGGGCCATTAGTTTGGGGTCCTTGTTAGGGAGCTTGGTGTCAAATTTGGATAGAGCTGAGCCAGCTCAGCAAGATGTGAGTTCCAATTTTGGAATGCAACCTGGGAATTGGTTAGCTACTCAGGCTTCATTTAATGCAGAAGGGGGGACTTTCTGACACCACATATTCTCACATCAGTTAAAGAGAAGAAATGGAAAGGTGAATATATAGAAGTATTTTAATTAATTGGTCCAAAAGGGGTTCAGCATTTACTGGAATCTGAGTCAGTGACTAGGAAGGATCTCTTGGTGTCAATGGGATGGAAGACAGTTGGGTATTTGTTTTTGTGTGCTACATGGCAGTTTGGCTAGAGAAGGATAATTCGTTGGCCTTAGCACTTTTGTCTTTTTTCTCATGATTAGGAAGGCACAACAATTGCATGTGGGGAATGCCTGGATGTGTTATGATATCTGGTTTCAGAAATGGAAGGTGGAGGATCAGTCATTGAGATGGGAAGTTAGGCACTCTGACCAGAAGGTAGGTTGGCCATTATGGTGGATACTTTTGGGGGCTTTGTGAGTAGGAGCACATTAGGTGGTGAAGTGGCTTGGGTTTGCTGGAGATTTAATGCAGCTGCATGTGGGTGGCATGCAGATTCTCATACACGTATTCAAATTGTGCAGGAGTGCATCCAACAACTCAGTGTGGCTATATGGAAGGGAATTTGGTCAATGCTGGTTCTTCTATGACTGATACAAAATTATTATCTCTTCTGTCTTCAGGCCTACAGGGGTTTTGTGAGAGGGGCACTTTTCTAGAAGAGAGGGGAAGCTTGTCCTTTCAGGGACAAAGGGGAAGACTGGGTTTCTCATTCACACATTAATGGGTGGGTATTGAGTTACATACTGACCATTTTCCAGATGTGAAGGTTGCAGAGGAGTTGATACCAGTGTTCTCTTGGAGGGTTTGTGAGGATGGCTTAGTGTGTAAGTATTTAAAGAATGTTCATTCTGTATGGGGGATGGAAGATGTACTGAAATATTTAGGAGCTAAGGAGTTGCATGTGGGTAGGCTACTGCATCTTTTTGATTACCCTCAGTCTGTCAGTTTTAAAATGTCTCTGCTGGGATTGGTCCCTAAAAAGTCACCTGGTGAATTTTGGTTGATTCATCATTTGTCCTATCCAGAAGGGAATTCAATTAATGATTTTATTTCAAAAATAAGATTCATGCTTCATTGGATGAAGGCTATCATTAGAGGGTTTAAAGATCCATTGCTAGTAAAGGTTGATATTGAATCAGCATTCCGATTGTTGCTGGTGCTGGAAGATAAGTGACCATTGTTGAACATGGTGGTTGACAATAAATTTTATTTTGATAAAGCCATGCCAATGGGGCATTCAGTGGCTTGTGCTACCTTTGAGAAGTTTAGCATCACTCTTCATTAGATTTGGTAGGAAAGGGTGGGCTCTCAGAAGGTAATATTTTATTTGTACAACTTTTGATGATAGTAGAAGGATTTAGAGGGGCACTGGGAGGTAGGTGAGTGATTTTGGCATGTGTGAGGAGCTGGGTGTTCCATTGGATATGCAGAAGTTGGAAGGTCCTAAGGCATTGTGTTTTCTACCCTTGCTAGTGGGATGCAGAGTAGGGGTTGTTTTGACTTCCAGTTGAGAAGAATGAGCATTTGAAAGAGAAGATTGCTTTGGTGATAGACAGAAACAAAGTGCAGATTAGGGACATCATGGAGCTCTTAGGGCTATTGAACTTGCATGTTGGGCAGTTCATCCTAGTCTCACAATTTTTAGGTTGGTGATATTTTTGTTAAAAGGAGGAGAAACAAACACCATTAGGTGAAGATTAGTAAGCTTGTTCATTCAGATCTGACTTTGTGGTTGTCCTTTTTGGTTCAGTTTAATGGCATTGATTTTGGCAAATGGATTGGGTTGGTCAGGAAGATTTGCAGTTGTTTACAGATGCAGCAGGGGGTATTGGGATGGCAGCATTTTTTGGCAGGGAATGGTTTGTGCCTCATTGGCTAGATGATTAGGAGGATGATCAGAAGAAGGATATGGCCTTCTTGGAGTTGATGACTATTTGTGTGGCTTCAGTGGTGTGGCAAGAGTGGTTGTGGGGGCAGGAGGGTGATTTTTAATTCAGACAACATTGCAGTGATGTGGGTCTTACAGTCAAATACAGCAAAAAAAAAATAGGCTGCTTTTGTTAGTTTTACATAAAATGATTTTGCAGTTTGTTGATAATTTTTTCTTTTACAGGTGTACATTTGTCAGGTTCTAATAATGTGATTGCTGACAGTCTTTCTTGTTTTAAGTTTTGTATGTTTTGGGAATTGGTCCCAGATGCAGATGGTGAGTCAACCGTGTTGCCAAAGGAGGTGTGGCAGATTGGACTGAAAAGATGTGGTGACTGAATCAGCGGTCTTAGGCAGTTTCAATCAGGAAGGTGTAAGGTAGGGCATTATCTGATTTTGATGATTTTGTTTTCCAATTACCAGAGTAAGTGGGAGTTTGGTCAGATAAGCTGCTATTGCATTACTTAGCTCAGGATTGGATTAATGGGTGAGAGTGGTGCAGTCAGTTAAAGGGGATTTGGCAGCCATTAGCATATTTGTGCTGATGGTGGGGTTGCAGGATTTGACAAAGGCGGGGACAGTAGTTCAGGTGTTGAAAAGATGGAGTAGGGCTGTTGGTAGAAAGGCTGATAGGCATTGACGAATGTCTAGGCAGGCTCTTAGGGTTTTGCTGAAGGGCTTGAGATTATTGACAGGAGACTCAGTGGATTATACTTTGTGGATGACATTGTCAATATGGATGTATGGTGGGGTTTTCAGAGTAAATGCATTGCTGGGTTTGCTGGTATGACAGGATGCGGTTATATTTCCTGGAGTTTTGGAGATAGGGTTACAGAAGTCAAAAACAGACCAGATGGGTAAAGGCATGCAGATGGTTTTGAGGATGGATAGGGATGTGTCACTGTGACCTGTATTGTGGGCCAGGAGATTACAGCTGTCACGTGGTGGGAATCCACATGATTTATTTTTTTCATTGTGGAGTGAATCCAAAAGATAGAAACAAGATGATGGCACAGTCATCATTTGCACAAGGTGGGGTTTGAGGGGGAAGGAGATCAAAGCTGACACAAAAGTATTCAGTCTGTGTGAGTAAAAAAGACAGGCAGGCAGGACTGTAGATAATATCAAATGACCACTGAGGCAGAATGAGCTGCAAGACTCATGAATGCTTCATGTGCCTGTTATGTGTTGGTGTCTGTATGGGCACTCGATGTGAAATGTGTGTGTGAGTGCCTGTATGAACACACCCAAGCTCTGTGCTAGTATTACATTTTGGCATGTCAGACAGATCATGTCAGACAGATATGAGCCATATATGTTAGAGATATCATTTCATCATTGTCACCCACCGACCATGAGAACTAACTCTGCCAGGAATTGCACTAGCATGTCCATGCCCATGTTCAGATGTTCTGGTGATACCTGGATAAATTGTTCTAATTATTCACCAGGACCACAACCCAGTGGCCTACCATGCCTGGGTGTGGACATGTCATCCACTGATGGAGCAGTGGAAGTAGTGCCATTTTGGGTACAGGATCAGGCACGGCCTCTTTGGCTAACATTAGATGATAATGCAGGCCTACAGCCATGTGGATGGTGTCCCCCTCCCAGCAGACATTCCATCACAGACACTGCCCATTCCATTTTGGCATTCATCTGATCCATTGAATCAGCCACATGGTGGAGGCAGTCATGCACATCAGCTTGTGCCATGTCTAGAACTCTAAGCATGCTCTTGGATGCCTTAGTGTACAGTGCCTGTATCTCCATGATGGCTCTAAACATATGTTGAGTGCCACATAACAGCAAACAAGGATCAGGTGGAGGGTAGACCACAGGCGTCCTCTGAGCACCCCCACTAACCCTCCTGAATGGCATCTTGCCCACACTTGGGTTATGGCCAGCATCAACCAACACAGAAACTGGAGTAACCACACTACCCTGATCAACTGTGTCACCCTCAACCTGTCCACTATCTGAGCTTCACTGAAATGGGTATGCATAGGCATACTGATTGTGTCTGAAGGAAATCCGAGGGATGTGTGAGTCACAACTAAAGGGTCAGATTCAACCTCTGCACACTCCCGACTGTGCTTCCATTTGTCCACCATCATCATCAGAGCCTAAAGATACTCCAACATCAGATGGTAGGATTTCTATACTTCCACTGTCAGGATCGCCTGTGATAATAACCAACAAACACAAAAAGTAAATTACTACTCCACTAACTATTAACCCAGCCTAAATGAACAAAAGGTAACACTGGTCACATAATCACATATGGTACAGCGATACAAATAGTCATTACACCCTCCACATACATACAGATAAATATATATCTAAATAATCCTTAGTGATAAGCAAATACACATTTGCTTGCTGTGTTCACATGTCTTCATGCTTTGCAGGGAGGATTGTCCTGGAAGAAATGAAGCAAGGAAAAGATGACAATTAAGCATCACAATGGGAATAACACAGGTGGACATGAATACACAATCACCCATATGTCCTGTAAGAAATAGCTGTAACTCAAACTTGGCTGAGATGCCCATCCACCGCTGTGTACTGAATTACTCTCTTGTATAACTGTATAACTTAACCAATAGCTACAGATAGAAAAAAAATCTATCACAGGAAGGAGTGGTCAAATTATATATTTTATTCTACAAGGAAAGATAAATGTTGCTATATGTAAACTTACCAGGAAGCAGCTCCTGGGACACACTTACCTCCCAACCACATCAGCACCTACATCAAGCACATGGTATGCAGTCTATACTGAGCTCTCTGGATCTCCACATAGAGTCAGCTGTTCTCAGTTAACTGCAGGTGCCTTCTCCAGGCTGATGAAACCATATCAGTGACCCGATGCCATACCTGATCATAACTGAGGGTTCGATCACCACCTGAATTTGCATCGTTGACTGGTTCCAAATCTCCTTTTTGGCAACCATATCTCCATGGCCTTTTTCAGGAAGAAAGGCTCCATGCTGCTTTAGAGCCTGAATTATGACCTCATTCTCAGTGTCACTGAAAGTGGATTTTCATGGATTTGTAGGCTTGGTTGCCATAATGCTATGTGACATAAAATGGTCTATATTACCTGATCAAAAGATGTTTTCATCGAATGCCATTTAATTGATACATAAACAGTGAAGTTTCAAAACTCCAAACGGCCACTTCAGCAATTTTTTTCCCAGGGAAAAAATTGTTTGGCCAACCAAACACCAAACTCTTAAACCCTACGAAGTGGGGGGCTTCACCCCCACACCGCTCTAACTAAATATACCAACTCCAAGATCATACTACAGTGGAGAAAAGGACAAATTCCCAATGATGGTCAATTGGTCTACCTAAACCCACCCACCCAGCCCTACCCTACCTCACATCTCTCCACTAACACCTCACCCACTTATACATTCCCGTAATCATTCTTTTTTCCCCTTATCTCCCTTTATAAGTATTTTATTATACTAGGTAATGACACATCTCAGTATCCATTACTTCTTTTAACTGTGTAATTTCTAGTATTCTATTCTTATATAGTATCCTATTTCTCCCTTTATAAGTAATTTTACTACATTAGGTAATGACACATCCCAGTTTCCACAGTCTCTCAATAGCATAATTTCTAGTATTCACTTATTGTATTCTTGTATAGTATCCTATTTTTGTCTGTTTTCTTAACTCTTAATTGGTCTTCAACTCCCTCCACCTAGTACTTATGCTGACCCAGACTCAGTTGTAAATATATACTGTATACTGTCAAAGATTCCACTTTCGCACATGAGCATTTTTTTTAAATGTAATTTAAGTGCTCAATCTGATTGTACTACTTTATTTTCCTAACTGTATTATTTCACCATATACTACTACATAAAAGTCTGAATATATGTTATTATATCTCTGTGTGTTTATGAATGTAATTTTACCTTTGGAGCTTTTCTCCTCGGGTCTCCATTGAAAATGGGCTACTGGCTCATTTGGACTAACTCAGTTAACAAATGTCAAATAAATAAACAAATCAATAAAATGGTCACCTGTCCCACAAAAATAAAAAAATGTCCCATACATAGCTCTCCACTTTGCATATGTGTCTTCTAGACACAACTGATTTGGTCCAATTAGCTTTACAACATGATGGCATTGCTGTCACCCCTCTGTGTTGCGGTGATAGTCCAAATTCATCCAATTTTCTATACAAGTTCATATTAAAGTTCATATCTTCGTATTAAAGTGGATAGCTGTCACTCTTTCCTAATTCTCTCCTGCAAATTATTTTATTGCTTCCCCTTTGTTCTTCCCCCTGCTTGCCACCTATTTCACCACTTTCCTATCTACCCCATTTTCACACCTTTAATCTGGTGAAAAAAATAGAATCACACACCACACGCCACACACGTGGCCAAAAATGGCCTAGAATAAGCCTTCAACTTTTGTCCTCTGCATTTGCATGGACTTTGACATTGCATTCCAATGCAGAGTGGTGGTGAATGGTTCTTCATGTCCTACTGGAAAAACTAGTTAGATTTTGCTATTGCCAAAGTCAATCCAGACCCGCACGTACGGCAAGTGCAAAGGCTCTAAAGTCCAAAGACAAATTAAAAAAACCAGAGCCAGCACAAAGTGTGGTATAACAGTTTAATATGCCAAAAAATACAATGCCATAGTTGGCAGAAAAAAGAGGCCCCAACACCCAAACCAAACCGGTTTCAGCTTAATAGGCTTCTTCAGTGAAAAAGACAAACATCATACAAATAATGGGACAAGAAAGCCCTTTATATACACATGCTCATTTTCAAAACAGCTTCCTATTGGTTAGTTAAAGATGCTCATTTAAGCCAGGAGGAAAAAGCCCCCCCCCAGTTTGATAATCCATTTTCTTTCTTTAACATTTAAAATAGTATGCCAGCCAGATTTGTCCCTACAATTCCCCAACATGCAATCTATTATAATAAATCTAAACGAAGCAGTATTATGCTTACAAGTATGTTTGAAAAGAGCATTGGGCTGTCTTATATTCTTTATATCACTCAAATGTTCCCCAATTCTAAGTCTGAGAGGTCTCAAAGTTTGGCTCATGTAAAATGCGGAGCATGGACAAGTGGCCAAATATATTGCCCAACTTGTGCTGCAATTTGACAAAAAAGAGATATTAAAGACTGTGGATGCATTTTAATGGTAAATTCCTTAGTTTTGTTCACCCTGTAACAATGGGAACAATGTCCACAAGGGACACACCCCACCAATGTGTCCCGCATTAGTGTCCGTTGGATGGGAGGAATCCCCCTATGGTCAAACCTTTTGTAATGACTAAATAGAAAACCCAAATGTATGGCCACTGCAGAAGGAAAAAGGACATCTATCCCCCAAGTATTCAGACAGTCTTTCCTCTGCCATCAGGATGTCCCAATGTCTATTGATAATGTGCATAAATGATTTAGTGTTCCTGCCAAAAGTAGTAACAAATCTCACTCTAGACTAAATATCTGGTATTTGTACTGAGTATTCCAATAATTTGGCCTTATCCTTTCTCAAGGCAAATTGTCAAGCCTTACTGATATTCCCTGGTTTGTAACCCCTATCCTGGAACTGATGGATCATGTCCTTTTTATATTGGTCAATCATCAAAGAGTTGGAGAAAATCCTTCTAACCCTTAAAAACTGAGATTTTGGGATGTTCCGGATGATATGTTGTGGGTGGAAGCTAGTAGCATACAGAAGAGAATTATATTGGGGACATTTCCTATATACCTTAGTATCCAAGGCATTATCCAGATTTCTACTAACAAGAACATCCAAAAAGGTAATTTCAGTCATACTGAAAGTAACTTTAAATTCAATACCACATTTATTCTCATTAAGATAATCCACAAACTCTTGCAAGAAAATATCATCAGGCTTCCACACTAACCATCATCGAGGTATCGCTACCAAATATCAAACTTGCTAATATATAAATTGTGGCAAGCATCATAAATCAACTCCTCTAACAGGTATGCCATGAACAGATCGGCATATATGGGTGTCAAGGAGGCCCCCATGGCTGTTTCCTGTACTTGCCAAAAGCATTGATCTTGAAAATAGAATACATTTTTTGTTAAAACGTATTCATCCAGACAAACAAGAAAGGTGTTGAAACCTGGTTCATACAATTCAGATTTATCCAGCCAATGTTGTAATACTAACAACCCTGCCCAATGTGGAATTTTGGTATAGAAAGAGGTGACATCCAGGGTACATATAAGCCAATCCTGTTCTAGCTGCATTTCTGAGATAATACCCAAAAATTGGGTAGTGTCCTGAATGCAGTCTCATACATAAGCCAACAGGGGTTTCAAATATAGTGTAAAAAATTCAGAGAGGGGTTCAGTAAGAGAGCCCCTACCTGCCACTATAGACCTCCTATATGAAGTATTGTACCTTAGATGAAAGTGCTAAAATAAAGGATATATTTTTGACTGGCAACTTCCTGTGCATCTTTCTTTCATTTTCATTGTGGTTCATTGGTTTGTGCTTTTGGAAAATTTTCAGATTCACTGCAACCTTTGAGACATTGAGACCTCATTGTGTGCAAAACTGTGTTGTTGTTAACAAGGAGTAGTCAGGTGTTTTCCAGCAGCATTGTTTGACTCTCAGCATTTGTGTCATTAACTGTTCTACATGAACCACATCAACCTCATTTGTAATGTGTCCATATATGGTATCAGGGCCCTCACACACAACTTTTCAATAATAAACTTATAGCCATATGATGTGCAGTTGATGCAATGACGTGAAATAGGTAGAGTTGCATGACTGTGTTAACAGTTCCACTGTGTAGCATGTGACATATACTTAATGTTGTATTTGGAGCTGTTGTCACAAATCCTATTTTAACTAAGTATGAAATCTTACAAAGAAAAAGACCTCTGTTATTCCACCACAGCAAAAATCCACCACAATAGAGTCCTATGTCAAACAGCAGGCAAATTTAATGAAAAAAGTAAAAATAGCATTAAAATTCCATCGTGATAAAATGATAAGCGCTTTCGGCTATTTAGCCTTCTTCAGATCATTATCTTTGCAGCAAAGTGGAAACAGGGAAGCCATGCAATAAAAAATGAAAACAAATGCTTCTGAAAAACTTTTGAAAAGCTAGTATTACACTTTGGCCACTGGATGGCAGCAAAGTGGAAACAGGGAAGCTATGTAAAACTAAATCTATTGGAAAGATACATTCGGCACTTATAGCCAGTAAAAAACTAGGCAGAGAAGTGCATATTAGCATATAGCTGAAGTAGGATGGGCCAACATAGTATATTAGCAAAATTATGGCACCAATTTTAAATCATAGCTATTGGCTACTTAGTGCAAAGAAAGATTACTGGATATTCTAATAAAGACTAAGAATGAATTGACATGATTGGTTTAGAAGTCAATTGATTTTAAACCTTATTGGTTAGTTTTTAGTATAAATACTAAGCATTGCTACCAAAAGATAATGATCTGAAGAAGGCTAAATAGCCAAAAGCACTTATCGTTTTATCACTATGGAATTTTAATGCTGTTTTTACTTTTTTCATTAAATTTGCCAGTTGTTTGACACAGGACTCTATCGTGGTGGATTTTTGCTGTGGTGGAATACCAGAGGTCTTTTTCTTCATTTGCTTCACTTTTCCACTGGTAAACGTTCAAGAAGTATAAGATAGTTTTTTTCCTTGAAGTATGAAATCTTAAGGGGAATACACAGCTATGCATAGAGATGGTTGTGGATGGTACCATACATACTCAGCCAGAAGCGATAGACAACATGCTAGCTGACAGATTTGGATCAGACATCACTTCCCTGTCCACTGGTTGTCACCTAAAGTATTGAATAAACATTACTTAGCTTATTTTCTCAAGAGAGCAGCTCATCTGTGCACTCTATATGACAAAATCATGGCATCGATGGGCCCTGACAACATCTCAGATTACCTTTTCAATATCTTAAAAACTGACCTAGCAGACACAGTTGGATTACTACTTAACCACAGCCACCAGACAAGCTATTTTCTCAAAGAATGGTGGGCATAAATAGTCATCTGCCTGAACAAAGGGGCACCATTACTGACACAGGGAATTATAGATCCATAAGCCTGACTAACCTCATCTGTAAGGCAATGGAAAGAATCTCCATGGATCTTATCAAGAAGAACATAGGTAATCTCCCGATTGTGCACCCAGCTCATTTTTGATTAGTTAAGGCTAGATCATGTCTATTAAATCTGGTTGACTTCTTTGAGAAGGTCACCAAGGCCATGGATTAGGGAAAGACTGTGCATTCCACCTAACTTGACCAGATCAACTCAGATATTACAGAGAAACTGTTTCAACTGGGCATAACCCCCTACACTGCCAAGTGGGTAACCAAATGTTTCACTGACAGGACACATACTGTCAAAGTGTGTGAATTCACCTCTAGCAAGAGGCCAGTGACCATGGCAGTACCACAAGGTTCTGTACTAGGCCCTTTTTCCTGTTCGGTATTTAATACCCAGAAGTCAAGGCAAACTTCAACAGCCTTTGTCTGACCAACTTTGTGGATGACTGCAAACTGTGGGCAATCCTTGAATCCACTATTGCTATTGCTATACTGCAGAAAGTATTAACACACATGAATGATTGGCGCCAGATCCATGGAGACACATTAAATGGCCAATAAAGCATAATTATTCCCTTTTGGAAAGCAAATACTCAAGCTAATTACAGTATAGACAGCACACCCCAGGAGTAGACCCAGTGGTATGTGAGCTGGGTACTCAGGTAGATAATAATTGAAAGTTTTACCACCACGTGTCCACAATGGTGACAAATCCCTTCTATGTGGCACAACTCAGAAGCATGGGCATAGCATCCAGGTCAATGGATAATTCCATTGTACTAAGCCCTCATCACACCAGTAATTGATTACAATGCTGCTTTTGCATGTACCTCACCACACATCTGCAACAGCTGGAACAAACCTAGAGATTTTACTCAAGGAAAATACAGGCTGGAAATATTGAAAGCCCCATCACCATATTCTGTCCCCTACAGACTACTAACTGATGATCTGTGTCTGGCCTTCAGGGCAGTCTCCAATCCAGCCCTCATATAAATTTTACACATTGGTTAAGCAGACTACACAAGGGTCACTCATTCCAAGGCTGTTAACCTAGCTTATGACATAATACATCATGTTGAAGAGATAGATATGTCTCTCAGACACTATTCCATCTCTGGAAAAAGCTTTCCAATCATGTAAAGCAAAGGTCTTTCCCATGGATAGAAGGAGTTGGTCTTAGACAGCATAGTATAAGCTCATACCTGTGTGAAGGTCATTCATATAGCTATTGAAAATTGTGTACTCATGTTAAATACAGCTAAGCTTTTATGGGATCATGAAACATTAGCCTAGTACTCTCCTCTAAACTTGCAAACCTACAATGGCCAATTGTATCCTAGATACAGCTATAGTGTGACTGTACAGCATCATGGACGTAACAGTACATCAGATCAGTATTACTGCTTGACAGTTTGCATGAATACATATCCATGCATGTCAGGATTTCATGGTACTATAACACTTTCACTGGCAATTTCAGGGGTACAGTGATCATGTGGCACATGTCTTGAGGTTTGACATGTACGTATCCAGTGTGCTCCATGTATTGTTTGGTATGTGAACAATATGACAGTGACAGCTTCCTTGCTTATTAATGTTAGACTTTGCAATACTGTAGTTTCAGTGTACATGGGTATAACTGATACATTACCATCAGTCTCACATACGATTTACCGTTCATTATAATGGATCACTTCTTAATTCACACATCAATTGCAGATGCTTCAGATAATATCCATTGCTATTACACGTGTCAGCTTCATGGAATATACACAGCTGTGTGTGAGGAGTCCACTCATAATAGTGTAAGTGTTGTTATCCATATGGCTGATACCTGTGTTAGCCAGGAATGCTTTAGTCAAGTGTATCACATTTGGCACTGTGAGCTCCTACCCATCTTGCCAATCATACACAACTATTCTTTGGGATTCATACCTATTAGGATTTGACAGTGCAGATTTCCCTTCAAGGTTTCCTACAAGATGCATGTGCGATATGTCTTTCTGTGTAGCACTTAGTAAATACACAGCTCATTGACAGCATTGATGGCATTGGATTGATTCTTGCAGGTGTGGCTTGTGGTTTATGTGTCATACAAACCATTAAATTGGCCAGGCTTGTGCCTGATTTCATCTCCTGATTTAACACGGTCCCTCTTAATCCCTCCGAAAAGAGGTCATTTTTGAGAAAGGAATGGTGAGTTTCCCTTATAGAATACTGACAATCATTACAGTTGCACATGTCTGTTCCTACAGAACACGTATAATAACTTAAACTCACATATTCTGTCAATGTCACAGATTAATGGTGTCAGTGTTTTAAAATTGTCCCAGATGTTGCCTGCTTCTGTTTACAGTTGTCTATGAGTCTGTTGTTATGTGTCCGTGATCGGTTGAGAGATATGCTGGTAGTTCAGTCATATTCAAGCAAGCCATTTTCCAAAATATGTACATGCCCCCTATTGTATATACCATCTTTGCTAAATGTCCTTTCCAGTGAGCATGTCAGTGATGCTTATATCACAACAATTCACCTCTATTGACCAATAACCTTGTGTGACTGTCACATATATACTGTCATGTGTGGTAATATAAATATACTCACAGAGGTGGTGTAAACAGCAGTATGTACCGTGCCATCTATATATGTGCTTAATGTTATGCTACTGACTTGTCTTGGAAGTGTACATTGCTATATTTAACATGCTTTTCCTCTTTCTTCATTCTTGTCATTCATGTCTTTGCCTATTTTCATCAGCACACTTTCCCTGTTTAGTGTATGTTTCATTGTATTTGTCATTGCCATTCACCCTCCCATCTATTATTGCATACTGCAAATAATTGTTGTAATGTACATTGCACTGAGTACACTTTTCCTTAATGTGTTAATACCACCGATCATCTTTGCCAATAGGCAAATTTGTATGCATCTTCTTGTTTGTGCTGCTCTGTAGGGCTTCCTAGCCAGCAACACAGTTTCTGGCCATGAAACATTGCTTGTATTCATGTAAGCGTGATGCGCAGCATGCATATGCAATTAGTGCTTTTGCTTATCAGACTAACAAGTAAACTCCATGTAGTCTTCATGTGAGGCCTACATGGAGTTTAGGAATCCCTGGATTTCTTTTATAAAGGAGGCAGAGAAAGAAATCTCAACTGTAATGTTAAACATTATTTCTATAATTTTTTGATATGTATCACTTGCTAAGGTGTGACATATAGTGTTGGATGGCTAGGGATAAAACTTCACATTGCTTTCAAACTCACATTTAGATGACTCCATTTTGAATTTTGTAAGTATATTCTTGTATTAGCTAATCTGGGGCAAGCAGCACATCTCTGTCAACAGCTTGGCATTGCTGTGGGCTGCTGCAGAGTTTGTAAACATCTGCAGTGTGTCCGCATCTGTTTTGGATATGTTCACGTACTGAGGATTGCATGTTCAGAATCGTCAACAATCTGGAACAAATCAATGTACTTTGTAACACATTTGTATAATACTGCGATTCATAGATATGCATATAAATTATTGTAATTATTGTAATAAACATTTTTAATGAACGTCATGTTTTACAACTGTCAGTGATGGAGAAATACAAGGCAATGGTAGATAGTACTACAGTCTGACATTTGTGTAATTTCATCATTATAGAATAAACTGAAGTTATGCAGTTTATTTAACATTTTTGTTTACATTTTTATTTACTTCTGTTGGTGGCAAGAATAGCAGGCCAGTGGTTTATAGTTAAACTGATGAAGTCTTCTAGACAGTGGTTCAGCAAGTGTTTAAGTGTAGCCCTTTTATTTTTTTTCCCTGTGTAGTACAGTTAGAGAATAAGGGATCCAGGCATAGACATGATAATTTGAGCCATGGGGAAAATCATAGGTTCATAGGTTCATAAGTAGGTACTAGGCTATTGGTCCTAGGGCCTATACAAGCCTAGCCAAAAAGGTACCCTGGTTTTCGACACCCAAGAAAATTATTTTCCTGTGCCCTGTCAAGCAGAACCACAGAAGTGATCCCTAGGGTGAATTTCCTATTACCCATGCAGTCATCAAGATTTTTCTTGAAGAGTGCTAATGAGGAGCTCTGTTTGACATAGATAGGTAGTCTGTTCCAGAGTATGGGAAGTCTCGGGACAGGAATCTACCCCTCCAGCATGTTCTGTTTACTGTGGTTCATAGGTTCATAGGTAGGTACTAGGCTATTGACCCCAGGGCCTATACAAGCCCAGCCAAAAAGGTATCCTGGCTTTTGCCACCCAAGAGCATTATTTTCCTGTGCCACTGTCGAGCAGAGCCACAGAAGTGATCCCTGGGGTGAATTTCCTATTTCCAATCCAATCATCATGATTTTTCTTGAAGAGTGCTAATGAGGAGCTTTGTTTGATATAGATAGGTAGTTTATTCCAGAGTATGGGAAGTCTCTGGGATAGGAAGCTATCCCTCCGGCATGTCCTGTTTATAGTGGTGACAATGTTTAGGTCCCTACAGTGTGTAGCTTGGAGGGATTGGGATTTCTTTAAGTGGAGCATGTCCAACAGCTCTGGGTTTGACATAGCTTTGTATGTTAGGCAGAGATCACCTCTGAGTAGGTGATATGTGATGGAGTAAAGCTGGAGTTTTTTGAGACGGTCTGTGTAGAGCATCTGTTTGAGGCCGATAATCCTCTTTGTGAGGTATTTCTGTGGCCTTTCCAGTTGTTGTAGATGTTTTGTGAGGTACGTACCAAAAGGGGCGTTATACTCTATAATGGGTCTAATGAGTGATGAGTAGAGGGGAACAATGACATCTTTTTTTCTGGATGAGAAAACTTTTTTGATGAGGTGTGCCATGTAGAAGGATTTCCTGACTACTGTGGCGATGTGATTATCAAAGGAGAGACTACTGTCCGCCTGTGTCCCAAGGTCTCTTATCACACTTTCGGTGTTAAGTATACTACCGACTATGTTGTAGTTCATGGGTACAGAGTTTTTACCAAAGGGAATGACAATGCACTTTTTGACATTGAGCTTGAGGCCATGGCTTTGATACCAGGCATCTGTCTCAGTGAGGTCCTTTTGTAGAAAGTTCACATCATTAGGAGTTTTGATTATGGCTCCTAGTTTGCAGTCATCTGTGAACTTCATTAGCCAAAGACCTTCTGTGTTAGCCTGTACTTCAGAGAAGTAGATACCAAACAGGAGAGGACCCAGAACTGAACCTTGTGGTACTCCACTTGTCACTGGTCTGAAGTCGGATTTGGAGTCTGCTACTTTCACAGTGTGGGTTCTGTCAGTGAGCCAGTTGGCAACCCATTTTGTGACATAGGGATTTATACCTAGTTTAGTGAGTTTATCTTTAATTCCAGAGTGGGGGATAGTGTCGAAAGCCTTGGCAAAATCTAGATAGGCTGTGTGAACCACTTTACCCTTGTCTACAGCTTTGGTGACTGCTTCAAAGAAGTCTATCAGGTTTAGGAGACATGATCTGCCATTTACAAACCCGAACTGGGTGGGGTCCAGAGTTTGGAGATTATCAATGTCTTTGTTTAGAAAGTTCCATGATGATATGTTCCATGGCCTTGCAGACCAGGCTCGTCAAGGTAATGGGGCGGTAGTTCCCAGGGTCCATGGTGGCTCCCCCTTGTGGAGTGGGATAACCATCGATGTTCGCCATTCAGCGGGGACAAAGCCTGAGGTGAGACTATGATTGAACATGATACTTTAGGTGGGGTGCCAGTTCATTCTGTAGTTCATGTAGAACGCAGCCTGGGATGTTATCTGGTCCCATGGATGCTGTGTTCTTGGCTTTGAGGAGTGTGGTTTTTACCTGTGCAGCCGTGATTACAGGAACTTTGCATTCTTCCGGTATAGAGATGGGCCCTTTAGGGGATGAGAGGGGAGTAAAGTTAGCACTGAACCTATCTGCCAGGATGCTGGCAATATCAGTTGGGTCTGTATATTTAGTGCCATTGTGCTGTAACTCAGAGCAGATCTGAGTGTTGCCATTAGGATTCTTGACATAGCTATATAATGCCTTGTGGTTGTCTTTAGAATCAGTGGTGATTTTGTTTTTGTAACTAGCTTTGGAGGATTTTATCAGGGATCACAGCTTCTTACTGAGGCTGACCAGGGAGCACCTCCACTTATGGGATTTTACTCTCTTTTGAAACAGTTTCTTCCTTCTGTTGTACAGTTTGTTTATGGCAGGGGACCACCAGATTGGCTTCCTTTTTTCTCTGTTCCCATGTACTCTTGGTAACACTTAAGACATATGGTAAACTTATTTTTGGTAAACAGGGTCCCCAGACAAGTAAAGAGGAACAAAGCATGGAGTCATGGTGTTGTTTAAATCAATGAAGTTGGAGGCAGAAACAGATCACTCACCCAATGCAAATGAGGACAAATGATTTGGTAGAATGTGCTTGAAGCAAAGCCAGACAGAATGCAATTTCAAGGACCACTGCGGATGGGGGTCTCTGAATCTTATTAACACTGGATGATGAATACTTTCTGTCTATCTGTGGGAATAACTATGATGCAGAAGATGATGCAACTTGAATAATAATTAATGGTGGCATGGACACTCTTCAGTCAAACCAAAGTCTGCAGCAGCATTTGCATTCATCAGCTCATGAATGTTGATTTGAAATATATATCTTTTAAATATTTAAAATTGAATGGTGACAGTGCTGTAATTAAACATGTTATAATTCATTATTAGTAGGTCAGCCTTGTACATCAGCAGCTAATGAAAATGAAGGCAGACTTCATGGTAAGTGTCCTACTCTCCCTTGTAAGCATGCTATACTGTACGGTGTTGCATTGTTATCAATGTTTTGTAATGGTTTCTTTGACAGAATCACCATCAGAAACAAACAGTTCAACTGTACCAATAAATATGGATGAAATCACCATAGAGTGGGTGTTTTTACTGATGCTGCTGATGATGTAGCTGTATTTATGAGGCACCCTGAGGGAACTGGCAGGCAGCCTTCTGTTTAATGGCAGGCTCTCTCACCTCACAATGTGCTAGTAATGCTACAGAAAGTGACACTTCATCACAAAGTCAAACACAGGTTGACATTCGACTCACACTTGTATACCAGGAGCAAACATGCACTTCTACACCAGTGTCTCCCACAGGAAGAAGAACAGTGTCAGGATGAAGGCAGACAGTCTGAAGCCTCATTGCCCACAGTGACAACATTACAAAGAGGTGTTAGATGCATAAATTATTTTGAACTACCTCAGGAAACATGTAAAGCATTGGCTGCATAACAGGAAATGTGCCGTTCAAAAGCTAGGGCAACAGAGAGTCAGCTAGAAATGGTTAGAGTCCTACAGGGTATGCGTGAAGATTTTTCAACACTATCTTGAATTGATAAAGAGCAGGGATAATGCCATGGTGTCATTTATGCATAGTATGGTGCTACACCAGGCATCAGTCGCAGCCTCCATTCATGCACTGGTTAGGACATATGAGAGTCAAGATGGACTCTGTTTTAAAAGGAGAAGGGGTGGGTTACTGTCCAGACATGTGAGGGGAGATCAAATGATACTAACACTGGCTCACAAGACAGTAATGTCAGTACTTACAGTGAGCAATCACAACATATTTCTCACTGGCCATGTCAGACGTCATCTACATCTAGGAAAACCTCATCATTCCAGGTCAAGCTCATGGTCAAGCATCAGTGTCAGGTCACTGACAGCAGTATCACCTTCCTCCTTTAGTTCACACCATTGCACTAACTCACCTTACAATTCTCATGGTAGTTCATCCTCCAGCTCAGGTGCACCATCACCAGGCCTATCAACAGGAAATGTGCATGACTCATTTGATTTGGAGTTACTGTAAATTATATTCATTGATAAATATGTACGTGTATTGAAATAATGCTTTTTGGGGGGGGGGGGTGCATATATAATTGAAGTCATTCCCTTTCCAGTTACTACTTTCACCATACTCTGAAGTTGCAATCATTTAAATTCCCCCTTAAATGCAATTGGATTGTGGGGAGGAGAGAAGTCCATGTAGATGTCTTAAGTACGTCACTGAACAGTGGGGCAAACAGCAATGATACATGCATTGTTGTTCCATATGCTTACAGATACATAGGAAATAGCAATGGGCAAACATTTCCAGGTCCACTACATTATACAGGAATGACACAATGAAAAAGTAATCATCCTGCCACGTACACTCAACTGCTGCCAGTACACCTTCATCACTGCACAAATGAATACAGTGACTGAAGTCGTAATTATTTTAAGTGTCATTAATCTGATGTGCAGTGTAACATAATTCTGTAAACATGAAATGGCAAATTAAACTTACATTTGTCACTGTTGCCAGTACAGCTTTCTATTGCATAGTAAAAAAATAATTAAACCAAAAAGTTATTAAATACATGTGCAACTGCTGACTTATTAATTGATTTGATGTCTTTCAGCATCACTTTACAGTAATCAGTGAGCACTAAGGTAAACAGCTACTAATAAAAAGTTATTTTAAGATGAGAAAGCATGTCAGATGAATAGTGAAGTGGATCATGTACCTCACAGGATAGCCCAAAGGTATCACTGCATGCATCATTTACACTCTATGTTTTTATGTATTTTTTACCAAAAAAGGAAACACTAGCCTGACAGTCCTGGTACATAGCTCTGGATGAGATGCTGTCTCTTAACCTATACAGCTGCATGACATGCATGATCCTGCTAGTCTACTACTACTGCTGCTGGCTGATTATCATTAATCAAAGAGGGACTGGAAATGAGAGCTGCAGTGACAGCAGTGGTCACTTCACCACTATAACTGGTGCATGATCATATTATGCAGAATACAACAGGCAGTAAACATCCTACATGCAGTAGCTGGGTCATACTGAAGGGCACCCCAATACACATCCAGGTACCTTAAATGGCTCTTCTGTATTCTCTCCTCTGCAGCTCCAGATGGTTTTCTAATCAGAGTCATGAGCCATGTTTCCAGTGGAAATCTGGCATCTCCTAACAAAGAAAAAAAGAAAAAGAGGGAAGGGTAGAGAGAAAGAGGAGAGCGGAAACAAAATAAGAAAATACAGATTAATAAACAACAATTACATTTAACATGAATAACGACTTACTAAAAAAACATTTTCAACTTACCAACAAGATGACCACTGGGCATCCTACCATTCAGGACGAGGTAGTAAAGTGAGCCATTATTCCAGAGATGGGAGTCATGTGCACTGCTAGGATACTGGATGAAGACACTGGTGATGTACTCACATGCATCAGACAGTACCTGGCAATTGATGGAATGGAAGCCCTTCCTATTGCAGTTCTATTCACCCTGTGGACCAGGAAGTGCCCTAATTGTGACATGGGTGTAATCTATTGCAGTGAGTACCTGAGGGAAATGTGCCATCCCATAAAAGGCACTCATAGTCCAAGCTTAGTCCTGAGGTGGCACCCAAAAATAGATGTGCTGATCCATATGTGCCAAGAGTGCACAGGAAATCCTTCACTATCCTCAAGGCAGAAACCTGTGAGATCACAAACATGTCCCCAGACTGTCCCTGGAAGGACCCCATAGCAAGTATAGTGAGGGTAATACATACTTTGGTGTCCACTCATTTATCCAGTGCCCCTATGGGGTTCAAGCATGCCAATTAAGAGCTTTATAATGTCCATGTCCACTTTAAATCTATCAAGGATTTCTTGATTATCAAAGTTGTAATGAGTAATCCTTTGCTTATATTTCCACCTTCTTGGTGGGAGGGTGCCGCTGGGTACAAGCGGTTTTGGCCTGACCAAGACAAGTAACTCTGGTCTAGAAGAAGCAAAGCTTGCCACAAATTATAGCATTTTCACCAAATGCAAATTTGATAGATTTGGTGATCCTGCCCTTTTTATGGCGCATCTTTGACAAGTGCAGGAAAACAGGAAAAAAGGACTATGAATTGCAAATGGTATTCTTAATTAGCATATGAACATTAATGTAATTTTTCATTTCATCTCATTATCTGTAAATTTGCATAACTACATTCAAGGTACCTGCAAAGTGGCATAACTGGACTCTGAATTGTGGCTCCTTTGTGCCTGCTTGCGCTTACCCCTGAAATCCTTAGCATATTGGTATAAATTACTATTAATACTAGATGTACTGTTCCCTTGGTCATTTAGGCCAGGTTGTCTGTTATCATTCAGTTTTATTTACCAGATAAACACTAAAATTTCAAAGTTGTTCCTAAATTTTCACCAAATTACCAGTGCTCATTCTTATCAAGCAGAAGTAAAAGAAACTTTCTGAAATGATTACAAGTATTACTCTATTTAAAAGGGCATTGTTAAGATTTTTGTTTTCAATATAATAAATGCTCATCATGAGTCTCAGTTTCACTTTTCTCTGTTTTCCCTAGTAAAAAAAAAAACTTCACATGAGCACTATGTTGAAAGATAAAGCACAAAAGTATTATCACAGGAAAATCTGCCATTACTAGAAAAACTATGTCCATATGTATCAAAACCCAAACTGGCCCATTATTAACATAACAACATTACCACATGCATAGACTACAGAAGCACAAACCAGGGTCTGTAGCTGTACATTGAATCTTGTTACACTGTTTACTTGTCAGAGTAGGCTGGAATTTGTAACTCCCCCCCCCCCCCCGATGACTGACTAAGTCAAAAATTCCAGCTACAAAATTTTCCTTAGAACCCCTTGAAAAGTACAACTAATTCAAGTTGTTGAACTTGGTGAAAAAAACAAATCAGAAATAGTCAGCCTAGATGGCCTGATGATGCAATTATTAATATATATATTTTTATTTTGATATGTAAAAGATGTCCACTCCTGGCATAGATATAATTATTACACAAGAGAATGCAGCGTTGTTGGACTACAAGAGTAGAGATTTTTCCCCTGCATCACCTTACAAATGTGTACTGATCTTAACAACGTCCCTGCCTATAACCCAAATAATACTCCATCTTAAAAAAATACTTTCTGTGAAACTACCACTATACAAGATACACGTATATACATCACATAAAGCACCACACTTGCAGAACACTAAATGTATTATTTTCCCTTGCCTTTGTTGTAACTCTAACCTAGAAACACACACACACACACACACACACACACACACACACACACACACACACACACACACACAAACTCCAACCCACAATGCCAATATTTTTGGTATATCCAGACTTTCAGAATCGCACATTGTGAACATACTGTATGAATCCAGTAAACCTTGCATTTCCTCACCTTCCAAAAATATCATGCATTTCAAAAAGGTTGTTGGTCTTTTTGGCTTTTACCAGTTAGGAGTTGCCACAGTGGAACTCCAGTCCACTAATGATTGGCAGTCACTTTTTTTTTTTTTATGGTGCTGAGTTGCCAGCCTGACGCCCAACCTTCAGTGAAGGCATTCCCATTCACATATGTCTTTTGGAGGCCACTCAACCACAGGGAGGACATGCAGACCACACAGAAGGCACTCCAGCTGAGAATCAAACAGGAGAACCTCTTGCTGTGAGGCAACAATGCTACCGCTGTACCACCCCGGCTCCAAAAAGGTAATCATTGCAAAATGACAGAATGCAGACTGTACAGATTTAACATCCACTTTATCTTATTTCATGCATATTTATTTTTCTGCGTGAATTTCTGACATTCACATATGGCTAACAGCAACACTGCTCCCTTTACTGATATTTATATTCACATATGGCTAACAGTAACAATGTTCTCCTTACTGATACTTACATTCACATATGGCTAACAGTAACACTGCTCCTTTATCTGAAACTTACATTCACATATGGCTAACAGTAACAATGCTCCCTTTATTGATACTTAAATTCTCATAGGGCTAACAGTAACAATGCACCCTTTACTGATACTTACATTCACATATGGGTAACAGTAACAATGCTCCCTTTACTGATATTTACATTCACATTTGGCTAACAGTAACAATGCTCCCTTTAATGATACTTGCATTCTCATATGGCTAACAGTAACAATGCTGGCTTTACTGATACTTACATCCACGTTTGGCAACAGTAACAATGCTGCCTTTATAGGTTCATAGGTTCATAGGTTCATACTAGGCTATCTGCCCTAGGGCATTTATAAGCCTAGCCAGAGTGTGTGTGGCTTTCACCACCCCTTAGGATGAGAATACTATACCCATTAGTTTGCTGTGCCTCTGTCCAGCAGTGACACAGAGATGATTCCCGGGGTAAACCTACGATCTCCCATCCACTCGTCAAGATTTCTCTTGAACAGAGTCAGTGAGGGGCTCTGCCTCACATGGACTGGGATTCTGTTCCATAGTGTAGGGAGTCTCTGGGTGATGAATCTGTCCCTCCAGCATGTCCTATTTATATCTGTGTTGAGGTTTAAGTCTCTTGCTCTCGTGGCTCTGGTGGATTTGGATTTTTTGAGGTGGAGCATGTCCATTAATTCCAGGTTGGACATGGCCTTGTATGTCAGGCACAGATCACCTCTGAGCAGATGGTATGCGACTAAATAGAGCTGGAGTTTCTTCAGTTGGGCAGCGTATGACATATGTTTGAGCCCCTTTATCCTTTTGGTGAGGAACTTTTGGGGTCTTTCCAACTGCTGCAGGTGTCGGGTAAGGTACATTCCTAATGGGGCGTTGTACTCAATCATTGGTCTGATAAGTGAAGAGTACAGGGGTACAATGACCTCTCCTGATCTGGATGTGAATCCCTTCATGATCAGGTGGGCAATGTAGAAGGTCTTCCTAACCACTTTGGCAATGTGAGTGTCAAAAGAGAGGTTACTGTCAACTTGGGTCCCCAGGTCCCTGATATCGTCTTCCGTGTTTAATGGATTACCACCTATGTGGTAATTAGGGGTTACCTTGTTTTTCCCAAAGGGTATGACTATACATTTTTTGGCATTTAGCTTAAGGCCATGGCTCTGGCACCAGTTATCCATTTCTATGAGACCTCTCTGGAGGATGTCTGTGTCTGATGGAGTGTCAATTATGGTGCCCAGTTTGCAGTCATCTGCAAATTTTGTCAGCCACAATCCCCCTATGTTTGCCTGCACTTCAGAAAAATAAATGCCGAACAAGAGGGGGCCCAGATACTTACTTACTGATACTTACTTTCACACATGGCTAACAGTAACAATGCTCACTTTACAGATATTCATTCTGGCTGTATTCCCATGCCTGTAATAAGGCAGCTCAGTAACAGGCAAATTGTATTTCAAAGGAAAAGCTAATTTCTTAGCTGATGGTTTATGACAGACATACACATTTCAGTTCTATAGGTTCATAGGTTCATAGGTGTATACTAGGCTAATGGTCTTGGAGCCTTTACAGGCCTAGCCCATAGGATTACCATGGCATCGTGCCACCTGAACTTAGTTCCCAGTGCATCTGTTGAGTAGAGCTACTGGAGTGATCCCCAGGGTGATTTTTTTATTTCTCATCCACACATCAAGATTTCTCTTGAAGAGGGCCAGTGAGGTGCTCTGTTTGACATGTATGGGAAGTCTAGTCCATATCATGGGCAGTCTCTGGATTATGAACCTGTCCCTCCAGCACATTCTGTTGATTGTGGTAATGAGGTTGAGGTCTCTGGAGCATGTGGAGCAGAGGGATTGGAATTTCTTTAGATGTAGCATTTCTAACAGAGCTGGGTCAGACATGGCTTTGTAAGTCAAGCAGAGATTGCCTCTAAGTAGGCAATATGAGACAGAGAATAGTTGGAGTTTATTGAGTCTGTCCATATAGGAGAAGTGTTTAAGGCCTAGGATCCACTTTGTGAGGTACTTTTGCAGCCTGGTGTCTATTGAGGTACATGCCAAATGGGGCATTGTACTCGATGATTGGCATAATGAGGGAAGAGTAGAGGGAGACAATGACCTCTTTCTTCCTGGATGTAAAACCCTTAATAATGAGATATACCACATAGAAGGACTTTCTGACCACAGTGGCAATGTGGTGGTCAAAAGAGAGGTTGCTGTCAACCTGTGTTCCCAGATCTCTTATAATACCTTCTGTGTTCAGTGGTCTACCATCGATGTGGTAATTCATGGGAACCAGGTTTTTCCCAAAAGGTATGACAACACATTTTTTTGGCATTGAGCTTAAAGCCATGGTTCTGACATCAGTCGTTGGTCACAGTGAGGCCTTTCTGTAGGATGTCAACATCACTTGGGGGTTAATAATAGCTCCAAACTTGCAATCATCTACAAACCTTGTCAGCCAGAGTCCCTTCGTGTTGGCCTGGACTTCAGAGATGTAGATACCAAACAGGACAGAACTCAGGACCAAACCTTGTGGGACTTTACTAGTGACTGGTTGGCAATCTGACTTGGAGTCAGCTACTTTCACACTGTGAGTTTTATCTGTGAGCCAGTTTGCAACCCACCTAGTGATATAGGGGTTGATGTCTAGCTTAGTGAAATTTTCTGTGATTCCTGAGTGGGGAATGGTATCAAAGACCTTGGCCAGATCAAGGTAGGCTGTATGAGCCACCTTGCCTTCATCCA
This sequence comes from Protopterus annectens, assembly GCF_019279795.1. Taxonomy (NCBI): domain Eukaryota; kingdom Metazoa; phylum Chordata; order Ceratodontiformes; family Protopteridae; genus Protopterus; species Protopterus annectens. Next base: position 347,074,041 of record NC_056734.1, on the reverse strand, counting down.
CACCTCTGGTGACTGACTCAAAGAAGTCAACCAAGTTGAGCAGGCATGATCTACCCTTCACAAACATAACTGTGTGGGATCCAGAGTTTGGAGATTCCCTAAATCCTTGTTTATTAGGTCCATGATGATGCGTTCCATAGCTTTGCATATCTGACTCATCAGACTAATGTGGCAATAGTTCCCAGGGTCTGTAGTCACTCCTCCTTTGTGGAGAGGGATGACTGTAGAAGTGTGCCATTTGGTATGGACAAAGCCTGATGTGAGGCTGTGGTTGAACAGGGCACATAGGTGAGGTGTCAGTTCACTCTGTAGTTCATGTAGAACACAGCCAGGGATATTGTCAGGTTCCATCAAAGCTGTATTCTTGGCCTTGGCCGTTGCTGTTTTAAATGTGGAGCAGTAATACTGGGTGCCTGGCAATCTAATGGTATTGTGATTGGTCCTTGGGGGGGGGGGGGTAAAGTTGGCACTGAATTTGTTGGCCAGTATATTGGCAATATCTGTTGGCTCAGTGAAGAGGTACCATTGTGCAGTAGCTCAGAGCAAATCTGGGTATTACCATGGAGATTCTTTGCATAACTATAGAAGGCCTTCTGGTTGTCTTTACTATCTGCTGCAATTCTGTTTTCATAGCTAGCTTTAGAGGATTTGATGAGGGACTAAAAACGTTTTGTTGAGGCTGATAAGGGAGTTTTTCCAGTCTTGGGACTTCCCCTTATTCCCCATAAGTTCCCTCCTTTTGTTGTAGAGTTTGTTTATGGCAAGGGAACAACCAGATTGGCTTCCTTTTTTTGGAGGAGAGCGTCTTGGTTCTATTGAGTATGGCGAGATCCATGCGCTTGTGTACATGTTCGTACAGTGCATTGGTGTATGATTCGGCTGTCATGCAACTATTCTCCATTTTCATGGGTGCTGTGACGTTAACTACCTCTGTTTTTAGGAGCCCAAAGTTAGCTGTGAAGAAGTTTTTCATGATGGTTACCTTTGTGGGGGTGGGGGTGGGGGGGTGGATTTCCAAGGTGATTAGTTTGTGGTCGGATCTAACCAGGGAGGAGTTGACTATTGGTGTAGAGCAATGGTTACCCATGTTAGTAATGACCAGGTCAAGGATGTTGCTACCTCTAGTGGGGGTACAAACGAGTTGGTCCAGGTCATTGGAATTAATGAATTCCAAGAAACGTTGAGCAAGTGTATTGTTACATGAGTAGTTTTCTCAGTTAATGGAGTTGTAGTTGAAGTCGCCCAGTGTGAGAGTGTTAGGTTGGACCCTAATATTTTCCAGGGTGCTTAGGAACATGGAGTTTGAGTCTTGAGACATGCTTGGGGACCTATAGCTGACTACAACCTGTATCGCTGTCTTACCCAATGTTAGCTGCACCTGAAGTATCTCTGATGCATTATGTTGAGCTATCAGTCTGGAGATGTGCACATCCTTTATAAATATTGAAACACCACTGTCTTTGGAGCTGCAGTCCAAGTTCTGGGGCCGAAGTTGTGGAACGAGTTATAGCCTGGTAGTGCAAGGGTACTTCCTGCTGACTTGAAACAGGTCTTTGTTACAGCACATATGTCGATGTTCTCCATTTTAAGGAGTGCTTCGAGTGAGTGCATTTTGAGATTTAGACTTCTAGCATTGAGCAGCAAAGCCCTCAGATTGCATTTATTTGTAGCTGTTACAGTGATAATTTGATCTTTGGACCACCCCCTAAAAAAGGCACAATAAGGGTGGCAAGAGCCTTGGCCATTATCCTGAAGCCCAGGGGTGACAGATGCAGGCCATCTCTGTCAAAGCATCAAGGTCTGTCAATCATGTCATCACAAGCAGACAGATACTGGATCCCCTTAGAATGACACCAGAAACTTAGCCAATTGTTGAAATCAATCATTTTCTGCTTGTATTGTGGTATCATTCTGGGTGATGGTAGGATGCTACTCAGGGCTAGGGTCATACCTGCCTGGGCTACATAATCCGAGAGCTCCTCCATGTCTCCTTTCATGTAGTCCAGGGAGGTATGTCTCAGGTCATTCACACCCACATGTACAATGACATAGTCATATTTGTACCTGTTGTGGAGGGACCCAAGTGCATGTGTTATGTGGTGGATCCTGGTACCTGACAGGCAGCTGACTGTTACTTTCTCCTTATTCAACCTAGTGAGTGGGTCATTAGCGTGCCTCACTATCAAGTTACTTATGACTAGTGTGTTGGGCATGCTGTTTTGCCTTAGGCGCTTTGGTTGAGTGGCACACTGTTTAGGAGAGTTATGTGTCATGTGATTAGTGTTGTGTTGTTGTGGTCGAGTGCGTTTCTGCCTTGGAGGCCTCTGCTGTTTGGGTAGATTTTTATTGAGAGCCTCCATGAAGGTGGGTGCATGGTTTGTGTTTTATGTGCAGGCAGTGCTGGTGTGCCTTCTGAAGGGCTTTGTATTCCATGTGGTGTGGTGCAGGTGTTGACCTTCTCTTCTTGATCAGCTATCCTTGTTTTGGCTGGAGAGTGCATGACTTCCAGTTTGTATATATAAGTGCATCTCTCGCAAGTTTGAGTGCTGGAAGGTAAGAGGGGAGGGTTGTCAGTCTACATGAGGCAGTTGCTACATTGCCTTAGGATGTCCAAGTTAACCAGGTTACTAGGAGAAAGCACAGGGAACTAACATTTAGACATGGGCATTAGTAATAAGTACTGAAGCTGTTTCCTTCTAGAATGTTTAGTGCTGGTAGCACTTTTGTGTGCTACAATAATTGCTACAAGTGATCTGGTAAAGTGCTAGACTAATAAGCTAGTAAAAGTGCAGGAGAGGAGAGAACTACCAGATCTAAGAGAAAGATTGAAGAGCAGTCTTTGGCACTGCTCAAAAGCTTACAAACAGTCCTGGATACAGCAAATCTGTATATTGACTAGACTAGTTACAGAAAAGGTGGAAAACAAGTGCAAACACAGGCTTTTAAACCAGGAAGTTGAAAGAGATAAAAAAAAAACGTCCCAAATGGCCAATAAACTACACTTTCTGGGCCAGAATCCACTCCTCTTGTGGTAGATAGACTACCTAGTGCTTACCACTCCCACTGAAAAGCTAGAAGGCTTCCCTCCAACACGGAAAGACTTGGGGACTCAGAAGCTTACATACAGTTCTGGATACAGCAAATCTATATCTGGTCTAGAAAGGCAGGAAACAAACACAAATGCTGGCTTTTAAACCATAAAGTTGAAAGAGATGGAAAAACTTCCCAAACGGCCAATAAACTACAATTTCTGGGCCAGAAACTACTCTTCATGTGGTAGATAGGGTACCTAGTGCTTACCACTCCCACTGATAAGCTAGAAGGCTGCCCTCCAGCACAAAAAGGCTTGCGGGCTCAGAAGCTTACAAACAGTCCTGGATACAGCAAATCTGTATCTGGACTAGACTAGTTATAGGATAAGTAGGAAACAAGTGCAAATATGGGCGTTTAAACCAGAAAGTTGAAAGAAATGGAAAAAACTGCGCAAATGGCTAATTAATTACAATTTCTGGGCCAGAAACCACTCCTCTTGTGGCAGATAGGCTACCTAGTGCTTACCACTCACACTGATAAGCTAGAAGGCTTCCCTCCAACACAGAAAGGCTTGGGGGCTCAGAAGCTTAAGACAGTCCTGGATACAGCAGATTTGTATCTGGACTAGACTAGTTGCAGCAAAGACAGGAAACAAGCTTAGATTTTTTTTTTTTTTTTTTTTTTTTTTTTTTTTACAGAAAGTTGAAAGAGATGGAAAAAGCGCCCAAATGGCCAGTAAACTACAATTTCAGGGCCAGAAACCACTCATCTTGCGGTAGATAGGCTAACTAGTGCTTACCACTCCCACTGATAAGCTAGAAGGCTTCCCTCCAACACAGAAAGGCTTGGGGGGCTCAGAAGCTTACATACAGTCCTGTATACGTAAATCTGTATCTGGACTAGGTTATTTACAGGAAAGGCAGTAAACAAGCTTAGAATTTTTATTTTTTATTTATTTATTTATTTTTTTAACAGAGAAGCAGCTAAAGCAGCACTAAAAACAATTCAAGTGCAATGCAAGCTAGCACACTTGAGTGTATGGCAATATTAAGGCTGGAGAAATGGGACTGGTAGGAGTGTCTGAAAATAAAATATGATCTCACTGTACTCAGTTGAGTGAGCATATAAGATGGACCCAGGAAGAGAGTTGAAACACAAATTTACAGGAGGGGCTGGCATTTCCAAAATCACCAAGATTAATACTACAACAAGATCAGGGAGAGAGACAGACAGACCACACAATATTCAATGAAACAAATAAATAAACAGAAAAATAAAAAAATACAGTAGCAGTATTATCTATAACACTGAGAGTTTATATTTAACTCAGCTTGTAATACAGTTGAATGCAGGTAGATAGCAGCCAGCCAAACGACTCAGATATTTCAGCAGAAATAAATTCACAGATATGTGGTTAACACTTATAAGCATAGAGAAACCATCTAGGCTAAGAGTTATTACACCGAATATCAAAGAAGTGAAAACAATAATAACCCCCACTGAAACCAGTTTGTACACTTGTAGGAAGGTAACTGCTGAGAGACAGACAGAACACACAATATTCAATTAAACAAATAAACAAACAGAAAAATAAAAAAATGCAGTAGCAGTATTATCTCTAACACTGGGAGTTTATACTTAACTCAGCTTGTAATACAGTTGAATGCAGGTAGACAGCAGCCAGCCAAACAAATCAGATATTTCAGCAGAAATAAATTCACAGATATGTGGTTAACACTTATAAGCACAGAGAAACCCTCTAGGATAAGAGTTATACACCGAATATCAAAGATATGAAAACAACAATAACCCCCACTGAAACCAGTTTGTACACTTGTAGGAAGGTAACTGCATCGAGACAGACAAAACCACACAATATTCAATAGATGATTTATAATTTGTTATAACAAGTTCAACAGTAGGAATGAGTTTATCTGAACTTGCAGGATTATGTTGGTATACCCACTATCTTATATCAGCAAGCAATGTTCTTTTTAATCTACCAAAAATAAGCCAATTTTATAATGTTCACTTTATTGTTAATTTAATATACCTGCTTTCTTACATTAGCAGATGGTACTCTTGTAAATCTATCAAAAGTAAGCAATACTATAATTTCCATTTTAGTATCCTTATCAGGCCCTACCAATAATGTTTAAGGTCACCCACTTGCACACTTATCATCTTAACAACATTAAAAGTCTGACCATGAAGTTTAACAGCTTGCATTTCGGGAGGAACACCTGCTATAGACAAAAGTTATTTTTTCAATTTGTCATAGTACAAGTAATCTGTATCACCATTTCCATGTATAGCTTTAAAGCACTTCCATTCAATTGGGAAGAAAATAATTTTGCCCATTCACATCATTTGAAAGCAACTGAGTAGAGTAATTTCATCTGTCTTGGATACATTATATAATTCTGGTGTAATTTTGGGACTTAGTAGTACACAGGCTACTCTAAGTTTGCTAAATACTGATCTGTAGTCATCCATCTTTAAACTAGGTTTGCAAGCAGTTTCTATACAAACTATTTTTTTATCTGAAAACTCTTTAATAATACACATTGTTCTATATTTTTAATTGCAACTGACTCACACGGCTTACTTCCGAGTTATTGCAGTTCATTCCCTAGTTTCAAGTGTAACACAGATGAATAGGATTAATTTCTCAGGATAGGAGAAAAACATTACTAGGAATCTTAAACTTTCATTTCAGGTCTCTTAGCTTTAATTATATACTGCAGCAAAAACAGTCATATGTAATACAATGGAAACAGTTGCTTATTTATCTTTGTTGTAGGGTTTTAGCACAGTTAACTTACTTTTCGTCGTAAATTATTAGCAAAAGCACCATACCTCTCAACTCTCCAGATTTTCAGAGACTGTCCAGATTTTTGCCTCATATTTTTGTTCTGTTTCTCATAAAACATATGATTTTTTTGAAAATTATTGAGGATCAAAGTCACTAAATAATGACAGACGTTTCAGTTTCATACTTCATATCCTTCAGAAAATACATGCCAATTTAAAATGTATTATTCTAGCAAGTTTCTAAGTTTATAAAAGCAGTATTTAAAATCTGCCCCTATTTTTTGGCATTTGTCATCTCATGTTTTTCCTTTTTTCTATATTTCTTGTGTTAAGTGTTTGAGAGGTATGAAAAACTCGAAAACACTCCTTTCTGGTGTGAGTTAAAGTTACAGCTAGATGGTACAGAATGCCACCACTGCTGCCCAAATTCCATATATGATAAAGTGTTTTGATGAGACTAGAAACAGAACCTACTGAAAATACAACTTTTGCTCATCTCACAAGTTGCTTTATTCATAGTTCCAAAGAAAAAAAACAAAAGTATATAATGTCACCAGTAGAAAGCCTTCATGTATATATTTCCCAACCGATTAAGCAAAACAGTTTAAATATAAATCCAAATTCTGATTCGGCTAAAACAAGTTTCTTGTATTCTCCAAATAAACCTGGTTCATACTCGGGAATCCCAATCCAGACTTATTTTAATGCAGTCTCTCTACAGCTTCTACCTGTAAGCAATGGGAGATATTTTTTCCTTTCTTGGAATCCCTTTCTAATCTATGACTGAGGTACTATGACAGCCTTCACTCAAATTCTGTTCCAGTATAATGAACTTCCTTTATGAGATCCTGATGAATCTGGTTTAAGACAAGGACCCTATCCTGAGAATCTAGACAACCTGCAATGGCTAAGACAAGCCCTTCTTTTATTGAAGAAGAAATTGCATAATTTGTCTCATAATGACCTTTTAACCCAACATGTTGCTTTGTTTGCTCTACCCAATACATAGCATTACCAGTAAAGAATTATGTATCAATTATTTATAATAATTATAATACATAAGCAATATATGTGTGTGTGTGTGTGTGTGTGTGTGTGTGTGTGTGTGTGTGTGGTTGTGTGTGTGTCTGTAATATATGTTAAGGGCTAAAAAAGTGAAGTGTTATTACAGAATTTCTAGTACTATAGGTCAATAGAAGGTCATGGATTCCCCTGGCAGATGCAGCAATGCTTACTGTAGAAAGGGAAGAAAGTTACAATATTGAGGTAAACTTAGCATGTAAAATAATGAACTTTAAGACAGACTTATTAAGGAAACCCAAGTCTGGCTATCTGTCTCACCCAAATGGGTTTACTCTGTCCTCAATGAAATCAATTTTTATTCACTCTGTCCTGAATGAACTATAAGAATGGCGTTTGTTGTCTCTGTGGCTTCCTGAAGGCATGCCCTGGAAACTTTTTCCTCTTAGTGTATGATAGCTAAGAATGTTGGTACTGTGCTTCTTACAAGCTCAATTAACATGCAGATGAAACTGGGTTTTTTATCCCAGACTCATAAGGATCTCAAGCTAGCACCCAGTAGCAGCTAAATGTCTCTTCCTTAAAAGATGCTTCCATAAATTCAAGCTAATTGTATACCCATGGAAGAAGAAAATTTCATACTTGAGGGTCAGAAACTTCAGAAAATCTGACTGAGCCTTGCCTTAGTCACACACTTGCTGAAATCACTATTAAAATTATTGTCTTGTATACACACTTGGGTATTGCAATGGGTCGTCACCAGGAAGTACACTAAGCAGAGTCACTGAACTGTATATAAATAGACCCCACAGTGCTCTTGTTTTAGAAGTGTTTCAGGTGAATGATATAATACAAAAGATCTTTAGTATATCTGAGGTGTTGCACATCAGAAAGGCTCCATTTTGAAAGTGGGATTGTATGCAGATTGTGCCTTTAACTAGGTCTTTTTAAGGTATCAACTCAAGGATTGGCACAGGTTTCAGTTTCCTAGTAAACTAGTAGAAGCTTTAATAAAGACTTATGAAGAGTCAAATGCTTATATGAAGTGGTAAGCTAACTTGTCCACTAAGGTTGTAATAGGCAGTAGTATAAGACAGGGGTACCCATTGTCACCTGTCTCATTTTTCTACTTAACCATTTGCAACTATTGTGAAGTCTTACTGAATCAGCAAGAAATGCAATGGAATAATTATGATCTCAGTCATTTCATAGTCACATGATTCACTTCTCATTATTCATGGTCTTGGTGTACATCTTCTTGAAACATTAGAGCTGTTGGATGCTTTTCAAAGTGTGGTAAGTTATAAACTAAATATCAATAAAAAATGTTTGTTCTTGGGCTTGATGTCATCACTTTGGGATTCAGAGTAATGTCAACAGTTACATGTGACAGACATACATTAAGGCATTTGGGGGTTGCTTACTATTGCATTATCAAGTGAAAGGATATTGATTTCTAAGAAGGATGGGGACATATGCATAGCAGATAGATATGCAGATTACTGGAATGGGCAATGGTATGCCCAGAAACTAAATTTAGATGTTTTTAAATCAGTGTAAGCCCAACTATTTTGTTTTCAAACACCTTTATTGAATTATCACTTGTGACATAGGCAAACTTATATTTATATAAAAGTAATCAACCCTCATACCTACAGTCTTACCATCTCTCTCTCTATGCTATTATCCTTAATCATCACACTCCCTCGGGCACAGTAAATCCAACATTTAAACCTTCACTCACTGAAATCCCACAAAACTAGCAACTTATACCTACAATGACTTAATTACCTTCTTACAAATATACTTCTGCCTTGTATCCTAGACAGACTTGACTGTAAACTGCTACTGTATTTACATATTTAGCTTTAATATGTCTATAACTGTAAGTAACAATGTATTAAAGCAAATGGTATTTTTCTGTAATAGAATGTAATGTCTAAACACAACTGTAAAGTGTCAAAATGTCTGTACTTTATGTGAAGCGTTTCTCCCCAGGCCTCTGCTGAAAAGGGTTTCTGACCCAATCGGACTTTCCTAGTCAATAAATAAATAAATAATCAAGTTATATTAACAAATTTACTTTTACAAGCATCACACTTCATATATATTCTTCTGTATAATATAATAAGTCCAGCATCATATAAATTATTCAATTCCTGCCTTCTCTGAAACCTCATTTCTCCTCCAAAACATTTTCTGCAAGTATTGCTATCATAGTTTCCATTTTTTTTTCTATGCAGTTTGCTATTATCCTTTCCTAAAGATCCCATTCCAGTTCTTTTATCTCTTACAATATTCATAGCTTTAACTATGACTGGTTAAGACTTTGATTTCTATTTTGTAATAATTGCTTTTTTTGGAAACCACCAGAATTAAATATAACAAGGCCTTACTATGTCTAGACAATTCAGACCCTGTATTCCAGCTCAAAAAATCATTTTCTTAGTTACACTTATCTGTTTGCCCAGTATTCCAGACAGAGTACTGTATAGGGAATTTTGAAAGTCTGCCAACTCTTTAACCTTAAAAACACATGCTCCCAGGTACCTCTTTCTTCCCTATTTTACCGCCAATATTTGCCATCTACATAGGGAAAAATTCTTTGGGCTTTGTTTGGGGTATAAAAGTACCTATGCAAACACTTACAAGCAAAAATTTTAAACCTTCTAGAAGTTGTTGCTCATTTGGATGCCACACATATGGCTTCCCATTGTTCCTTTTGTGAATTGTTTATCTAATCTTTCTTCCAAACCTCCTCTAACTTCCTTTGATTGATTTATATTCTTATTGCAATATTTTATATAGTTTTAGAGTCAACTAAAAGATCAAATAGTATAGATCTTTCACTTAGGATTCCCCTATCCCTTTCTCCTTGTTATACTCTGATATCAATCCCTGATAGGAAGACAGTCTCTAACCTGCAGTCTAAATGTCTCCCTGGCCTTTTTCTATTATCTTACCTTTCCCTCTTTAATCATTTGTTCCCACTACCTAGGTTCATTTGCCAGCTTCATTCAGTGAATTTTAGCCCCCCTCCTCATATTCTTTGTACGACTAATTGCAGTCATCTCTATCAACAAATTCTTCTTTCTTCATTCCAATGTTGGCTTAGTTCTGAGTATACTTTCTGCTACATTATGAATATCATATTCTGTATGACTGTTGTTATTCTCCTTAAAGAATTGCATCCAAAACCCCATTCTTTCCTTTTTTCTTGAATTTCTCCCTGCTTCATCCTTATCATTCCTTTATGCTTTGAATTATACTTTCTGTTTGTGTTATGTATGAGAGCCTAAATTGTAGCTTTAAAATATCTCTTTAAATCGGAAAATCCAAAACATCCTTGTACAATTGGAAGCATCAATTTATCCCACTTGATTCTTGCCATCTTCCACTCTTAGATAAAATCCTTCATGTCTTTAATTACTATCCACAACTTCTCCTCTGGTTGATAAAAATATGGCTGACCTGTGTATAAAATTAAAATGACCAAAAACATTTTTACTGTTTGCATTTTGCTATCCGCATGAACCAGAAAAAGCTTCCAGTCTCTCAGTTTTTGTTTGGTCTCTTTCCAGATACCCTTAACTGCCATAACTTCATGCTTTTTAACCCAGAGTCCTAAATGTTTTAATTTATCAAATCTCCATAAATATGGGAATATGGGTATTGCTGGACAAATTCATGTGTGGGTATATAGCTTACAGCTATAGTCTTTGTTTTATGTTCATTAATTTTATATTGTGATAAAACCTGGAACTGTCTCAGAATGTTCCACAACACTGCAATTTCCTTTTTTTTCATTAGATACAGAATAATATCATCTGCAAATAAGGACATCTTTTCTTGAATACTTTACCAATTATAACCTTTGAATTTCCAAGTCTCTTATTTTCTTTGGTAATGGTTCAAAATATAACAGTAATAACAAAAGGTAAAGAGGACACCCCTGCCCGGTTCCTCTGACCAGGCACAGTTTATCAGAGAGACTCCATTCTACTTTGACTTTTGCCTTTGATCATTCATATAACCTCATAATTAACCATATTACTGCTCAGGAAGTGCAAATGCATCCACTGTTGTACTCAGGAAATCACAGCTTACTTTGTTGAATGATTTCTCTGCAACAAGATCCACCAACAGCAGTGGCATTTTCTTATATTCTGCTTCCCTCTGGATCATTATTGCTCCATTAATGTTATCAAATGTTTGCCTCCCCTCCACAAAACCGCATTCACCCATATCTGTCAATTTTGGCAACAACTTTACATTTTATTTAGCTATTATAGACATGCACACTTTATAATCATTGTTTAAAATTGAAATGGACCTATACGTAGCTGGATCTAATGGGTTTTGCACCATCTTTAAGTTTTACAGCCACCACTGCTTTTTTCTTAAGATTTTGGTGTTTCCCCTCCTTTTAAAATATTGTTAAACAAAATCTTCCAGATCTTTATCACATTCTTCCCTCCTAGCTGCCAAGCTTCCACCAGAATACAATTTATTCCTGGGGATTTTTCGGCAGATTGGCTATACATCACAATTTTTATCTAATTTCTTCATATTTTAACTAATTGCTGAGCCTCATCTACCTCTAAAATTAGTATATCTAAGTCTTTCATAAATATTTCCATTTGTGTTTTTTCTTGATTTCCCCATTTCTCATCTTTATACAAATGTTCATAAAATTTCCAAATATTTCTAATAGCTCTACAGGATGTCTGGTTATTTTTCTTGTTATACACTGCATAAGTCTGGCAACAACCTGTTCTACAGTTGCCCAATTCATTATGCCAAAAGTTTTTGTGCTCTGGAGTTATCATCAAAAAACATTTGCTTGACAGCAATCTTTCTAAACTCATACATATTATCTAGGTACTCTCTTATTTTCAATTAAGCACTCTGCAACTGTGCCACTTCTTGTTTTGTGAGATTCCCCCTATTCTGTAATACTTTAACCTTTGTCATCCTTTATAAACAATTCTTGGTACTTTTTAACCATATTTCGTTTTGCTTTTATTTCTACCCTATTTTTAAACTATACACGAAACAAAAATGAGCATGTGGATTGGAAAATGCACCAACTCAGAAAAAAAAATCCAAATTTGAACAGACCGCCCAACCCACAGAATTCTAAAACCACACAAGTTGATTTATTATGCTGATAAATTCCAACACTCCACGTAAAACCAAGATTCAAGGTACCAAAAGATTAATCTTTTGGTACCTTGAATCTTGGTTTTACGTGGAGTGTTGCAATTTATCAGGATAATAAATCAACTCGTGTGGTTTTATAATTCTGTGGCTTGAGTGGTCTGTTTAAATTTGGATTGCTTTTTTTTTCTGAGTTGCTATTTTTTAAACTATACTTTCCTTTCACCCCACTTACTAGCTATAACTTACTGAGTACTTTCTATCTTCCCTAATAACTACCAAATAATTTCCACTACACATTCCATAAATTCCACGCTCTCTTTTTAACAGATAGGCAGAGAAGCACCAGTATCTTATTTTTTACTCCATTACCCTGCAATTTAGCTTAATAATTATTGGTGCATGATCTGAAATAGCTACTGAATGTGTATCAAAATTATCAGTTAAATGCACATGTTCCTGTGACATATAATTTCTGTATAGACTACCCCAGCTATTATACATTGGGGAATAATATGTAAATTGTATCCAATTTCCTACTACTGAATTCAAATCTTCCATGCCAAATATTTTATATATTTCTTCATACATCTGCCACCTTTTGTTAAATTTTTCCTTCTACAGTAGAACCCCCAATACATCCTCAGTTTCATATCAAATTACAGTCCCCACCTATAAGTAATATTTGCTTCAGTAAGCTAAAGATTATTCCACAAAATTAGTTAAGCTCCATAATAGCAGTTTTAGATGGAATACATGCCAGCATAATCCTCATCCTTTATCAGTAGCCCCTTACTGCCATAAATCTGCCATTATTTTTGTCCCTGTTCTATCATTATTGGAGTACCTCTTGCAATTAATATAAGTACTCCTCTTTTACTTTTTCCCTGATATAATGTTGAATATCCATCCTGAAATCTTTTATTATCCAATTCACATGCTTAGTCTTTCCAAATGTGCATCCTGAAACATTGCTATTGGCACTCTACATTTCTTAATATAATTAAATATTCTTTACTTTTTGTCTATACCTGTAAGACTATTCACATTTCAGAATAATATGGAAAGTGTTGCCATTATGATATGAAGTCATTAATCCCAACTATTATATATGGTGGCTTTTTCAAATGTCTATTTCCAGTGTTTGTGATACTTTGACCCACTAATGTTTGGCCGGGTAATCCTTTATACAATTTTTTCTTATCATCATTTGAAACTGTTAGAATCTTTTTCAAGACTTTTTGTTTTAACAAAAACCCTCAAAAAACACACACATCCCATAAATACCACTATAACCTTTTAATTTAAAAGAAATGCACAAACCTATCTACCTCTTCAAATAATTATGTTTAACCCTCCTAAAAGGAACAATTGTCTAAAATAGGCAGCTGCAAACACAGGCCTTAACTAACCTAAAGTTGATGTTATCCATGCTAAGAACCATGTTACTGCTTGTGCTTCTAATTTGTTTCTGTTTATTTGTGTTTATCATTATCACACTCCCAGATCTGAAAAACAACTTGCATACATTCAGACAACATTAACTTTTAGCCTTGATAATACTATTGTTTTGGCTTTTTTATTGCCCAATCATCAGCTGATTTCCATGGAAATATAAAATAAAAATGTAGCCCTCAGCTAACGTCTTTTAAAGACAAGCTGAAACAGTTATTGCAAAAGGAAAACTTTTCATTATATTTAGTGTTCTCTTGTTTACTTGTTTACACTTACAATTTGTTATTGGATTAAGCCAAGGGTCTTTATCTAAACATTCATCTATGCAAAAGTAAGAAAAAACATATCAACTCTACCTATATTACGATCTGTGTACTTTTGCTGCCCACCCTCCCATCTCAACAACCTAAGATTACAGACTATTAATTTAAATATCTTTCATCTAGACTTTTTCTCATTTTGCATTGTAATGCCTACATTTCTAAACACTTAAAAAGAAGAAACAAAGAAAAAATTAAAAAAGGCATCTGCTTACTTTAGTATCTTTGTTGCACACAGCTAAAATGTTTTACTATAAAACATACAATTTATATCATGAAATGTTTCATAGAAATATTATTAAGAACAGAAATTGTTTTACTTACAGTAATCTACTATCATATGTCTTTATTCAACACTGCAATCTTTCTCTCTAATCACAAATGACTTAATGATTCTATTGTTACTACTGTTGTCATAAAAAAAAAAAAAAAAAATTGTTTTAATTACATAATTGGTATTACATAGTTGGTATTATTTGTTTTTTCTTAGATTTGCATTACCTGACCTGGACTAATATCTTTGTATTTTTGCTCATTGCCTGTATCATAAGTGTTTATTGTACATGTATTTCTATAACCATGCTTTAATCTGTGGAGCTTTTCTCCCCGGGCCTCCACTGAAAATGGACATTGATCCAGCTAGACTAGCCCGGTCAACAAATGTAAAATAAATAAATAAATAAATAAAATATTTTCCTTAATTCTCCCCTCCCCTCAGTGTTCTTCCAAACATTAATGACATGAAGTGATGCAAATGCCTTTCAATTCCACACAAGTTTTAACAAAGTCAACAAAATTCTACTCTTTCTTTTTGTTGTACAGCTGTATTTCACAAATGTGACTGGTGATTTGCAGTCTCACATTTATTCACTAATTTTTGTGCTCCTGGTCTTCTTTCTATAGATCTCCATCACCTAACTTTAGACTCCAGTTCAGTTCCAAGGCACTCCCAGTTCTTCTAATCAACTCCTACTCTTTTCTCTCAAGACTTTTCCATTGGAACAAAGGAAATGGTTTCATTATCAAAATGTCTCTATGTGCTTTATTATCAGAAGAACGAGTGGAGTCCCCTACTTCTTGATGACTCATTTTTTGTTGGACAATCTTTTGCATTTTCTGTTTAGCCTATTCTGCATCAAAAAAAAAAAAAAAAAAAAAAACACTTTGATCTTCCAGGAAAACATATTCTGAAGACAGCTTAACACAGCAGCTTGAAACGCACACCTGTGTCTTGACATTCCCCGATTTCTGTAATAATTTGTTTCTCTTCTGCCTAGCATATAGTGAATAACCATTTTCCACAAATACACTACTGTGTCCAACTTATAAAACTTTGCACTTTTGCCACAGTTTTGTCAAGATCAACTCGTTCTGCTGATATGTTTGTGTCTTTACTAATACAGACCTTGGCTATATACTCATGACCAGGGTTGGAGCATAGACATGATGTGCCCTCTCAATTAACAGTTCCTGCTGTGGAATATCAGACCAGTTGCTTATTTGTGCCTTCATAAAATTAATACAGTCTGTTCCTTCTAATTTCTCTGGGACAGCTAAAAACCTCATATTTTTCTCTACATGCTCAGTTACCTTGTTCTACGATTTTTGAAACATCTCTTCTTAAGCAGTCTCAAGCTCAGCCAGCCTTTTCTCAATTTTGGCCCCTGATTTTTGCAATTTTATCAGCTCATCTAAATAACTGTTTAAAGATTCTTCCATTTTCCAACCTTTTGTTAAGTTTATATACTTCCTCGGTATTTAGTTTATTTGAATCAGTTTTGATCGCATTTGACTTATGTTTTCCACTAGATTACTGAAAGTTATATCTTACACCAAATAAGGAGCTTGAACTGTTTTTTGCTAAACAGCTGCAGGCTTCTTCACAGCCAGTGTTTTCTTTTCACTTTTTCTAGATATTTTTTTCATTTAGGTTCTCTCAGTTTCTTCTTTACTGGCATGCCATCAGTCTACTTACTAGCCTGTAACCAAATTTATTAAAAGTGGCAGTGTTCCTGGCCTTTGTCTTTCAGTTTTTTTTTTCACTATAGGAGAGCTGAAGATAAGCTGTTGATTGGTATGCAGCCATCTTGGAAACTCTGCTCAAATGTTTTATACCTATTTTTTGTACATTTGATGCCCCCTAGCTATTCTAGACTACAGTCCAGATGTAGGAGCAGAAATTCTCAATATTCATTTGGGAATCCCTGGCCCCTTCAATGATCTATAAAATTACATTCAATAGTAAATAAGAAATTAGATTAAATTTCCAATCTTTAAAAATTTATTTTTACCCTCATGTTAGGTTGTTATAGTAAAATAAATCCCAAAGTCTAAAGACATACACGCTGTTCTGCTGGCTATGAAACGCTGGGTAACTTCATTCACAATTCAAACTCCACGAAAAAAGGCAGCAATACTCCAGAGGAGGTGAAGTAAAACTTGTTTAATGTTCAAGAACACAGTGAGCGCTTTCGCCAATAGGCTTCCTCAGACTGACAATAATTCACTAAATTGTAGGCATTTAAAAACTCCTGTATAAAATTTCATTGGTTGTTCAGCATAACTGCTGATAGGCATCGTGAATTAAAGTGCACAATACATTAAGAGATCACATTAAAATCCTCAGCTGTAAATGTTCCTTACAAATGAAGGAACATCATGTATCATAAATATATCTAAACCATGTGTATATATATATATGACAATATATGAAAAATATATGAAAAAATATATCTAGAAAAATATATATATATAACATCATATGCATAGATATAACCATCACATAAAAACGGTCAGTAGACCCATAGACTATATTTTTATAATATTGATCGATCCTAGTGTTAGTATATGACATCTGTTAGTTGTTGTACATATTTTATTTACTGTTGCGCTGCAGTGGGTTACCTTCTGTGCCCCACAGTTTGGCTTCCATAGCACATGGTTAGCATTTTGTTTTTTAGTTTTTGTTTGCACATTTTTATTTGAGTCGACTACTTAGGTAGATGACTTATATATAGTTCTATTGCTTTGGTTTATGTTCTTTTTGGTTAGCTCCTTTTGTTGTTATATGCAAGCACACGATACATTCATCGTTGCTTGCTGTATCATTTTAAGACTGGCCCGTTTAGGCCAGTCCGATTTCATATTTCATATTTTTTAGCAACATGTATTTCTTATGTTGAACGTCTCTGACTTGTTGCTTCTGTGTATACTATAACTGCAACAATCCATGTTAGCATGTTAGGATTTTTTAGGATTTTTTAGTGTATTTAAGACATCATACCTTCTTTAATGAGATTCTCGTTTTTATGTGATGGTTATATCTATGCATATGATGTTATATATATATATATTTTTCTAGATATATTTTTTCATATATTTTTCATATATTGTCATATATATATATATATACACATGGTTTAGATATATTTATGATACATGATGTTCCTTCATTTGTAAGGAACATTTACAGCTGAGGATTTTAATGTGATCTCTTAATGTATTGTGCACTTTAATTCACAATGCCTATCAGCAGTTATGCTGAACAACCAATGAAATTTTATACAGGAGTTTTTAAATGCCTACAATTTAGTGAATTATTGTCAGTCTGAGGAAGCCTATTGGCGAAAGCGCTCACTGTGTTCTTGAACATTAAACAAGTTTTACTTCACCTCCTCTGGAGTATTGCTGCCTTTTTTCGTGGAGTTTGAATTGTGAATGAAGTTACTCAGCGTTTCATAGCCAGCAGAACAGCGTGTATGTCTTTAGACTTTGGGATTTATTTTAAATTTGCTTACACGTCTGTTCAAGCTTCTATTTGTCTGCTTCTCCGCATTGGTTTTGCTGTTATAGTAAAATAGTTTAACATCACTTTTACTGCTTCCTGGAAGTCTTTGGAATTGCTCCAGCTATTTTTAGGAGGAGAAATTGCTGTGGAGCCCCCTTCCCCATGGGTCTGCATAAATTGGATGGAGGGGGACTCTTGAACAAGAATCCTATGGAGTTTTGGGAAGTATAATTTAATTTTAAGGTGAATTTGACTTTGCAAAGTATACAGCATGTTCAATAGACCAGTCTGCTCTTGCTTGATGGGATTTACATCAAAAGCCTACTTAAAGCTGTATGTAGAAGAATTCTTAAACATTGGTAGAAAAACAGTGAAATTATTTACGCAGTTATTTCAGGATGGAGACATTTTTACTGTTCATGAGGTCTGCTTACAGTTTTGAAGAGAATAGGATGACTGACTGAGCTATGCTGGGCTACACAGCTAATTGAAATGGTAGTTGGAAGAGGCAAGGATGCCTCACCGGTAACTGATTTTTTTGTTCTGATTGCATTTAGATTTACCCACCTAGAAAGGTTTGTTGTCCATCTTACATAGCAGAATTCATGACAAGATTTATCCTTTTCTATCTTGCATTTATCAAAAGAGGAAGGCATGGTACAAGATGCTGATCATAAGTCAAAGGAAGACCTGATGCAGACCATCCTCATCAGTATATCAATTCTCCCTTGTTGTGGCTGTTTTTATGGTGACATCGCCATACTTCATTTCATGCCCAACAGAGGTTTGCTTGTAATTTTCTGGATATAAATGAATTAAGTTGTCATGTGAAAGTTAGACAAATATATAAGATTCTTCCCATCAGTTGCTTAGGTGGTTCTAGTTTTGGACCCCTTTGATGTAATCCCCTCATAAATAATCCTCTCCTTCATCTCATGACACTATGGCCCAATATGTGATGACTATACTCTAATGTGCTCCACCTCCTTTTTATCTACACTGGAAACTCTCACCCAAGAGACTTCCTCCTCTTTTGAGACATATCTCTCAAACACATAATTCCTACTAATTCCTGACAACCCAAAACTAATGCTCTTTATTCCTAAGACTCTAGTAAATTATAAGATTAATTTCTCAACTGTTACCATCAAAATATTCAAATGCTAATCATGTCTCATGCTAAACTCTATGGGTTTGCATAGAAGATCCATTAAAATTTAATATTTACATTCAAAATGTTATTTTAAAAACATCATAAATTAGGCTTTCTTTATACACCCTACAACTTTCTCTCAGAACATTCCCATACAAACACTGCTTCATCTTATCTGTTGTCTACTCTGTTGAATGCTTCACCCATTTCATTAATATTCATATAACACAAATAAAAAATAGAGCAATGTTTTAATAAAATAGCCACATGTGTTTTCAATATGTCAGATTCCACCCACCATTGTTAACACTCAGAAAACTAACCTGGCCTGATCTCTTCAACATTCTATTTATTTCACAGCTAAAGCTAACTCATAAGGTACTCCATTCCCCAGGCAAATGCCTCTCCTTTAATCCCATACAACAGTTGTAATTTCCTTCAAGTCCTCTTTGCTCTATAGACACGACTCTGCCTGTCATTAAAACATCTCACAATTCCAGTGATTCCTTTTATTCCACATAAATAGCCAATATGTGGGATTGTCTCCCATCATTAATCAGTAATATAAAACCTTTCATCTCCTTTAAAACACACACACAAATATTTTCTCTATAATAAAACCTTTCATCTCCTTTAAAACACACACACAAATATTTTCTCTATAATTCTTGTATCTGTACTTACTCATCTGGCTAAATGTTGTTACTCTAATCTACTAAATCTCTCAAAAACTCAACTATAATTATTGCATCCCTAGACTATGACTCATTTTACTCATGCTGCTCTGTATCTCATATACCATCTGACATTCTCTTCCATGAATTCAGACTATATTTTTGTCCTTCTCTGTTATCTCTAATTACTTTAGTATTTCTCTCCTTCACTTCCTACTGGCAAATGCATGCTTTTTTCATTTAAAGTTTGTTTTAACCAATCAGTTATTCATTATTTAGTATTTCTTTTTTTTCCTTTTTTTACTGTCATATTATTTTTGTATTACTGAATATGTGCATTTTTCATATATCCATTCTTATTGCATCATGGTGAATTTGTTGATCTTTCCTCCTATGAGTACTATGTAAGGATTGACTATATAGTGTGTGTGCGTGTGTGTGTGTGTGTGTGTGTGTGTGTGTGTGTGTGTGTGTGTGTGTGTGTGTGTGTTATTGTCTGTGTGACTCATATTGTTTTTGGTCTCTCACACTTTTTTTCACTGTAACTGTTTTAATTGTATATGCACTTAGAGCTTTTCTAATAGGGACTACATCAAAAATGGGTCTTTCATGGTTGAGTCGGACTACCTTCATATATTTAGCTATCAAATACTGAGAAATATCTCCTTCTTACTCTAGAAAAGTTCAGTTGGTGATATGATACAATGAGGGACTTATTATTTGCAAAAACTGACCAAGTCGCAAATAAACCAGTGTGTAAATACCAAGAACCAAAAACCAGAAAAAAAAAAAAACAATGTTTTTTTTTCTTTTTTTATTTGGTATGGTTCTACCAGTGTTTTTTTTCTGGTTAAGGGATTTATTATTATTTGACTAATCTGTAAACTTTCAACAGTTCCTACTGCCAACTGTTATAAAGCAAATTTAAAATAACATATATAAAATCTTGGTTCACATAATGGAATTTTCTAAGGTGACCCTTCATTGTATTATTAACTAATGAATGAGCATTAAGCAAATCCACAGAGCTGATGTTGCTGAGCCTTAATTCACTAACATCATCAAAAAAAACTCAGACCAACAAAACAGTAGGCAAAAAAACTCGGTATGATATATTAACATTTATTCACGCAAAAACAGTTTAGTGCTTTCATCTCACATATCAAGACTTCATCATAACTGTAAAAATCATACCCCTTACAACCTTTGAAAACTTTTGACTTTATACCACTGGTCAAACAATTAATCAATCAATTAACTGAAGTTCTCTCAGAATAAATTATCACACAATAAGACATTAAATTCAACTTAGAGCTTAAAATTAGCACATTCAAAAATTAATATTCATGAACTGCCATAAAATTCTTGCAAATGATCTTTTTAAAAAAAAAAACATTTAAGAAAACACACACACAATTTATGTTTAACGTGTCCTAGACATACCAAAACAACATTAAACTTAAGCGTGCTAAGTTTTATCTTTTGTTTAATCTTCAGGAAACGGGAAGGACTAAAAAATTACATTGCAAAGATGGTAAAAAATGCTAAAGAATCATATTAATAAATTACATTATAGTTTAGTTGCTCTTAACTTCAAAACAGGGAGCATAGACACTTGATTATTAAGTCCAGGGGGGACATTGGCATTCACAATATCTCATGGTACTCCAAACAATTTTCCCACTCTTCCCCCCTAGGTTCACCTGCTTAATAACCCAGAAAAGAAAACTACTTACCTTGCATTCCTTGGAGTGTCTCAGTAATGCATTTGTTTACACCCCATTCTTTATATCATTGGTATGTTCATAAATTCTTGTCCACAGGGTTCTTTCAGTTTTCCCCATGTAATATGAGAAACAGATCTTACAATATGCTAGATAAGCTACACCTTCAGAAAGGCAGTTAAAATGTTTTTGGACTTTAAAATTAATTCAGTTCCTAGAATTTTTAATGATTCCATTGGTGCAATATGTGCACGCTGCTTATAGACACCATGTTTATAAGTTCCTTTTGAACTCTTATTGCTGGTCATTGTATTTTCCTTAATCCCTCCCTCCAAAATATTTTTTACTTTAGGTTCCCTCTTATATGCAAAAATAGAAGGTACTGAGAAAATTCCTAAAGTGTTGGGCATTTTAGAGAAAATACTCCTGTATTTCTTAATAATTCTTTGAAATTTCCTTGAATCTTGGTTATATTTAAAACTGAAATTCCTAATATAATTATTTTCATTCAGTCCTCTAGGCTCAGAAGGTGTTATATCAGCACTCAACTACCAACAGGGACCTTAATTTGGTACCCCACCATTGTGTGACTTCACTTGCTACACTATTAATAATAGTTAAAGGATAATCCCTTTCCACAAAGAAGTTCTTCATCTGCCCTATTTCATCCACAAAATCATCATAGCAGGAGTTCATACACACTATTCTTAATAATTCCACTTTAACTATATTTTTCTTTTGGTGGGGTGATGTTTAGTACCATAGTGTAGGACAGAGAATGGGGAGAGAGTGACATTGTGATGAAGTTTATGCAACTTGTCTAGACCATCACAGAACTCTTTAGGATTACCATGTAGAAATTGCTGTGTCAGAAAGAGATATTTCAGTTTGGAAAATGCAAAATGTCTTATCACGATTTGAAATTTTCAAAATTTAATAAGATGGGTCTTAAGACTGAACTAGCACTATGCAGACTAGTGAGGTCCCAAAAACACATCAGGATCTTCACTTGGAGCTTGGTATGTGGTGAGTTATTAAGAGTTATACACCTTCTTTACAAAGGTTCCACAATATTTATGACATTCAAGAATAATGTATTGATGTGACATTCTGCAACATAGCAACAAGCATAATATACTTCAGCTGACCTCCAAATTTGAGCAGAATGTCTATCTTATAGCATTGTTATATTTATTTAATAACAACAAGCTTGTGCATTATAGAATTTTTGCAAGTCTCCAGAAAATATTGTCAAGTGGATATTCAGGGAGCCAGCTGTTATGCCTGTATGTATAATGCTTTAAGGGCAGTTGTGAGGATGTAGTAAAGAATACTCCTACAGATGGCCTTTTGTCTTCTGCAGCCGATAAGATTATTTACTGGGGTAAAATATATTTCTGAATAAAAGAATAACTAGATCCATGTAGAGAGTGGTTCCATTCTACACTAACCCATTAACTCCAGCAGAGGTGATTTTGTTCAGATGTTAAGCATGACTGCAGCACCACCTGTATGGCCGGCTTCATCACATTTAAACTAATAACACTTGAAAAGAAGACCACAGAGAGAGATTTTGCTACTCTGTAACTTAGTTGTGCTACTAAATTCATAGTATTCTTTGCTATGATTAAGCACATTAAATGTAAGAAAATTACTTTGGTTGAACAAGAAATGCAAAAAGCTGACTTTCTTGTTCAGCTGAAAATATTTTCTCACATTTAATTTTCTTTTCACACTCAGCTCTAGGAACTGTTATCTAGTTTGCTTGTAATTAGGAATGTAATACCAAGCTAACTGACTTCTGTCAGGCATTAATGAGTTAATGTAACTGACAATGTTAACTTCATTTTTGACATTAGATGTGAGGCACATGGGAGTACCTTTATTCTTTTCATCTTGTGATACCTGCACCTCAGTGGGCATACATTTAGAAGTAAAGGATAGCAGTTTCACTTTGTTAACTTTGATATGAATAAAAACAGAATATCTGTGCAGAACATGACATCTGCTTCTCGGGAATGCATTAAGATTATCATGAAATAAGATAGTACGGCACTGGGTTAGTTTATACATGCTAAGTAATCTTAAGATATTGTAAATTGGAGGTGAGAGTCTCTTGAGTCTTGGATGGCATGCTCTGACCATGTCTTGGCCATCATTATTAGGTGGATGTGGCTAGGATGTCTTTTCTTACTGATTCTTTCTGCATTGATGTGTTTAAGCTTGAGAGGATTTGCAATATGCCAATTATATTAAATTCAATCTCACTGCTGCTGTGTGCCAAACCAGGAATGAGTTGAACACCACCAGACAATAAAATGGATGAAATGAGTGCTTATATTAGAAACAATTGGTTTTAACATTAATATACTTACACTGCATCACTGAGTTTGTCTGTTAAGAGTATCAGAGAATAGTGCAAATTGAAATGGTCTGTAACTGGGTTAATGCTCGGTCTTCGCCTCTGAGCCACAGAAACAATAATAAAAAACGAACAGACCACAGCTGAGGAATATAAAGTTGAAACCAACATTGTTAATACACAAAGTAAGAGCTTTCACGATCTACAACTGACCGCTTCTTCAGACTTATACAATCAAACAAGATAGTCATAGCATTTAAATTGTATGGCATCCCATCAAAAAATGAGCAAAATTAATCAGATCTATTAATTACGACATTTAAATATTTAAAAACACAGTACATAAATTCAGTCAAGACATTTTAAGAATTTAGCAGACAGTATATCAATTCAACAAAATTCAAAAATTACAACAAAAAACAGAGTACACATCGTGATATAATGTGCCTTTTTGAAACTTAGTGTTTTAATGGTCTGGCTTTAAGGAAGGGCTTAAGTGACACTGCACCATTAATCCCTGGGAATTTATCAGCTTGCAGTAGCAGAATCCATCTTTGCTCTGCTTCTTCCATCCTATTCTTAATGTCACCCCCTCTTCTGTTTTGTTCTACAATTTCTAGTGCTAAAAAATTAAAAACATGCTGCATACTCTCAGTTTGTACATGTCTTGCCAGAGCATTGGTTTCTTCGGCATTGGTTATATCTCTTACGTGTTCTAAAATGCGCTCTTTAAAACTTCTGTTGGTTTTGCCAACATAAAATACACAACAAGTTTTACAAAAACTGAGATAAACTAAGTGCTGTGTCTTACAGTCAGCATAAAAGTCAATATCTATAACAAACCTCTGAGTTGGATGTGCAAATGTAGTATTTGAACAAATAAACTTGCATGCCATGCAATTTCTACAGGGAAATTTTCCTACTCTCGGAGACAGTGTATTTTCATTTCTATACACTTCTGGTTTGTAACATAGTTGTTTTTTCAGTGATTTTCTATTCATAAATGAGAAACACGGTCTCCTGTCTATGATACCATCCAGCTCTTCTATAGAATTTAGGATGTTCCAGTTTCTCTCAAATATTTGGCAGAATGTTTTTATGTCACTAGAGTAGGAAATTGGAAATCTGACTTTGTACTTATTTGCATTACATGTGTCATGGGTGTCATCTATATTATCAGAGAAAAATGGTTTGCCTTTGTGGCTGCGTCCTTCATGCATATCTACAATACTCATATCTATGTTTGTTGCACTATAGCCTCTATTCATAAAATCATTCCTCAGTGTAGAGACTGCTAGGTATAATCCTTCTTCTGTATTATGCAGTCTATTCATTCTCATAAATTGTCCCTTGACTATATTTTGGTTCACATTCTTGGGATGTATACTAGTTTTGTATAAAATGCTGTTCTTCCTACTGGGTTTCCTATAAAGACTGGTAACCAATTGCGTTTGTAATATTTTGTCTATTGTCACATCAAGGAAATCTACAGTATCAAATGAAGATTTATGTGCAAATCTTAAAAAGTCAGTAGTACCATGTAAATAGTCAATAAAAAGTTCAAGTCTACTATTGGTATCCCCCCATAAAAGGAAGGCATCATCCACAAATTGTGTGTACCAAAGAATGCTGCCTGCAAACTCATTCCCATCCAAAAAATAATTCATCTCCCATGAGACCAATACTAGGTGGATGTAGCTATTTGCACACGCTGTGCCCATTGCTACACCAACCTTCTGCAAATAGAAACAATCATTGAACATAAAAACATTATTTTCAAGAATGACCTCAAGTAAACTACAGATCAGATTCACTTTAGTATAGGTATAGACACTTCTGATATTCACTAGTTTACGTATCCTTTCAACACCCCATGCATTGGGTATCACCGTAAAAAGGGATGTAATGTCAATGGTAACAAAAATATATTCACCATCAATCTCCACACTCTTCTTCTAAAGAGAAGTTAAAAACATCTTAGTGTCTCTTAGTATAGTGTTGGAAGTTTCTAACACTGGATGCAATTGCTTTTCTACATAGATCGATATGGCTTCCATGGCTCATCCTCTGCTAGAGACAATAGGTCTCATAGGTGGATTAATCATATTCTTGTGCACCTTGGGTAATCCATAAATCATAGGTAAGCAAGTCTCAGTCATATCAGTCTGGAGCATTTCTCCCTGGGCCTCCAGTGAAAACAGGCTCTGTGGAACCTAGCCGGACTTTCCCGGTCAACAAAATGATAAATAAATAAATAAATACAAATAAATATCACCTGCATCTTTATACATAGTTTTAAGTCTGTAATATTTGAAAGTTCTGTCATCAGGACCAGCGTTAAAGGAACAGTACTCTCTAAATTCACTTGATTCAAAGCAGGAATATTATCATTAGGGACTCCTGCTACAGAAATAGACCTTTTCAGACACAAAAAGACTTCTTTATGTTGAAAATCATTAACATCTCTCTGAAGTTTTTTCATTTTGATGTTTTAAAGTCTTTTCTCATATCCCATAACACTGTATTACAAATCATCTAGTTTAGTGCCAATAACTTTGGTAGAAAAGTTAGAAAGCAATTTATTCTGTAGTTTAGCAATTTCTTCAGCTAGGGTTCTTTCTTGAGGTAGAAAGTACTCAAGTTGTTTTTGTTGTTGTGTCTTTCGGCTTATCCCGGTTAGGGGTCGCCACAGCGGAACTCCGGTCCGCTAATGTTTGGTAGTGGATTTTTACGTGCTGAGTTACCAGCCCTGATGCACAACCTTCAACGAAGGCATGCCCATTCATGCATGCCTCCACACAGAAGATGCTCTAGCTGAGAGTCAAACGTGACAACGTCTTGCTGTGAGGTGACAACGCTACCGCAGCACCACTACCATGGGTAGAAAGTACTCAAGTAATAGATGCATATAGATGCATATAGTCATAACACAATTGGCTACCCATCTTTATAGGAAACCCAGTAGGAAGAACAGCATTTTACACAAAACTAGTATGCATCCCAAGCATGTGAACTGAAATGTAGTCAAGGGACAATTTATGAGAATGAGTAGACTGCATAATACTGAAGAAGGATTAGACCTAGCAGTCTCTACTCTGAGGAATGATTTTTATGAAAAGAGGCTATAGTGCAACAGACATAGATATAAGTATTGCAGATATGCATGAAGGATGCAGGAGTCCCTAATGATAATATTCCCGCTTTGAATCAAGTGAATTTAGAGAGTACTATGATGCAACATGCAGTTACATCTCCTACTATGCAAAAAGAGAAAGAGAAAGAAAATACGGCTTCAGCTCCTTTTTCAAAGGATACCAGTAAAATTAATAAGACTAGCAATGGAGAAGCCTCTACTTCCTCTTCTTTTTTAGACCCGAAGAGGACAATACAGACTCCTATACTACCATTTGTCCTGAACAACGCTCCGCCGATAAGAGGGAGATCCAAAAGCAGAGGACAGAAGGGCAGGTATCATCAAATACAAGGACAGGCACGCCAGAACAGGATGACGACTAGCAGCAGAAATGTGAAAACCTGGTAATTAATCTCTCTAATTTTGAACTTACTAAAGCACAAGTTTCTCTGCTGAATAAAGGTTTATCCTTTATTCCAGAGCAGAGAACTGTTATGACTGATTTATTGAAAGAACTGAGATTCTTTGGTCGTACTTTAACACTTAAAACTATGTATAAAAATACAGGTGATATGACTAAGACTCATTTTAAGAAGCCAAGTTTATTTATGCCAAACATACATCCTATAGTAGAGACCTTTGTAACAGTTTGTGAGAAAGAAATTAGAGATTTGTGGTGAGAGAAGATCAGCTATGTTCCATAATTTAGACCAAACTAAAGTTGAAGCCTTAAGAGAATTGAAAGCACTGTCTAGCTTAGAAATTAGACCAGCAGATGGGGGTGGGGGGGTGGGGGGTGTTGTAGTTATGGATAAACAGCTATACATACAACAAATTATGCTATTATTAGATGACGTAGATACATATTTACATATTTCTAGTATGCAGGTTAAAGGCATTATTGACAGGGTGTCTGTTTTTATTTTTGATCTCTTTGTGTCACAACAAATTATTGAGGAATTACTTAATTATTTTCAAGTGAAACATCCAATTGTACCTATGATTTATGGATTACCCAAGGTACACAAGAATATGATTAATCCACCTATGAGACCTATTGTCTCTAGCAGAGGATGGGCCACGGAAGCCATATCGATCTATGTAGAAAAGCAATTGCATCCAGTGTTAGAAACTTCCAACACTATACTAAGAGACACTAAGATGTTTTTAACTTCTCTTTAGAAGAAGATGGCAGAGATTTATGGTGAATATATTTTTGTTACCATGGACATTACATCCCTTTTTACGGTGATACCCAATGCATGGGGTATTGAAAGGATACTTGAACTACTAAATATCAGAAGAGTCTATACCTATATTAAAGTGAATCTGATCTGTAGTTTACTTGAGAATATTCTTGAAAATAATGTTTTTATGTTCAATGACTGTTTCTATTTGCAGAAGGTTGGTGTAGCAATAGGCAGAGCGTGTGCGAATAGCTACATCAACCTAGCATTGGTTTCATGGGAGATGAATTACTTTTTGCATTGGAATGAGTTTGCAGGCAGCATTTTTTTGGTACACATGATTTGCGGATGATGTTTTCCTTTTATGGGGGGATACCGCTAGTAGACTTGAACTTTTTATTGACTATTTACATAGTACTACTGACTTTTTAAGATTTACACATAAATCTTCATTTGATACTATAGATTTCCTTGGTCTATATTAGAACACTGAACGTTCAAAATTTCGAGTGTTCTAATATCGACCCATTTTCACAAACGCTGAAAATATCGAAGAAACAGAAAACCAATTTTTTTTCCTATGGAAAGAATTTGGTTGTCCGTTTCTTGCATGGGAATGAGTTTGCAGGCAGCATTCTTTGGTACACACGATTTGTGGATGATGTCTTCCTTTTATGGGGGGATACCACTAGTAGACTTGAACATTTTATTGACTATTTACATAGTACTACTGACTTTTTAAGATTTACACATAAATCTTCCTTTGATACTATAGATTTCCTGGGTCTATATTAGAACACCGAACGTTCAAACTTTCGAGTGTTCTAATATTGACCCATTTTCAACGAATGCTGAAAATATCGAAGAAACAGAAAACCAATTTTTTTCCTATGGAAAGAATTTGGTTGTCCGTTTCTGTTGCTTCGGTATTTTCAGCACTGCGGTGGAAAGTTACGGGTCGGGCTCAGATAAATGTGCGATTGTGTGGATGTGAGGGTTAGAGCGGGTTTGGTGAGTTAGGGTTAGGGCATGGGTCAGATAAGTGTGCGATTGTGTGGACGTGAGGGTTAGGGCGGGGTAGGTGAGTTAGGGTTAGGGCATGGGTGAGGTGATTGTGCGATAGTGACAGACCTTAGGGTTAGGGTTTGCGTTAAGGTAAGTGGATAGTTAGTGGTGTAAGTATAGTTTAGTGTAGGGTTTGGTGTAAGTGTTTAGGTGTATGTGTGTGGATTGCTGTTTGTTTGGTGTGCTTGTGTTGTGTGCATGTGTTTTGGAACAGCAAATTTTTTCTCTAGGAAAAAATTTGCTGTTCTGTATGTTCGATGTTTTAAATTTTCGATCCATAGGGTTCGCTATTAGAACATTCAAAATTTTGAACATTCAGTGTTCTAATATTGACCCAATTTCCTTGATGTGACAATAGACAAAATATCACAAAAGCATTTGGATACCAGTCTTTATAGGAAATCCAGTAGGAAGAACAGCATTTTACACAAAACTAGTTTGCATCCCAAGCATGTTAACCGAAATGTAGTCAAGGGACAATTTATGAGAATGAGTTAGACTGCATAATACAGAAGAAGGAATATACCTAGCAGTCTCTACCTTGAGGAATGATTTTATGAATAGGGGCTATAGTGCAATAGACATAGATATGAGTATTGCAGATATGCATGAAGGATGCAGCCACAAAGGCAAACCGTTTTTCTCTGATATATGGATGACACCCATGACACATGTAATGCAAATTAATACAAAGTCAGATTTCCAATTTCCTACTCTAGTGACATAAAAACATTCTGCCAAATATTTGAGAGAAACTGGAACATCCTAAATTCTATGGAAGAGCTGGATTGTATCATAGACAGGAGACCATGTTTCTCGTTTATGAATAGAAAATCTCTGAAAAGACAACTATGTTACAAACCACAAGTGAATAGAAATGAAAATACACTGTCTCCGAGAGTAGGAACATTTCCCTGTAGAAACTGCATGGCATGCAAGTTTATTTCTTCAAATACTACATTTTGTTATATATATTGGGCCGGATTTACAATGGCTTGCACGGAGCCTAAGAGTAGAGTAAGACTTCATGCAGCCATGCAGCCATCATGTCCAACGAGCGATCCAGGAACAGCCTGCAAGAGAGCTCCTAAAACGGCTCTTACACGGGCAGGGCTGGGATATGCAAATGACCTCAATTGCAGGCGAAAGGCATGCAAATGAGGTAGATTTGCGATTCAGGAAACCTGAACCTGTCCGAGTAAGAGCAGTGTTATTTGCAGAAATGTACTCATTTGACAACTGAGTACCATTCTGCAAATAGCAAAACGGAGCCGTGACAGCTCCAAATAAAGGCTGCATCCAGTGCAGGAAGCATGCCAGTGGCCAAATATACAGCCATTGGCAATGTTTCCCGATGCAATATGAAAAAAATATATTTTTTCTCCGATTTCCGATGTTTAAGCATAGCGCAGCCCCGCGCAAATGGGCTGCGCTCTAAAAAAAACAGAAAACTAACAATTAAAACCCACAAATGTGGATCTTATTTAAATTGTTAATGTACAATGCAAGGAAATGGCAGGCTGAAGACAACATGGCCACCAAGTAGAGGTTGCTAAGGGGGGAAGCTCAGTCTAAGAGATGTAACCAAGCATTAGTAGGCAATCCTATGCAAAGGAGGGTTAGGATAGTGAATCGCAAGTTTACATAGCAAATGAACACAGTCAGTGGAGTGTAGGAGTAGGATAAGGGGAGTAACAGAGTAGAAGACAGGTGACATCATGAGTGGGGTATGTATGAAAGAAGTGAAGCTCATTGGAGCAGAGTGGCATGTGTCAGCTGTCATTTACACATCATGGAAAGAGATGTGTCAACAGGTAGGCTAGGTAAAGGCAAGAAATGGAAGGTGTATGCCGTGGATAACACCAAAGTTTCTTCCTGAGTGGGTATGCGCGTGTGTGTGCGCCTGAAAACCCGGGTAAGACAGAGTGTGCACGTGTAAGCGTGAGTTCGCGCGTTTAAGCCAGTGTAAGCATGTATAAGGCTGTTTAAAGAGTTGGAAGCGCATTTGCACTGGTGTGCATGCGTTTTAACCCGAATAAGCAAGTTTTAGTCCATGTAAGCATGTGTGCATGTGTGTGAGCTGCTGTGAGCGTGTTTGCGCTTGTGTGTGCGGTGCTGCCCCCCGAGGAAACAGAAAGGAAAAAGGAAGCACAACAAATAGTAGGAAGCTACCAGGGAGTACTAGCAGAGCTAGCAGGTGAAAACAATCAGAATCAGGCAATTACACAGGCAGTACACTAGCCCAGCCCAGCCTAGCACTTAAAACTCTGCAAGCAACAGTCCATTATGTTTCTCACAACAGACACTACAATAAGCTAATAGAAGTGAAAACTGAAAAAGCTTTACTGAGACAAAGAAATGTTAGGGGCTGCCATTGCTGTTATAAGGTGACATATGCAACATGCTGAGGGTGGTGACAATAGAAATGCTGCTGGACAACCCGCAGTGAGAAGACGGAGAAGAGTGTACAGGCCCAGGGTAACCTACCAGGGGCTACATGAGCTGGAGATAGTGGAGCGCTATAGAGTGGACAGAGACCTCCTGCAGCAAATTGTTGAGCTGTGCAGGCCACACCTCACACACAGAACCAACAGAGGGGAACCCATCCCAGTGGAAACCAAGGTATGTGTTGGCCTAAGAATATTAGCAACAGGTACCTTCCAGAGACCAACCGGTGATATGATGGGGATATCACAGGCATCAGCATCCAGGGTACTGCACCAGTTCCTGGATGCCATGTCAGCACATGTCGGTGATCATGTATATTTCCCCAATTCCCATGAGGTATTGGCCAGCAATATGCATCTCTTCCAGCAAATAGCGGAATACCCTGAGGTAGTGGATGCAATAGACTGCACGCACATACGCATCAAAGCACCGGCCGGCGAGCGGGGTAGGGTCTACTTCAACCACAAGGGCTTCCCGTCCATCAACTGCCAGGTCATGTGTGATGCCCAGGGCATAATACTGAATGTGTGTGCTGGCTGCTCTGGAAGCTACCATGATTCCCATATCTGGCATCTGAAGCAGCTGTACCAGACATTTGCCAATGGGTCCATCCCACATTGTCACCTAGTGGGGGATGCTGGCTATGCACTGGAGCCATGGCTGATGACACCCATCAGAAATGCACACACACCTGAACAGGAATGCCATAATGAGGCATACGCACAAACACGTAATGTAATCGAGCGTGTGTTTGGGCTGCTGAAGTCACAGTTCCGGTGCCTGGACACATCTGGTGGAGCCTTGCAGTACTCACCAACTACATGTACCCAAATTGTCATGGTATGTGCTATGCTACATAATATGATCCTGCGAAAACAGCTGCAGCAGGACCAGCATAGGCCTGGGCCAAACAGCCCCCCACTATTGCCAAGGCCATCACAGGCAGAGCGTGACTCGGAGGAGGAACAACCTGAGCCTGCCCCAATAGGCAGAAGGAGGCATGCCCAGTATGCTTTGGCCTTGGCAAAGAGGCAATGCATAGCACATACACTGGCTCAGTAGGAACTCTGGACATTATACCTCTCTCTGACTTGCACATATAGTAAAAGGGATGCCTAAGTTGACACTACCTGCTTTCAAACATGTACAAGGAGTGTAGTATCTGCATCCAACATAGGCAGCCCTGCAGCACCACCTGAGGCATGATTGCCATGTTTAAGCAATATAAAGCAGTGCTAAAGAGCATTTACCACCATGTAGTATATGCAAACAAAATCACACACACCAACTAGCACAACTGCGGTCAATGTTGAGTAATATTTGGCAATGTCCAGCAATGTTGGTGAATATTGAGCAATGTCGGACAAGCCTGGTCTAAGTAGGGCATAGCTGAACAAAAGCCAACATGCTCATATTTACTTAACTGGCCCTTAAGCAGTCTGGTCTGCTCAGTATGAAAATATAAAGCAGTGATGGGCCTCGAACCCAGGATACTGTGCACTATAGTTAAAGTACTGAACCACTAAACCATGACAGTATTGCAGTGGTCAACCTGTATGAGGGAATGTTGATAAGTCTATGCAAAGTATCTCATGGAAACCCTGCAGGCACAGCATAATCCCTGTCAAGTTATGACACAAAGGTGAGTCCTGCAGTAAGAACAGAACCCGACTTCCAACACACACAGTATAAATGTTAATATTGGTCATATTCACACACATCAACAAATGTAGTGGACCTCAGATAGCAACATACTGAAAGGTCACACTGGGCATGCTCACACTTGAATAAATGAGACAAATGTCAGGCAACAAAACACGGAAAGCCTGAACTGGGCATGCTCACACACTTAGGCAATGTCTGAGTACAGCAGTGGGCCACACATGTCTGGCAGTTGCATGTGTTAACCCAGGAACCTCTCACTATCCAGCAATCCACCCTGTGCACACAGTTATATGACAACAGACACATATATAATATAGTGGATCCCTGTCATAATCAAATACGTTCTGCTGATACCCAAGTTGTTCATAGAAACTGGTAAAGCAAAGACGATAAAGACCTGCAAACGGTATCAGCAATAAACATTGTGCATCCCGAACATTAGCATAGGTTCAGAGGTTGATACTAGGCTATCTGCCCTAGGGCATGTACAAGCCTAGCCAGAGTGTGTTTGGCATTCACAACCCTGTCAGATTACTACACTGTGCATGTGAATAGTAGGTCACAAAAAATAGGCCATGTACATTTAGGCTAGTGTGCCTCTGTCTAGCAGGGACATAGAAGATATCCCAGGGGTAAACATACGATCACCCATACAGTCGTCAAGATGTCTCCTGTAGGTGGTCAGTGGATGGCTCTGCCTATGTGAAACTGGGATTACAATCCGGAGTGAGTGGAGCCTCTGGGATAAGAATCTGTCCCTCCAGCATATCCTAGTAACATCTGTGCTGAGGTATATGTCCCTGGAGTGTATAGCTCCAAGGGAGTCGGATATCCTGAGGTGGAGCATGTCCAGTAATTCTGGGTTGGGTATATCTGTAAATAACAGGCACACATCATATCCAAGTAGGTGGTAAGCGACTGAGTAGAGCTGGAGTTACTGCATCCAAACTGTGCAGGGCATCCGTGTGAGTCCCTAGATCTGCTTGGTGAGGAACTTCTGTGGCCAGTACAGTTGCTGCAGGTGTCGGGTAAGGTACACCCCAAATGTGGCATTGTAATCAAGCATGGTTGTGATGAGTATAGGGGCACAATGACCTCACTCAATCTAGATGTGAAACCATATGGGATAAGGTCCTATATAGAAGGTCTGTCCAACCACTTTGGCAACGTGATTGTCAAAGGCGACAGTACGAACAACTCATGTCCCCAAACCCCTAACAACTCCTACCGTATGTAATGGAGTACTACCTATGTGGTAATGTGTGGGCATGTTGTTATTCCCAAAGGGGATGACTATGCAACTAATGGCATTTATCTGTAGGCCATGGCTCAGGCACCAGTCATCCATCTCTGTGAGACCCTGTTTGAGTATGCATGTGGCAGCTGGAGAGTTGATTATGGCACCCAGTTTGCAGTCAAGTGTAAACATGGTCAGCCATATTCCCCCTGTGGTAGCCTGTACGTCAGACAAATATATACTGAACAAGAGAGGTCCCAGGACTGAGCCGTGTGGGATGCCACGTGTAACTGGTGTATAGTCAGATATGGCACCTGCAATTCTTACCATGTGGGTGCTATCCCTGATCCAGGTAGCAATCCATCGTGTGAGATATGTGTCCATATCAACGCTGGTGAGCCTATCCATAATGGCCCAGTGGGTTATTGTGTTAAAGGGTTTTGCAAGGTTCAGGTAGGCTGTGTGGACAACTGTCCCTATGTTGATGGACCTGTTAACAGTTTAAAGAATACAAACAGGTTCAAGAGGCAATAACTGCCCACAACAATGCTGAAATGTGTAGGACACAGTGTCTGTAGGTTCCCGATGTCTATGTGTATGAGTCTCATGACAATACGCTCCATAGCTTTGCTGAACAGACTAGCTAGACTTATAGGGCAATATTGTCTGTGGTCCGTTGTGGCACCAACTCTGTGTAGTGGGGCCACTGTCGCTGTATGCCATTCCTTGTACATCTGGTCCCATTGATGCTGTGATGTACGCTTTGGTGAGGGCAGCACTCACCAGTTACTGTGTGATGTCAGGGAGGTTACACTCTGTTGGGATTGATAGTTGCTCCTTAGGGGGGATGGGGGGGAGACATCTGCACTGAACTTGTTTGCCAGGATGTTGGCAATGCCAGTGGGTTCAGGGTAATTTTAGTCAGTATGCAGTAACTCACAGCATATCAGTGAGTGTCCACCCAGGTTCCTGACATAACTGAAGAAGGCCGTGTGATAGTCCTATGTGTCTGGTGCAATTGTCCGGTAGAAGCAGCCCTTAGAAGAGTTCATGTGTGATCGTAGCTGTCTGCTAGTACAGATCACAGATGCCTTCCCCGTCTGGGATTGTGCTCTATCATGTAGTAGCTTCCTCCTGATGTTGTACAGCTTATTAATGGCTGGGGTCTACCAGACATGTCCCCTGCCATTGGAGGAGTGAGTCCTGTTGTTATTTGGGATAGCACAATCCATGCAGTCCACTAGGTGTCCATAGAATGTGTATGTAAAGGATTCAGCAGTCTGAGCCATATTTGCCACTGTCTCAGGGTCTCTGAAGGATACCACCTTGCTTTGGTGAAGTGAGACGTTGGCTCATGAGAAGTTCACCAAGATTACCCAGGATGGGTGTGTGGAGGGTATATGTATGTCCAGTGAGATACATGTATGTTCTGACCTTACCAATGAGGGGTATATCGCTAGTGTGGAAAATAGTGTCCCCATGTTGGTGATGATCAGGTCCAATATGTATTCCCCCTTGTGACTATGTTGACTGGTTGTGCCATAGCATATGAGTCTACAAACTGTAGCGACTGTTGGGTGAGGGTGTTGGGGCTTGAGTAGTATCCCCAGTCAATATTTGTGTATTTGAAGTCACCCAATATAATGGTGTTGGTGGAGACCTTCATATTCTCCATAGTTCCCATGAAAGCCGAGTGTGGTTCCTGAGTTTGGAAGGGTGGTCTGTAGCAGGCAACAAACTGAAAGGCAGTTTTGCACAATGGTAGTTGTATATGTATGGTCTGTGATGCTTTGTGCAGTGCTACTAACCAAGAGGTGTGTGTATCTGTGATGTATATGGATACTCCCCCTAGTTGTGTTGTCTGTTCCAAGTCTTGTGGTCAGAAAGCATGGTATGAAACATAACCTGGTAGTGCTGTTGTGCATAAGTGAGCCTGAACCAGGTGTCTGTTAGTGCACAGATATCGCTATCCTCCATACTGAGGAGAGTCCTGAGTGTCCGCAATATGAGGGTAGCACATCTGGTGTTGAGCAGCATTACCCTTAGTTTCATTTAACCTGTAATGTCTATGGAGGTGGGCTTGTCTTTTGAGCCCTGCTTAAGAAAGGCACTATAGTGGTAGCAAGAGCCTTAGCCAGCATTCGAAAGTCCAAGGGTGACAGGTGCAAGCTGTCCAAAGTGAAGTTATGTGGCATGTCGAGCATGTCACCACAGGCTGACAGACACTGTATCCCCTATGAATGACACCAATTGGTTAGCCAACTGTTAAACGTGATATGTTTGTCTGTATACTGTGACATCATAATTGGTGGGTGTAAGATGCTAGACAAGGTCAGGGTCATACTGGCCTGGGCTACATGATCAGAGTGTTCCTCCATGTATCATGTCATGTGGTCCAGGGAGTAACGTCTGAGGTTTTACGCACCAGCATGGACAATGATGGTGCCAGTCCTGTACTTGCTTTGGAGTGACCTGACTGCATGTGTTATGTGGCAGATCCTGGCACCCGACAGACAGCCCAAAGTGACTATTCCCTTGTTTGGGCTGGTGAGTGGTACGTCAGTGTGCCTGACAATAAGTGTCACCTATTACAAGTGTAGTAGGTGTGTTGTTCAGCCCGAAGGGTAGTGACTGTGTAGCACACTGACATTGTGAACTATGTGATACGTGGGTATTGTAGTGGGGTAGCAGTTGTGTGTGTGTCTGCTTTGGAGGTCTCTGCTGCTTAGGCAGAGTTCATTTACAGCATCCGAGTATGTCTATGTGTGATAATGTGGTTTGAGTGCTGTCACTAGAGGATATGTGAGACTGATATGTGGTGTGTGTGGTTACCTTCACCACCTGATAGACTGTGCCAGTCATGGGTCGAGAGAGATCAGCACCCTGTATGTCTATATAGGTGCATCTCACACATATATCTGAGTTTGTCGGGAGGAGGAGAGGGTTGTCTGTGTACATGAAGCAGATGTGACATTGTGTCAACATCACAATATTCACCAGCTGGACTGGAGAGTACACACGAAAACGACCCCTGGACATGCCAGGATATTATGATGACGTACTCTGTAGCCTGATCACAAAGGATCAGTAAGGTGTTAAGTGTGTAAAAGAGTATAACAGGGATTAGTGCTCAGGTTCGTTGGTGTTTTATAAAGAGTAGCTGAGAAGGAGTCCAGACTGAATCATGACTCCACCTTCAGCTATGTCATAAATAGCAATGTACACCCATATATGACCTGAGTCAGGGCCAACTGTACCTGACTGACAACGCTGACATCCTGACAGACAGGCCCATATATATATATATACCCACCTCACACTGATGATAGTCCATATCATCATACCAGGAGATATCACATGTAGAATGGATGAGCAGCTACCCCCAATGCTAAAAGCATGGCAGCAAGTGGAATACATTGATTCCCAATATGTGTCATGCATAAACTACAGAACAAACAGATCCTGCACCTGAACAGTCAGCTGAGCCTCACCCCCTACACAGGATGTGGAACCATTGAACGTGCTACAGCAACATATGGCACTCCCCACAAGTGTTGGTGCACAACACACCATGGGAAGTACAGTCCAGTATGCCTATGAAGTCTGATCTGCAAGGTCATGGAGTCCATCATGGTTGAAGTCATAAACAGAGCTATCGGAAGCTGACATACACACAACCCTACCAACTGTGGTATGTTCATGTGCAGATCATGGTTCCCAAACATTCTAGACTGTTTGCAAGGCAGCCACCCAGGACATACATCACTGAACACAGCTACACATGTCTCACATAGACTTTGAATAGCCCTTTATTAACATCCCAGACACATGTAGTATCCACAAAACCAACAAGCTGTGCATAAATATGTGTTGACATATGAAGGAATGTCAATGTGTCCACAGATAGATCACACAAGGTAAGGATTATGAGGTCCTGTTCAAGCTGTTGACACCTGCTGACCCACATGGACCATTCCTGGAATGGCATAAAACAAAGTGTACACACATCACCATGTCCAGTCTGATGATGTCACCATCCTACAAATATAGCAGGAGAAGGGAAACCAGCCAGTAAAGCAAATAGTGCACCGTGTTAATGTGTCTCTCTCTAATATCATAACATAGTTAGGTAGGTATTTGAATCCTGCAAACACTGACTGTGTGTGTGTGGTGGGGGGTGTGTATGTGTGCAGTTTCCTTTGAGATGAGTGCCCTTTTTAGAGACTGGGAAACTCACTAAAAGAGGTACATTCCTCTTTGGAAAGTCTGATGATGTCACCATCCTACAAATACAGACAGAGAAGGGAAACCAGCCAGTAAAGCAAATAGTGTGCTGTGTTAATGAGTCTCTCACTAGTATCATAACATAGTTAGGTAGGGGTTTGAATCCTGCAAGCACTGCCAGTGTGTGTGTCACTGTTGGTCAATGCGGTGTGGGTTTTGGTTTTTCTATGGTAGGGCATATTATGATTAAAACAGTAAGTGCATTGCACACGTCAGGTATCTGCGTGGCAAATATATATGTGTACATGTCCCCTCAATCAGTACATAGGTGTGAAGCCTGCATACTACATGAATACATCTGTTTCCATTGACAGGTTGTGCCACTGCTTCTCAGATTGTAGGTCACATATGTATGTATGTGAGAAGGCCATCTACTGTTGTGATCTGTGGCCAAGGTCATCTGTGCCACACACACCCATGACAGTTACTAAAGAGTAGTGTGAGTGAGGGTATATACCTGGGGTATATGTCAGACATGTTCATACACAACAACGACTGGCAATAATGGACAGTCGGTATAGGTGTACAACTGCCTTGTGGATATGCATTCAGGCCTCCAATGTCTTATGTGATACACCGAGGGACTCCACAATACCTATGGATATGTGGATACCAAGGAACACATGACATAACACGAGGCTGTATGTACACATTGGTACCCAACATACATGTTGAGGTCTACCATCGATGTGGTACTGACGGGATAGTACGTATAGTAAATGCGGATGACTATGCCATAGCCGGCTTACTGCTATACAGCATGTATCAGACAACAGGTGTCTGTCTGTATGATACCCTTGTGTAGGATATGCGTCCCATCCAGGAAATGCATTGCAGGCCAATGCATGCATTTCCAGATGTGGATGGACACATCCCTAGTGTGTTTGCATGTACCTACGGGGGCTATATGCCAAACAGGTGTGGTCCTAGGAATGGGTGGCGGTCAATACCGCTGGTTAGTGTTAGAGTATAGTAACGGAAGGATCCAAGTGTTACTGAGTTCCCTACAACTGTGTGTCATTTGTCAGGACATCATCCAATGATTGCTTATAGTCATGCTGTTGAGGTTGTGTATACTACCAGACTGCAAATCATTGACAGATATTAACAGTATCACCCACAGCATAGTGTCAACCCATGTCATACATACGTGTACCCATGTTAGTACATAACTGTAGTAGAATGCATACTGGCCATTGAAAGTTACTATGAGATGTTAACAATGTGTACAACAGGGTATGCCACATGCCCCATGTGTCCACCATTCACGTACATGCAGACAGTGTGCACCCACCATGTTCACAGGTGTACACTTGCTAATCTGTACTACACACATGACACACGTACTGTCCACTCACTAACACATGCTGGCAACACATTACACTTCAGCCAAGTGGCACATGGGTGGACAATACATACTCAGACCTAACAGTGGTGTAAACAATGCTATATTGACAATCAGAGCTTTGATGCATAATGCCTGCTCAGACATACCTACAAGGATGTCATTACACTTTCCTGTTGATATTGCTACACTGCTATAATGTCACCCTGTGCATCAGCACCATGTTAGCCTGTTCCTGCATCAATGTTACAGATGACAGGAGGCAACACAGGTATCATCATATGCACAGGGTGTGTTGTTGTTTGCCAGAGCCTGACATTGACCCATCCAATCGACATGTCTGTGTGTTTGTGTGTGTGTGTGTGTGTGTGTGTGTGTGTGTGTGTGTGTGTGTGTGTGTGTGTGTGTGTGTGTGTGTGTGTGTCTGTGAGGGACAACAGTACATCATGGGCCAATGTTGATGTAATGTGTGTGTGTATGTGTGAGCCCTAGTTGTTTGGTTAATGTGTGTGTGTCTGCATGTACACAGCTCCACCATGTGGCTGCCATATACAGTAGTTTGTGGGACAGCCACAGACTGTACCTGCTAGGCTGTACAGATCACTGTCTCTGGCCACGGATACAGTACCTGTGCCTGGCAGATGTGCTATGGACAGTATAGGGTACCAACCCCGACTGGGTACTGTCATCAGAGGCAGAGGTATGACGACTGGACCCACATCCCTGCTGGGACTGGCCAGAGCCACATGCACGTGGTCTACTGGGATGGTCAGTGGACAGGTGGGGCTGGAATTGCCACTATGGGAGCGGCAGTGAACTGTGGGCCGTCCATGACCACTGCCAGCTGTTGCTGTTGCTGGCATGGATTCACATCAACGCCGCAACCGTCCCACATGGTCCTGGCTCATGGAAGACATATTGTGGAGGGCATCTACTGTCTCCCCCCAACGTCTATCAATGACCTCAGTGTAATTCTGGATGGCACCAGCAAGGTAACGGATGCTGTCATTGATAGCGGTGTAATGGGCCCTCTGCATCCTAAGTCCCTGTCTGGTGTACCGTTCCATATGTGCCTGAGCCTGCATTACAGCCCGGAACATACTAGACACTGTAAGACCTGTGAGGGCACATCTGCCAGGGGCAATATGACCAGCGGTGCTCCCCCGAGAACCCTGGACCTCTGCCTATGTGGTACCATTCCAGGAATCCAGCTATGGCTGCTGTGAGGGGATGCAAGTGCCATGGGTATCACACTCTCCTGGTCAATGCCAACTGTATGCTGTCCCTCACCTATGGCCATTGGTGATGAGGGACGTATTGGCAGTATGAGTGTGCACATAGATGGGGTTGAACGCTGTGTACTGTCGACTGGCGGACCAACGACAGACCCTGTCAAACCTTCCTGTGCCAGAATACATGTCTCATCATCACCACTATTCATGGCAGTGGCTTCAGGTTCCCTGCTGCTTTCAGCCACCCCTAACTCAGCACCTGTGAGGGGAAGACAGGAAACACACTTTACTGTCTGCACATGATGCATGCACACATGCACACATGCAGAAGTCCCACATATGGATGATTCACAGTATGTAGAGTACCCTTCAGACACATCATTCAGATGCCTGCAAATACATATCTGTTACATACCTTACCTTTGTATTCCTCACCTCCGTCTGTTGTATTTGATTTTTTTTTTTTTTTGGTTTTGGTTTCCTCTGTGTGTTGGTCTTTCTTTTCAGTGTCTGTCTCTTACAGCCTGTTTGTCTCCATCTGTCTGTCTGTCTCTCTCTCTCTCTCTCTCTCAGTTGGTGCAATGATATTATTGCATGTGTGGACAGCAAGTACAGGCTGCTTTTCTAGGTATCTGCACATGTGCATGTGATGGCCTCTGCACCAGTTGGTACCTACCATTTAGTAATTGCATGCAGCCTGCTGTGTGGTAATTGCAGTACTCACTGTGATTGCAGGACACTGCTATAAAATGCTAGGTTAGATAGGCATAGCCCTTTCAGTTGGGCAAGATGGGGCCCATGCTTGTTTGCTGTGGACACTGTTGTCTCAGTCAGAAGGTTGGTATATGTCTCATATCTGAAGCTAGGGTTGTAGCCAGTGATATGCATGTTGTACTGAAACCTGACTGTTGCTTCTTCCAGTGCACTCTTCTCAGTATGTAAGTTTACTCACACCTCCTAATGCTACCACTGGATACATGGGAGTATGTACTTTCTTTTCGAATTAGAGAATTAACTGGCATACAACTGTAGTTATTGTAATGTGTTCCTATGGCTTTCCTATTTTCCCTTTACATTCACTCATTGTAATGCATGATATATTTCTTACAGCACCAAGATATTGTATATCTGCTGTGGCTTAGTGGTACTTCAAGCAGACTGGTGAGTCCAAGGTATGGGGTTCGAGACTGACAAGGGTATTTTATTTTGCTGCTGAGCAGTACAAGAGCCCTGTCATACACAGTGACTAAGGCAATTTTAAGCAGTTGTAAGCGGGTTTGTGCGGATTTGCGCGATGCTTAGCTAAGTGCACACATGTGCACACTGGTGCAAACCCACTTACTACTGTTTACAAGTGCTTACTCTCGCTAACCCCCACGCTCATTTCTTTGACAGAAAAGTAAATGGGGAGATAGGAATGTGGTGATAAAGGGTGCACAAAGAGGGGAAGACAGTAGGGAAACCAGCTCGGGATATACAGGATGGGTGTGGGGAAGGTCCATAGCTGCCCGTTTCTTTACCAGCAACAGCTGTGCATATGCAACACATTAGGAGTGAAATTTGAAACCTTCCACCCCTGAGAGAGGGGTGAGGACAACTAAGTATGTTGTACTACCAATTATGAATATCAGGCACATGCACTGTTTGTGAACTGCTATACTGTCATTAGTACGTTACTCAATTCTGAACAGTTTGTGGTTTGTTTGTGTTGACATTAGCACAGTCTGCTCAGGACAACTGGACATATTTCAGTACTGTGTATACCTACCTACACCCATGGGTGTGCCTGACTACACAGATATATGGTACTTTTGGGTAGGGGTGTAGAACTGCAGAGAGCATTATAAACAATGGGCAACACTATTGCGCTAGGTAAAGCACTATTAAACTGTGGGCACCTCTATTGCTCTAGGTAAAGCGCTATTCAACTACGGGCAACTCTATTGGGCTGGGTGAAGCGCTGCTTAACTGCAGGCAATTTTATATCAGGATCTTTTCAAATATTTATTTTGTTCACTGATACATTGGCCATTTCACTG
The DNA here is from genome assembly GCF_019279795.1 of Protopterus annectens. Classification (NCBI taxonomy): domain Eukaryota; kingdom Metazoa; phylum Chordata; order Ceratodontiformes; family Protopteridae; genus Protopterus; species Protopterus annectens. The sequence continues at coordinate 347,030,904 of NC_056734.1, read as the reverse complement.
CTTTTTGGTAACGTTTAAACATATTTGTCAGGTATTATTTCATATATTGATTTAAAAAATAAATAAGAAGGGGAGTGGTGGGACTCGAACCGTGAATGTCTCTTCTTTGTGCGAATGCTCTACCATTAAGCTATTGCTACTTGGTGTGATTTGCATTAACATTTTTTCTTATGCTCTTCCATGTCAGAATTGCTAACTGCAGCTAAGCAATGGGCACACTCGTGCACACATGCACAAAATTGGGCAGCTATTTTGGGGATTTAAAAAAACATATTTCATGTTTTGCATTTTAGAACTGTGATAGGGGTTTACAATATCAGGGAGTGTGGTGTTGGGTGCAGGGACATTTGAGCAGACTCGGTCTTGTGTGTGTGCTTTGTTTAGTTTTAAAACACTTGCAGGGGCGTGGACATTTAGACTGCTCGGCAGTCGGACACACCCCCTGCTTTCTTACACGGTCCGTGTAAGACTTACGGTTGAGTCAGCGTGCCCTCATGCATATTCATGGCACGCTGATGTCAAACCGTTCAACTGCAGCCTCCGAGTAAGACTTATTAAGTCTTACACGGAGGATTAGTGAATCCGGGGGATTGACTTTTATGCTGACTGCATGACACAGCACTTAGTTTATCTTAGTTTTTGTAAAACATGTTATGTATTTTATGTTGGCAAAACCAACAGAAGTTTTAAAGAGTGCATTTTAGAACATGTAAGAGATATAACCAATGCCAATGAAACCAATGCTCTGGCAAGACATGTACAAACTGAGAGTATGCAGCATGTTTTTAACTTTTTAGCACTAGAAATTGTAGAACAAAACAGAAGAGGGGGTGACATTAAGAATAGGATGGAAGAAGCAGAGCAAAGATGGATTCTGCTACTGCAAGCTGATAAATTCCCAGGGATTAATGGTACAGTGTCACTTAAGCCCTTCCTTAAAGCCAGACCTTTAAAACACTAAGTTTCAAAAAGGCACATTTTATCATGATGTGTACTCTGTTTTTTATTGCAATTTTTGAAGTTTATTGAATTGATATACTGTCTTCTAAATTCTTAAAATGTCTTGACTGAATTTATTTACTGTGTTTTTAAATATTTAAATGTCTTAATTAATAGATCTGATTAATTTAGCTCAGTTTTTGATTGGATGCTATACCATTTAAATGCTATGACTATCTTGTGTGAATGTATAAGTCTGAAGAAGCAGTCAGGTGTAGATCATGAAAACGCTTACTTTGTGTATTAAACAACGTTGGTTTTAACTTTATATTCCTCAGCTGTGGTCTGTTCATTTTTTATTATTGTTTCTGTGGATCAGAGAATAGTGACCTGATGCATAATTGTCAATAAGATTATGAAATAATGTTCCACTCACGGGGTATTTGAAACATTTATAACTATGGAAGCTTAATCCAGTTGTACTGCACAAAATATCTGCAAGAACAGACATGTCAAGAACATCAAGCGGAGTTTGCAATGACAATGCATTTTTTTGCATGATTGATCTCAGGTTCTGACTACCCAACCCCACAGTGGGTGTAGCTCATATAATTCAACCTAACTTAGAGAATTGATGTGACTGGGTCAAGTAGACTCACAGAAAATCCAGATCTCTAGTCCCTGGCATGGAAATCCATAAATTCTTCTAAGCCTTTTCTAGAACCTACAAGTGACAGGCAAAAAATGCAGGCCTACAAACCATGGCATGGACATTCACACATTTGTTTTAAGCTCCATCTAGGACCCAGAAAGCATATGTTGTGTAAAGAATGCTAGCCAGTGGTGGTCAACAGTGCATGTGCTATGTGATATGGGAAAATAGAAGGTAGGAATGGAAGTGTAATGTAACTTAGAGGGGCCTACTTTTACACACTGAGTCAGGAGGATTGCATAAGAGAGAGGTATAAGAAGTTGTGGAGTCAATAGTGCTGATCAGTTATGGGACAATATTCATAATCATTGTGCTAATGTGTTATGGCCATCCACACTGTCCACAAATGTGCATAGCTAAGCTATGATTCATAGACGCCACTTAACACATGATGGCTTTGAATAAGCAGCAACAGATGAACTCATAATGAGATGTAAATGAGAAATGATATAAACTAGCATATGCTAATGAAATATTCTCTTTTCTACTTGAGATTTATAAATTTCCATCCCTTCCGCAGATTCATTGTAAAAAGCAGAGCTGTCTATTACATCTTCTTTGCAATCCACAAACTTGCTGTTACCTTAGCTGTTTCCATTGTTAACCATGCAAAATGATTTAAGTTGTACTTTCTCTGCCTTAATCCCTTGTTCTGTATCATCACTGTACATGAAATACCAAATTCATGGACAATATCATCAGTCAAACAACACAACAATGAAAGTGTGCCAACCTCATAATTATATATACATGCAGAGTCCAGCCAAGTAAGGTTGTGCTGAAGTAACGTGCTCACAATAGTAAAGAAAGCAGTTTGTTAACAAATTTGTCCTTTCATTAGCCCCAACCACATTATTGTACTCATAATACTGTCAATTCTCATTTATCAGTGACACTCAGGAATCTGCCAGTAAAGACACATGGTGAACCAACACAACACTCTTGTCACTTTAAGACTTCAGATTTAAATCACTGCATTTTTACTGTGTAAGCACAATCACTAAAAGACACCAAAGTAAATGATTTCTCACTGATCAGTGATGATTTCCACCGCTGATGTTATGATTTCCCATTTACAAATGACAGTACTCACCAAAGCCATTGTAATATATCCACCATATCAATAAAACAAACACAGGTGTATTAATAAAATGTGTAGAAAAATATAATATATGTGAGTAACAAAGAAAATGTGTGTTACCCACCATATGTATTTGTAGCTGATTAGAGAAAACACAAAAACTTTAAATATTTTAGAAATCGAAAACATAGGCGGACAGATTCAATAAACTTTTCATGGTCTGTAGCACACTGTTTTGGATTCAGCAGGTGGCTCTGCATGGTGTGTAGAGCCATGCAAAGAAGGGAAACACTGTGGCATACTAATTACAACATAAGCAGCTGAATTGTATGCTAATCAACCAATGCAAGACAGAGGAGCTATTCAACAAGCTATAAAGCAACCATGTAGACTCAGTGCTGGTTTTCCCCATGAATTCCAAAACCTACAGAAATACAGCCACCGGAAGGAGTCTACACAGAAATCATGTTAGGGGGGCTGTTGCTGTAATTCATGTGTGTGTGCAACAAGCTGAAGTATATGCTGCTGCAGCTGCTAATAGACCACAGACAAGAAGGAGAAGAGTTTTCAGACCCCAGGTAACTTATCACAATCTGCATGAGGTGGATATTGTAGAGCACTACAGGGTAAATAGAGACACACTACAGGAACTCTGCAACCTCTGTTATCCTTAATTCAGATCCAGGGCAAACCAAGGGGAACCCAAACCAGTGGAGACAAAGGTATATGTAGCACTTAGAATTTTAGCTACCGAGACCTTTCAGAGACCAAGAGGGGACATGCTGGGGGTGTCACAGGCATCAGCATCCAGGATCCTCTATCAATTCCTTAATGCTATGCTCTAACATGCCACCGACCACATATATTTTCCCTGTACTCCTGAGGAGAGGGCCGCAAATATGCAGGAGTTCAACCCTGTAGCACACTACCCTGAACTACTGGGTGCCATAGATTGGACACATATAGAAATGAAGGCACCACTTGGGGAACAGGGAAGGCTGTATATAAATAGGAAGGGTTTCAACTCTATTAACTGTCAAGTCATGTGTAATGCCAAGGGAATAATCTTGAACATGTGTGCTGGCAACCCAGGCAGTTACCATGAATCACATATCTGGCACAACTCCCAACTGTAACAAATGTTCACTGAGGGAATATCCCACAGGGTAATTTACTGGGAGATGCAGGTTATGCACTGGAACTGTGGCTGATTATGGCCATCAGAAATGCACACACATCCACTCAAGAATGCCATAATGAGGGACATGTTTAATCCAGAAATATCATACAGCATGTATTTGGGCTGCTGAAATCATGGTTCCAGTGCCTAGATATATCTGGAGGAGCCCTGCAGTACAATCCATTACATGTACTGAAATATTCACAGTCTGTGTCATGCTACACAACATCATCCTGAGAAAGCACCTGCAGCAGGATCAAGAGGAAGGGGCACACATCCCACCACCAATGGCAAGATCATCGCAGCCACACAAAGGTGAGCAGTCAGAGGGGGAACCAGCAGCTGCTGTGGGTGTAGGCAGATGTAGGCATGCTCAATATGCCCTCGCATTAGCTATGAGGTAATGCAGAGTGCCCTCACTCACCACCTAATGGGCTAAAACCTTCATCCTATGCATATACATATAGTAACATTGATGCCAGGCAACACTCCCAACCTTTACTTACCTATAAAATGGTTGTGTACTGATAGCATCAGACAGAGTTAGCCCTGAATTAAAACTGTTACAATTGTTGGATTTACACCTGGAGTGTAATGTGTAATAATATGAATGAATGACATATCCTTGCATGTTGTTACTTGGTAATGTATTAATTAAAAGGTGGGTGATTTGTACAGAAATGACTTTAACATGTGACAGCACAGACTGATGTGACTACATGTGTACTCTAAGATTTAGTAGACCTCGGGCATCAAAAATTCACACAGTCATACCTTTTAAAAGTACTGATGGTCACTGAATGTCCTCAGTTTAGTATCATACATTTGGAATGGAAAAATCATTAAAGAGAGAAGTTAGAAAGAGATGAGACACATTTCAATTTCAGACTTCACAACCCTCTCAAGATCATTAACAATACTGATATAAAAATGTTCGATTCTATCAACTGTCTAACTTTTTAAGACCAAAATATGTCAAAGGTACAATTAGCAAAATTACATCACAAACACAGCCATACTAAGCAATATGTCAGTTATGCACCCTGAGCATCAAACACAAACATTATGTAGCCCCGAATCCAAAATATAGCAAACAAGGATATGGCATGGATATCATCACTTGCACAGGGTATTGTGAGAGTGGAGGCAGGAAACCTAGGCTGACACAAAAGGTTGGTGAGTGTAAGAAAGAGAGCAGGCAGATATTTGGGTAAAGTAACAAATGACCAGTGAGACAAAATGAGCTTTAAGCTTCATGGCTGAACCATGTAACTGCTGTGTGTGTGTGTGTGTGTGTGTGTGTGTGTGTGTGTGTGTGTGTGTGTGTGTGTGTGTGAGTGTGTGTGTGTGTGTGTGTGTGTGTGTGTGTGTGTGTGTGTGTGTGTGTGTGTCTGTATGGGTCCTCCAGGTGAAACTGGTGTCTCAGTGTCTACATGGACACAGCCAAGCTTTGTGCCTCCTCTATGTCTTGGTATGTTGGACAAGTGTGAGCCATGCATGGTAGAGGAGGCAGTTCATTATTGTCATACCCGACCAGGAGAATTAGCTCTGCCAGGAGTTGTACTGGCCTGTTCACTCCCATGGTCAGATACACTGCTGCTACCTGCACATGACTTAGGTCTGCTAGATGACCTCCCCTCATGAGGTTGCCCAGGACCACGACCCCATTGCCTGCTATGTCTGGATGTGGACACCTCAGCCACTGATGAAAAAGTGGAAGTACTGCCACCATGCAGTGTGATCGGGTATGGCCATGTCAGCTGACAGCAGATGATGTGGCTGACATACACCCATGAGGATGCCATCCCCCTCCCAGCAAACTTTCTGTCACAGATACCGCCCATTTCAGCTTGTCATTCATCTAATCCATTGATTTGACAAAACAGATTTTTGTTAAAGACATTTCAGCATATACAGTATATAGCTGAAAAATACAAGCATACCTTATCAAGGTCAGCAGTCTTCTGTGCCGATATAGCCCAAAGTAATATCCTCTTCTGTGTTCTCCATATAAACAAGTCTCCTTAACTTCAGGTTACCTAGCTACATAGTTCCCTTTTTATGGTGTACTTTTAGGGCTGTGAGCATGATGAAGATGCCAGTGAGGTGTGAACTCATTAGAATTGCTGAATCCCAATTACGTGACTCTGTGTATCAGATGCAAACATAGTGCAGACACTCCTTCATTGTTTGTTGCTAATGGATTGCAACTGTGAAGGATTAATGGTAGGGAGAAGGAAAACACCGTAGGAATTCAGATTGCCCTGCCTCCAGTGGGTGTATCAGCCAGGGTAGACTTACAAAGTGTAGAAGTAATTGTATCAAGGTTTTAAATGTACATATGCAGCACACATTTTACAGTTTCTGTTCAGTAACATCTGACCTCCCCTTTATTTCCTGATAACTGTGGATTATTGTCTTTTAATATCCTCACACATTTTAAGGAAAAGGACACAGAATGCCTTACAGACTGAATGCCTCAGATTACTGCTCAGATAAAACAAAAATGAGCAACAAACACAGAGAGATAAGACAGATGCATTTTTTTGCAAGCAATAGTCATAAATAGTTGTGCAATCACTCAATGTACTACATTTGAAATTAATACATGTACAAACAACTGTCATATGTTTTGGTAGTACTCTGAATGTCGTTGCAGTTGGTTGTGTGCAGAATGATTTCAGTTCCCTGCTCCAAAGCTGTTTGTGTGGCAAATAGGGATAAGACAATGTTACTGTGTTCTGAAGGCTCCTTGGAGTGAAAGTTCAAATCCAGACCTGTGTAAAAATGTTTCATGTATACCAACAGCAGTTTTGTAGGGTTTATTTCATAAATCACTTTTCTTCAACTGATTCTCCCTTTTTATTTATTTATTTTTATTATACCATTGTTTGCAAGTTGAACAACTTAGCAGAAACAAAGGAAATAGAGAAATGCAATGAATGGCAGCTTTAGTATGTGGTGATGAAAGCATGTGCTGTGTCTTTAAGAAGCATATCAAGGACTGAGTGTTCACATATAAATACAAGGCATGTGCGATTCCCAGTGCATTTAGAGAGTGCAGCCAGAGAGTGAGCATGTATGATTGCAGTAGTTATTTTATGTATAAGGTACTTAAGTTAAAGTTAGTAAACTTCTATCATGATGTGTTTGTATATAATAAAGCTGAGAGCTAGCTGATATGATGGAGAGAAGGAAGGTTGATATATTGTGTGCAAGAGACCAGATGGAAGGGAAGTAAGGCCAGGTGTTTAGGAAACGGGTTCAACTTGTTTTATCATGGTGTGGATGGCAGGAGAAATGGGGTAGGGGTTATACTAAAGGAACAATATGCCAAGAGTGTTTTAGACATGAAGAGAGTGTCTGACAGAGTGATGTTTATGAAGCTTGAAATTGATGGTGTAATGATGAATGTTGTTAGTGCATATGCTCCAAAAGTTGGGTGTGCGATGGATGAGAAAGAGAAATTTTGGAGTGAGTTGGATGAAGTTGTGGTGAGTGTACCCAAGGGTGAGAGACTAGTGATTGGAGTGGAATTTAATGGGCATGTTGGTGAAGTGAACAGAGGGGATGAGGAAGTGATGGGTAGGTATGGTGTTAAGGAGAGGAATGCAGAAGGTCAGATGATTGTGGATTTTGTGAAAAGGATGGACATGGCTGTGGTGAATACGTATTTTAAGAAGAGGGAGGAGCATAGGGTGATGTACAAGAGTGGAGGAAGATGCACACAGCTGGATTATATCCTATGTAGGAGGGCCAGTCTGAAGGAGATTGGAGACTGTAAAGTGGTGGCAGGGGAAAGTGTAGTTAAGCAGCATAGAATGGTGGTCTGTAGAATGACGTTGGGGATAAAGAAGAGGAGGAGGAGTGTGAAATCTGTGCCAAGGATTAAATGGTGGAAGTTAAAAAGGGTGATTGTGAAGTGGAGTTTAGGGAAAAGTTAAGACAGGCACTGGGAGGCAGTGGAGAGTTACCGAATAACTGGGAAACTACAGCAGAACTAGTAAGGGTGACTGCTAGAAAGGTGCTTGGTGTGACATCTGGACAGAGGAAGGAGGACAAGGAGACCTGGTGGTGGAATGAGGAAGTACAGGAGAGTATACAGAGGAAGAGGCTGGTGAAGAAGAAGTGGGATTGTCAAAGAGATGAAGAAAGTAGACATGAGTATAAGGAGATGAGGCGCATGGCAAAGAGAGAGGTGGCGAAAGCTAAGGATAAGGCATAATGAGAGTTGTATGAGAGACTGGACACTAAAGAGGGAGAAAAGGACCTGTATCAATTAGCTAGACAAAGGGACAGAGCTGGCAAAGATGTGCAGCAAGTAAGGGTGATAAAGGATAGTGAGGGAAAGGTACTCACATGAGAGGAGAGTGTGTTGAGTAGATGGAAAGAGTATTTTGAGAGGTTGATGAATGAAGAGAATGAGAGAGAGAGAAGGTTGGATGATGTGGGGATAGTGAATCAGGAAGTGAAACAGATTAGCAAGGAGGAAGTAAGGGCAGCTATGAAGAGGATGAAGAATGGAAAGGCTGTTGGCCCAGATGACATACCAATGGAAGCATGGAGGTGCTTAGGAGAAATGTCAGTGGAATTTCTAACTAGATTGTTTAATGAAATTTTGGAAAGTCAGAGGATGCCTGAGGAGTGGGGAAAAAGTGTTTTGGTGCCTATCTTTAAGAATAATGGTGATGTGCAGAGCTGCAGTAACTACAGAGGGATAAAATTGATCAGTCACAGCTTGAAGTTATGGGAAAGAGTAGTAGAAGCTAGGTTAAGAAGGGAGGTGATGATTAGTGATCAGCAGTATGGTTTCATGCCAGGAAAGAGCACTACAGATGCAATGTTTGCTCTGAGAGTGTTATTGGAGAAATACAGAGAAGGTCAGAAGGAGTTGCATTGTGTCTTTGTAGACTTGGAGAAAGCATATGACAGGGTGCCTAGAGAAGAGTTGTGGTATTGTATGAGGAAGTCGGGAGTGGCAGAGAAGTATGTAAGAGTGGTACAGGATATGTACGAGGGTAGTGTGACAGTGGTGAGGACTGCAGTGGGAGTGACAGATCCATTTAAGGTGGAGGTGGGATTACATCAAGGATCAGCTCTGAATCCTTTCTTATTTGCAGTGGTGATGGACAGGTTGACAGATGAGATCAGACAGGAGGCACCGTGGACTATGATGTTTGCAGATGACATTGTGATCTGTAGTGAGAGTAGGAATCAGGTTGAGGAGACTCTGGAGAGGTGGAGATATGCTCTAGAGAGCAGAGGAATGAAGGTCAGCAGGGCTAAGACAGAATATATGTGTGTAAATGAGAGGGAGGGTAGAGGAATGGTGAGGATGCAGGGAGTAGAGTTGGTAAAGGTGGACGAGTTTAAGTACTTGGGATCAACAGTTCAGAGTAATGGTGAATGTGGAAGAGAGCTGAAAAAGAGAGTACAGGCAGGGTGGAATGGGAGGAGAAGAGTGTCAGGAGTGATTTGTGACAGACGGGTACCAGTAAGAGTGAAAGGGAAGGTCTACAAGAGGGTAGTGAAACCAGCTATGTTATATGGGTTGGAGACAGTGGCATTGACAAAAAGGCAGGAGTCAGAGCTGGATGTGGCAGAGTTAAAGATGTTACGATTTGCACTCTGTGTGACTAGGATGGATAGGATTAGGAATCAGTATATTAGAGGGTTAGCTCATGTTGGACAGTTTGGAGACAAAGCAAGAGAGGCGAGATTGCATTGGTTTGGACGTGCTGAGGAGGGATGATGGGTATATTGGGAAAAAGATGCTAAGGATGGAGCTGCCAGGTAAGAGGAAAAGAGGAAGGCCTAAGATAAGGTTTATGGACGTGGTGAGAGAGGACATGCAGGCGGTTGGTGTGACAGAGCAAGATGCAGAAGATAGGAAGAAATGGAAAGAGATGATCCACTGTGGCGACCCCTAATGGGAAAAGCCGAAAGAGGATGATGATGAACAGAACCCATGAAGACTCTTCTATTGTGTCCAGAGTAGGAGACTGGCATGGTGTCAGAACTGGGATTCCTGAGAATAATATTCACAGCCATGAGGTGCATAGATAACAGTGAAGGCAGACCAAAAGAAACAAGCACAAAAAAGAGCCAGAAAAGAATCAAAGGTAATGGGAATTCACACGGACTGCTTATTTTATAAAAAAGATAAAACAGAACATTACAAGGGCACAGACCAGAAGGCAAAAAAGATTTATTAACTAAGGGAAATGTTTAAAATTAAGATATTTGATAAAACAATTATCAGAAAAGTAAAACAAGTATATTTAAAGCAAAACAAGTGTGTTTAAGTCGAAATGAACATGTTTAGAGTAAAACAAGCACAAGAAAAGTACAATGGACAGAAAACATTATACGAGCAAAACGAATATAATAAGGGCAAAAAGGGCACATTAAGCTTAAATAAAGCAAGGCAACTGCATATTTTTTGTCAAAGTGCTGTATTTTGGCATAACTACGACTTCACACTGTATTAAGGGCATAACTGGAGTTATTTGAAGTATATCAAAGTGTGTAAAAGTGCTTACAGTGTGTACTTATGTATTCCAAAGAGTTTATTTGTGTGCAAAGTGCAACTATTTCATGAAGTACAGTTAAAGTATAGCCATTTTGAAAAGTTTCTTGTGCTGGGTGTTTCTATTCGCATACTGCCAGCATTACAGAGTGTTTCTTGCACTGTAAAGAATTGCCTAGCAAGATACCACCATTTTGAAGAAATTTCAGTGTGCTGTGTGCAGTTTATTTGCAAAGTGCAATTACTTCGAAATGTTATTGAGCTTTGCTTGCCCGGTTCATTTGCATCGTACAGTTATTTGATATATTTCTTATACTGATAAGAGGTGAGTTCTTCTAATATAGTAATTTCAAGAGTATTACCATGCCCGAGAGATTTATTTCACAATGCTCAGTTACACAGAGGCTTATTGTGCTATTGGGCAAAGTTACAAGTATTGGCATACATTTCAGGCATATGTGTATGTGCGTGTATTTATGCTTATTTGCAAAACCCTTCATTAGTATGTGTTAATATGGCAGATGGATTTCAGAAGCCTTACCTCTTGTATTTGATCAGAATATTGCAGGGAGTTGGAGAATATTTAAGTAAGAGTACAATATTTTTATACAAACAGCTTATTCAGATAAAGATGCACACATCAGGGCATTCATTTTGGTAAACCTAGCTGGGTCTGAGGCCATAGAAAGACAACATTAATTTGTGTATGCACCAGCAGTATATGTGGGAGAAGGTGAAAATCATCACATTGTTGTACAGGCTAATCAAGGGAAGACCTTGAGTGTTTGAAGCACAAGTTCAGAGAAATATGCAACCTCCAGACAAATATTACATTAGAGAGGCATTTGTTTTACACGAGAGATCACAAACCATATGAAACTTTTGCAGCTTATGTTACTGACCTGAGAAACAAAGCCAAAATGTGTTGGTTTGGTGACTTAAAAGATGAGTTAATGAAGGACAGGCGTGTGAGTGGTGTTAATAGTGCTGCTGTGAGCAAGATTTTGCTTCATGACAGTGATTTAATGTTGCGTAAAGCCATAGAGGTTTGTCAAAGCCATGAAGTGACAAAAAACACACAAGTATGCTTGCAAGTGACAAGAACATGGCCCCAGCAGACTGCAGACCAAATGCAGAGACATGTAGCATGTAGCATGCAACACATGGCAAACAGAAGTAGGCCTAACCACATGGCAGCCTTAGCCCCTGCTGGCTCACCAAGGAAACCATGTAGTTTTCCAGCAAGTTCTAAGACTAGTTCAGTTAAAGGAATGTGTTCCTCGGTGCAGTACAAGCATAAATCAGCAAAACCCAAGTCCAGCTTTATTGTTAACTGTCGCAATTGTGATGCCAGTCATTTCTTTAAAAGAGAGAAATGCTTAGCAATTGGTCAGCAATGTTGTGTAAAAAAATGCAACCATTTTCAAAAGTTTGCAAATCAAATAAACCTCACACAGTTGTAAAGAAAGGTCACATAAAAAAGCAAATTGATCAAGTAGACTGCAATTCTGCTTTCTATATAGATAGTGTATTGGTAATTGGTGAGAGAGTCGATGCAGTGAATTTACTGGCAAAGAGTGAAATGTTTTGTACAGTCTGGATCGGGTCAATGGTAAATTCACAGAGTTTAAAGTAGACACTGGTTCAAAGTATAATGTTATATCAGCAGACACATTTGCTAAAGTGAGGACTAATGAGCAACTCAATGTGTCCAGTAATGCGAAACATGCTTATGGAGGTGAAGAAATTCAAATCAAGGGTTTAGTGATGCTTTCATGCTATTTGGCCAAGAACTGTTACACCTTGTTATTCTATGTAGTTCAAAGACCAGTACAGTCTTTATTGGGTCTCAAAGGTAGTTTGAGAATGAATCTGCTTTCTTTTACCAAAGAAGTTCATCACATAAGTGCATATCCAAGTTCCAATTTTTCTGAAGCCATTTTATTATAGTATGCTGATGTTTTCAATGACAAGTTGGGCAAACATCCAGTTGTGTATTCCATGAAGTTAGACCCAGAGGTCACTCCAGTAGTCAGATCAGCAAGCAGAGTTCCAATAGCTATGCAGGATAAACTTAAGGCTCACTTGGATAAAATGATACAGCAAGGTGCAATTTGTCCAGTTACAGAACCAACCGAATGGGTGTCATCTATGGTAGCAGCTCACAAAAAAGGCTCAGACAAAATCAGAATACGCATTGACCCAAGAGATTTGAACAAAGCATTGAAGAGAATGCATCATTCAATGCATACAGTCAAAAAGGTCACAGCTTTAATACCAAATGCCACTGTTTTTTTTTCTGTTTTGGATGCAAAAAGTTCATTTTGGCAAGTGATGCTTGATCACAAATCCTCATTACTAACCACTTTTGGTACCTTGTTTGGCAGATACAGATTCCTCAGGATGCCATTTGGAATAAATTCTGCAAATGAAGTCTTCCAGCGTGCAATGGAGCAAATATTTTGGGTTATCCTTGTGCCATAATAGTAGATGATTTATTGGATGGAGGCAATGGTGAAGCAGAGCATGACAGAAACCTAAAGAGTTCTATTCAGAGCACATGAAGTAGATTTGAAGATCAATCCTCCGAAGTGCAAATTCAGACTACCAGAGGTTACATATGTAGGTCATTATTTACCAGTACTGGCATGAGACCAGACCCGACCAAGCAAGCAGCTATTCTTGAGATGTCAGCACCAGACAATATTCAAGCACTGCAGCATTTCCTAGGCATGGTCAACTATTTAGGCAAGTTTATACCAGACTTCAGTGAGTTGACAGCACCTTTAAGCGAGCTGACATGCAAAAATGTTGCATGGTCATGGTTAGAACAGCACCAGAAGGCGTTTGAAGACCTTAAGCAAAAAATTGCTACCCCACCTACATTAAGATACTGTGATGTGAATAAACCAGTCACTCTTTCCTGTGATGCTTCAAATTTTGGTCTTGGTGCAGTTATTCTTCAAGAGGGCAGACCGGTAGCCTATGCATCTAGAACACTTATCCAAACTGAAATGCAATATGCTCAGTGAGAAAGAACTTTTGGCCATAGTATTTGCATGTTCTGAGTTTCATGATTATATTTATGGTCGAGCTATTCAAATTGAAACTGACCACCAACCTCTAGTTACTCTTCTAAAGAAGCCTATGTATTCCGCTCCAGCGAGATTACAAAGAATGATGCTCAAATTGCAAAAGTACAACTTCAAAGTGGTCTATACAAAAGGCAAACTACTCAATCTGGCTGATACCTTATCCAGATTGCCCAGAAATACAATGGAACAGCTCAACACAGAGAATTTTGGCTTTGATGTGATGGCAGTGTATAATTTTTCTACCACTAGGCTTGAAAAGTTAAGAGATCACACAAAGACTGATTCAATTTTGCTAAAGCTCAATCACTACATTAATGCTGGATGGCCATCAAAGCAATCTAGTGTACCACCTGAAGTGCAAACTTATTTTCCTTACTAAGATTAAATGTTCATTGAAGATGGCATCATTTTCAAGGGTCCTACAATTGTTGTTCCGGCTTCCTTACAACAAGAATATATCCAGATTTTGAATCGTGGTCACCCAGGTTCCACATCCACTAAGAGAAGAGTGAGCGAATTAGTATTTTGGCCTTCATTACTGAAAGACGTTGATAAAGTGCTTTCTTCTTGTTCAGGTATGCAATAGTACTAGACCACATTTGCAAAGAGAACCACTTCAGCTAAGTCCAGTTCCTGAACTACCTTGGTCAACAGTAGCCACTGATATCATCAACACTACTTGGTATTGGTACACTATTATTCAAATTAGTTTGAGATTGACTTACTACCTAACCTAACATCCACTACTGTTATTACAAAGTTGAGACATCATTTCTCAGTCCATGATCATCCACACAGTTATTTCTGACAATGGTACTCAATTTACTAGTCATTTGTTTTAGAAATTTGCAAGAGAATGGGACTTTGTATACAAGTTACTAGCAGTCCTGTCAAATGGTCTAGCTGAATGTACAGTGCAGAGTGCAAAGCAATTACCTGAAAGGTCAAAGCATGACATTGCCGATGTTGTTTTGAATTTACTTCATTTCAGAAAGATACCCCGTGACGATATACTTGGCTCACCTGCTCAAATACTTCTTTCCAGGCAAACCAGAATGATGCTACCTATTATTTCCAGTTTATTGAGGCCTAAAGCTAAGGAAAACAAAACCATCAAGGCTCAATTATTCAAGAAGCATTTTATCCAGAAGTCCAGTTATGATAAATCAAGCTGATTTCTTTGTCCATTGAGGAAAGGAGACACAGTGAGTATACAAACAGTGAACGGTTTTTGACCAGATTGGTCAAGTTACAGGCACAGTCTCTTATCCATTACCACTAATCTGCCTCTTTCTATATTTACATAACCTTTCTCTGCACACTGTTTTATTGGCCACTGAAGCAGCCCTTCTGAAGTGTTATAAACTGCCATGCCATTCCTTTTCCTGAGCTGTACTGGGGCAAAGCCTCACCAACATAGCCTAATTAAACACTAAAGATAGAAATAAAGTATGTACGGTTTTTAACTACCAATAGTACATAACTGTTGTTGTATACTGTTTCAGTATAAGTTCGCTCCCTACCAAGGTCACCAGCAGCCTACTCCTCACCCTTTCTCTATACCTGTCTATACCTTCCCTGCCATACCCTAGTCACTACATTTTTCATATCTGTTCTTTCCCTGCCTTCGAGGACTTTCCATGAGAATCCTCGACCCCTTGCCTTTCCATCTTAACTTTCTCTCTACTTTGTCCTGAACTGTGTTAGTACTCTTCCTCCTCTCTCCCTGCTTCTCTTACTTTTTGGTAACCTGCTGCGACTACTCTTACTTCACTGCTTCTTTGAGTGTTCAGTGAGCTATCCTGCTAGCTTGTCCCCCCTCAGCACACCTCTGCTGCTCTTTCTTGATTTCTGACTGATTATCTACTTTTCCATAGTAGCTTGAGGCCCGGGACTAGCCCCACTCCATTCGCCCTTGCTACACTCGGGTTCACTCCGCTCCCCTACCCACCCCCCATATCATTTCCTTTATACTTATCCCTGGACACACCCCTTCCTGCTGTCCTAACATATCACATCCCTCTCTCATCTCTTCCACTACTCGCATCTATATCTCTATAGACTTACATATCTTCATACTCTCCACCTCCCCCCTATTGGCCACCCTCAACCCTACTCTATATTCCTGCTTATATACTACTTATATTACACAAAAGCAGCTAAATTCTCTTAACCTCCAAAATGACTATCTCACCTTATACTTCTATCTATCTGCCTCCATTACTTCTGCTGACAGCTTTGACTGCCTTTCAACCTCTAATCTACAATAGTCCCACATATTCTCAGTGGTATGTCTTCTACTCTCTGCAGCAACCTGTAGATATCACCTCATCTATACTCCCCCTTATCACACCTCTTCCAAGGATCAGAATATCCCCCTCCAGTCTTATACACTCAAAAACCAAAATCAAATACCTCTCTACCTATCTCTACAAACAAAGGTCCTCTTTTCTTCCTATACACCTAATCCAATCAGGAGATATCCATCCCAACCCAGGACTGGTCATACCTCCCCAAACAAAATGTCCTATCCCTCCTAACCAACATGTCCCCACCACACCTAAAAAACAAACCTCATTTTACTCTGGGAATATCAGAAGTATACTCAGTAAAACAAGTGAATTCCAAGCATGGATTGCTGACCATAACCCAAATGTAATTGCTCTTAATGAAACATGGCTAACAACTTATATCCCAGATAGAGACATACTTCCCCAAGAGTATTAATATATTTTGCCTTGATCGCCCCCAAAAAAAGGTGGAGTCACTGTTATCTACTCTAACCATATAACCTCTTTCATCTCAGTGAACCAATCTCATCTTTCTCTCCAGCTGAAATTGTAGAAGCACGCCTTAAACTTAATAACTTTACTACTATCACAGTAGTATCCATCTATATTCCTCCAGAAGATAATACTCCTTTACGAAAAAACATTTTCTCTTATCTCACTGAACACTATTCAAATGAAATTATTATCCTTGGTGTTATAAATATAAACTGGCTAGCTCTAAATGACCCACACTCTACCTCTCATATTAACTTACATGGCTTTACACAAAATAATATCAGAACCTACTCACCACAACCCACAAACGCCTAGCACTCTAATTGACTGGATACTAGTTTCTGACCCCAGTTTATATCACAGCCCTGAAACCTTACACAATTCCCTTAGTGATCACTCCCCTATAAAAGTTACTAGATTCACTCCTCATACTAACAGGCATAGATACATAACCTGCAGACAACTATCCAGCTTCTGCCCTAATACCTTTAACACTCTTCTCTCCAGAAGCAACTGGACCCACCTTAAGAAGCTCACTCTAGATGAAGCAGTTCTATCATTTAACACTACCTTTCTTAACATACTAAACTCTCTTGCTCCTCTTTGTACTACTAAGTCCAAGACATCCCCATGGCTCTCTAAGACAACCCATACCCTTATGAGAAAGAGGGACAGGGACAAATTCCTCTCTGACTGGCAAAAGTATAGAGAACTTAGAAACTAGACTAAAAACACATTGCTAAGGACAAAAGGGAATTTTACTTCAACCCTCCTACAGCTCTAAGATCTAAGATCTAATCCCAAGAAATTCTGGAATTCAATCAACCACATATTGCATCCTGGGAATCCCTCCTCCCCTAATCCCCACCCAAATAGGACACCTGAAGACACTACCACTATCTGGAATTCAATCAACCAAATATTCCATCCTGGGAATCCCTCCTCCCCTAATCCCCACCCAAATAGGACACCTGAAGACACTGCCACTATCTTTAATACCTCTTTATAGAATCTGTTACAAAGATGGTAAATACAAACCCACCTCTACCTAAAGACTCCAATCACTCATTCTCATCTTCATGTTCCAACTGCTCTAAACCCTTTTCTCTCCAACCTGGTTCAACAACTTATATTAAATCTCTACTCTCTAAACTAAAACCATGCTCAATCTCTGCTGATAATATTTCTTCCTTTTTCCTCCAGCTAGCAGCTGATTCACTTGCCTGTCCTGTATCTACCCTGATTAACTGCTCAATCACTGAGTCTAATATTCCATCTATCTGGAAATAATTCTATACATTATGTATCCATAAAGAAGGAAACTCCCATTAAATCTCTAACTGCAGACCTATAGCCATATTGTCACCCGTCTCTAAAATGCTTGAATCATGCATACACAAGCAAACACTGTAATATTTATTACAAGAAGATCTACTTACTCCCATCAGCATGGATTACACCCTAAACACAGTACAACTACTGTTCTGATCTCTTTGACTAACACCATATCTCTAGCTCACGATAACAATAAACTTGTTTCCTGTCTATTCTTAGACCTTTCTAAAGCCTTTGATACCATCTCTCACTCTCTACTTCTAAATAAACGGACTAATCTTAATTTCTCACCCACTACTGTCACTTGGTTTTCCAGCTATCTCTCTGACCAATCACAATTAGTGAAATAGCTCTCAGCACTCTCTCCCCCTTCCCATACAAATGGGTGTACCTCAAGTTCCATCCTGGGTCCACTGCTGTTTAATATTTTTACTAATCTACTCTATACTTCCTGCTCTCAGTCATCTCTTGTACAATATGCTGATGACTGTACTGTAATTACTATCTCTGACTCTCCCTCAGGTCTCATCTCTCAAATTCAAGATGCTTTTACATCAGTTGAAACCTGACTCTCCAATAACCAATTAATCCTAAACCCTAAAAAAAGCAAACTCCTTCTCTTTCTCCCGAAAAATCTTACCCATCTCAAATCCACTTTTACTATACTGTCTCTCAACAAGACTCTAAAAGTAGATGAATCTAGCACCAAACTCTTAGGTGTCACTATCGATGATCAACTTAAATTTGACTTGCACATTAATAACTGCATTAGGAAGACTCATCAAAAACTAGGCCTCCTTTACAGAAACAGAAAGTTTCTTACCAACAAAGCTAAAGTAACCCTATCTCATACCTATCTACTACCTAGTCTTCTTTATGTATCACAAATCCTTACAAACATTAATGCTACACTTCTTGATAAACTTTACTCAACATATAACAAGAAAGCCAGATTTGCTGCCAAGCATACTTATAAAACTCATCACTGTGTCTCACTTAAACACTTAAACTGGCTGGAGCTACCCAACCTGCTTCTTCTCTCTCAGTTCCAGATTATACATTCTAGTCTATATCAACCTTTCTATTATCCTAGCCTATTCTCCTGTATATCCCACTATACTCCCACTAGATCACTCTGCAGCTCTGTCCAAGAATTCATAGTTATTCACAAACCTGGGACTAAAATGGGGAACAACCTTTATAGCTATCATTCTACCAATGCTTGGAACAACCTTCCACTTCAAATTAGACTAATAACTCAACCCAAACAATTTAAATCGACTGTAAAGGAGCACCTAAAGGTTTTCTGCTCCTGTCACTGTACACACCCCCCATAATCTTCCCATAGATAAACTTTCTCATTATTTGTCCACTTTCTTCCTCCTTTGTCCTTGCATATCAGTCTCTGACTAACTTCCTTTTCCTATCCCTTAGCCTAACTCCTACATACCTCTCCTCTTCTTCACTTCCTATAACTAATATTTAAATGGAACTAACCCTACATGGCTGTATGCATATGTTAGAAGGCTGTATGAATGTGTCTATTTGTCTATTTGTCCCACATTACCTGCAGTATTGATGTTTTGTTTTTAAATAATTATAACTTGTATAATGTTGCATATATCAGCATAAATTGTAGTTGCCTCTGTAATTGTTTCTACTTGCTATTGTATAATGTTTCTGGAGCTTTTCTCCCTCGGCTTCTGCTGAAAAAGGTCTATTTTGTAGTTCAGTCGGACTACTTTCGGTCAACAATTGTAAAATAAATAAATAAATAAATATGTGCCAAGCTGAGATCCTACCTTGTAGATTCTGGGGGTGAGGAGAAATCACAAGCATCTTCTTCCTATACCAGAGTCATCATCGCAGCATTGTTTCTGTGATACAGACTCTAGACCTCAGAGTGAACCAGATGTTGTTCCCATCCCAGAGTGTGTTTCACCCTCTACTTCTATTCCTAAGGATGTTCTGAATACTTCCAAAGTTGAGCATACTGTAGAGACAGCTCCAGTTGCTAAACCTAATTCCCAGTTTTATGTCACACGATATAGTTGAACATCCAGGCCCAGAGTGAAATACGCAGCAACATGGACATAACTGTATATATGTACCTAGTGTTGTATAATTGTATGACAAAGAACTACTTGTAATATCTGCAGGCACAATAGATTCATAACATTGCATGATCTATTTCTCAGTGAAGGAGGATGTAGATCGGAGTGTATGTGCTGTGTCTTTAAGAAGCATATCCAGGATTGAGTATGCACGTATAAATACCGGGTATGTGCCATTCCATGTGTCATTTTGAGAGTGCAGCCAGAGACTGAACATGTATGATTACAGTAGTCAGTTTATAAATAAGTTACTTAAGTTAATCTCAGTAAACTTCTACTGTGATGTGCTTGTATATAATAAAGCTGTCTGAAGAGAACCCATGAAGACTCTTCTATTGTGTGCAAAGTTGGACAGCAACACTATGCTTATCTAGTTTGTGTGACCCTTACCAGTGAGCCACACAGGAAGCAGACAAAACACCTGCAGACAGGGCATGGACAGTGTAAAGGTAAAAAAGGATACATTGTTACAATTTTTTCTTTCTATCGTGCAATGCTGCTAAGTGATATTGTGTGGCAGTTAGCAAGGTTGCACCACAAGGAGGCTACCACGTAATACCAAACTCACAGTTTTTAAAAAACGAACCAGCCAGAAAGGAAAACAGCTTACTTTAGTTCACCAGTTTATTTGACGAAATAAACAGCAGTCAATCCAGCACATACACCAAAATAAAACGCCAAAGCACGAACTCTTAACACATAAAGCCAGCAAAGCAAAAATTCCTCGAACACATAAACGCTATGTCTCCACACTTGCGTTTTCGTTTCTTTCACCTCCTCAGATGTGAATGAATACATTGTGCTAACTCCTTCATTTTTATATTCAATCCCTAATTAGTTAATGAACAATTATCTTAATTTAATACTTTAATTAAGAACACATTTACTGTGACCATTTTATGCTGTTTCTCATTTCATCCTTGTATAATGGTTAAAATTAAATAATGTTTTCCTATAAATCTTTCACATGTATCATACACAGTTTCTACGTGCTTTGGCGTTTTATTTTGGTGTATGTGCTGGATTGACTGCTGTTTATTTCATCAAATAAACTGGTGAACTAAAGTAAGCTGTTTTCCTTTCTGGCTGGTTCGTTTTTTAAAAACAGTTAGCAAGGTTCCCGGACACCAGCAGCCACCGAACAGACAGACAGGATGCAGACAGTCATTAACTGAAAATGGATGGCTTCTATTAATTCTGTAGGGTACTATGTAATCACACTAATTGGTGTTGCATGGTGGTTAACACACAAAATTTAACAATAAATAGGGAATTTTGCAACTGTCATTTAACTATTCCTGTGGCAACAGGTGTAAGTGTAGTGCTGTAATATAGATTGTTCTGGGTTCAAATACATGAAGTGTAACATATATTTAATTGTGACAGTTTAGTTTATGGAAATGAACAGAAAAAATATACAAGTGTTAGTTCAAAATGTTTGTGGCAGCAGGTGTAAGTTTAAGGTTTCCATGCACATGGTCCTCGGTTCTAGTACAAGATGTGTTAGACATTTTTGCTGTTTTTCCATTTCACATTATATTCAATCCAACTTATAACACTTTAGATAGTAGAGCTTATATGAATTATATATATGAGAGATAAGACAAGCTTATTGTATTTTGAGATGTATGACTCAGGGTATAATGTCAACTATATTACTATAAATATAATTCTACTATCTGGAAATGGATGGCCTTCACATTTAAATAAGACACATGCACAAACTAATTTATTTACAATAACTTTGTCAGGTCAAACACATACTGGGTTAACACCTCAAACTGTCAGCTGTATTTATGAATGATTCATGACTATGTCTGAGCAGCACTTCTTCTGTGGCAAACATGGCAAATTATACCTGTGGAAGAAAATGTTTTGTCCCCTATGCATAGGTTTGAATTTCACACTTTAAAAATCAAACTTTTCAGTGTAAATCCAAAACATAAATGTGTCAAGTAATGCAATGTATGCCCCCAGTGCATGTCTGCAAAGCTAACCCATCTAACAGTTACCTTCCAATTTTAAAAACGTATTTCCAACCTACAGCAGCAAACACCCCTCAGACTAATGTCAAGTGTCCTCCCTGCTTGGTACTGTTGGTTTCCACTTAACATCATGCAAACATAGTGTTTGGTCACTACCAGTAAATGTGATAACAGGAATTGATAGGAAATCATTAGTTGCCATTGCTCTATGTTTGGTATTAGACATGTCTGGCATTAGACGGGAAGATGCCCAGTTTAGGGTACAGAGCTGGGTTGTTCAGGAGTCCAGGATATTTACTGGACTCCTAGTAAAGTGTCACAGCCAAAGTCTTCTGAAGGGGACTATTCTGGATCCCAGTACAAGTCTAAGGCTTGGAGTAGATTGGCTAAGGCTGTAGCCAGTGCAATTGGCATCCCATTCACTGGAAAATAGTGTAGATGCCACTTCAATAACCCACAGAGGTGCAAGAAGATACCCTCAACCAGTGGTTGACTGAATTTCAAACTGGGCCATCCCACAGTTGTGTAAGTATATTAATAAAGATAATTTTTAAGACATCTAAGGCTAAATATAGACAAGGCTTGTATACATAATGCTCTTCTGTTGTTTTCTTTGCTTTTCACAGCTAATGCCAACATAGAGTTGAATTGTCCAGCTCATGCTGACCATCTAGAGAGACTGAGGGAAGTAAGTGGTATGTATGCAGCACAGTAGAAGTATTATTGTAAGTTTAAAAGTTAATGATATATTTTTTGGCATTTGGTAGAGTAGTATCAAAGTGAGCATGCATATTCTAACTGTCCTAATGGGGAGACTAAAGGAAGTAAGTGGTATGTATGCAGCACAGCAGAAGTATTTATTGTAAGTTTAAAAGTTAATGATATATTTTTGGTATTCTATGCAGGAGTATCAAAGTGAGCATGCATATCCTAACTGTAAAAGCAAGTATGCATGCATAGATCTGTAGCAAAAAACAACTTTAGGAGTCAAGTGTAAGACTGTAGTCAGATGTTGTGGGTTCAAATACCATGAACAGAAATTATACAAGACAGCATTTCCTTCATAATATTACATAAATTAAACTATATACAGGTGGCAGAAATGCCCTGTTGTTAACTGTAATCAGTATATTTGAACCAAGCATATGTGCAATATATGCACATTTCAAGGATTACTTTAAGCAATCTATGACTATAGTTTGTAGTTGATAGGATGTATACTTAAATATAATAGGTCAGATAAAATAGTTGTTTAATTGTGATATTGCATTGTATGTCACATATGATGGTAGCAATTTTATTTTTTTTCCTCTCACCCCTACCCTTATCTCTTTTTTATTTTCTATTATGTGTCATCAAAATGTCTCCATGTCTGTAAGAAATCACTAAATGCTTCACAGTACAGTGAGGTAGACCAGCCCCAGTGGATCAGCCTGTCCCTACTCCACCGGCTCCAGCACCAATGCCCAGTACATCTGGGACCCAACCTGGTAGCACTGCCTCTGCTGGCCCTGTACTACCTGTGCCCTCAGGTATCACTGCCCTGGCAGCTGGTGTTGTGGTACCCACTGGGAGCATGACAGAGGTGGGGATTTCATCAGCTGCCAGGAGATGCCAGGATTGGTGCATAGGGTTGTGCACTGCACCATTGGTGTACACCTATGCTGGATGGAGAGGCTGCTCTCCCTCATGGTATGTGGAAGGAGAAGATATCAAGCAATGATAACAGTCCTGTAGGTGAGGACTAGATTCTCAATGTTTCCATGTTTGGTGGGCATGATCTTGTGTTGTCCCCTCCTTTACTCAGTCATGGTGCCCCCCAACCCTTTGTGTCCCTCCCCATCCATGTGTCTTGTTTGTATGCATTTGCTTCCTCACCTACCCAACTTACCTGAACCACAACTACCAACTTCCCTTACCCAGCATTCCTCTCTTACTGAATTAAAAAAAAATGAGCACCTGTCCCATAAAAAAAATATTGTCCCATACATAGCTCTCCATTTCACACACATCTTCTTGACACACTTGATTTGGTCCAATTGGCTATATAACATGATTGCATTGTTGTCACCCCACTTTCTGGAGGTGACAGTCCAAATTCAGCTAATATTCTGTGCATATTTTCAGTTTACACTGTTAAGGAGATGGATAGCTATATTTTTTCTACCTTCCTCCTACACATTCCTGTATTTCTTTCCCTTTGTTCTTCTCCCCTGCTTGCTCCACATTTCACCACTTTCCTATCTACCACTTTTTAACACCTATAATGTGTTCAAAAAATAGAATCACACACAACACACATAACTAGTACAACAAGCAATGGAGCTTTTTACTTTCTGGCTTCTTTTTGTGCAGAGTTGGGCAACATGCATCAATGCCAAGCGATGGTAAACGTCTCTTCTGTGGTGCAGTTTACCTTTATGCAATGCCACTTAAACATGTTTCACTAAAGCAAATCATAGTAACACAAGGTGACTGTACTATAAGAATAATTTATTTGCATTATCACTATTTGTTTAAATAGTAACAACTGGTGAATATAGCATAACAATAATTTCATTGCATTATCAATACTTATTTAAAAGTATTACATACACCTGGATTAGAACTCAGTGTCATCTGTGCTCAAAAAGAAATGTTTCAGTGAATTTATACCTACTACCACAGAGTCAGCTAAGCAGCAGGTGTGTTTCATACAGTCGATACTAAGTCTCAGAATTTTAGCAATGAACCTCACATTTGCACACTGCTTAACTACACACATACAGGGAAAGCAGAAGAACTGTCCATCTCACATGCACAAAGACTTTGACAGCCATCCTACAAACCTGCTGCTAGCCATTGCACTATGTAAACTAAATATTAGCATGTATTAGTTCTGTTTACTGTCCATTTATTATTCATGGCATGAAAGTACATGTGGATTCATAACAAAATGAGTTCCCTATCTAAGAATATGTCATATATTTGCAATGCAGCCATATGTTACTCCCCCCATGAACTGTAATATTGGTCTCTCAGTACTTGTTCACAAATATATAAACTACACTGCATAAATTAATAAGAAATGTGTGATATACCATGCACATCTTCAGAATGACAATACACATTCAGATTTTCAAATACTTGTAGTAATGTGAACCTGTTTTCATAAAGTTTGTAAAGTTGTCTCTTAAACTATACCTGCTCATTGAATACAACCACCACATACTACTTATTGCACACTCATCAATAGGCTAACATGCAGAACTTGAACAGCTTGATATTTGCACAAGCCTACACATTCATTTCATGCAGTCCTCCCATCTACTCTCCAACATCCTGTGCTGATGTAATTCACTGCTTGTTTAAAGTACTGTGTTCTCCAGTCTGTGTACTTAGATAAGTAGGGGTTCTATTTTTACTACAGTCAACTGGGAGTGTTTGTGTGTGTGTGTGTTTGTGTGTGTGTGTGTGTGTGTGTGTGTGTGTGTGTGTGTGTGTGTGTGTGTGTGTGTGTGTGTGTGTGTGTGTGTGTGTGTGTGTGTGTGTGTGTGTGTGTGTGTGTGTGTGTGTGTGTGTGTGTGTGTGTGTGTGTGTGTGTGTGTGTGTGTGTGTGTCATAGCGCTCAATCCCTTAGCACAAAAAATCTGGACAAAGCCCCCAAAACAGGGACACATTTTAAATATTGCTCTTATAAACTTAGAGAAAGTTGGTAGAATAAAAGGTCTTATGGTGCCATGCATTTTTTGAAGGATATAAAGGCTGAAATTCAAATGCCTGTTATTATTTAGTGAAGTCAATCCTCACTAATTTGCCACAAAAATCCAGAAATCATAAATTTTATGAGGAACAGACAAAATGTATGAGGCAAAATTGTGGACATTCTGCAAAAATCTTTACAGTTGAGAGGTATGATATGTGTGTGTGTGTGTTTGTGTGTGTGGTCGTGCATGTGCATGCATGCACTGGTGTGTGTGTGTGTGTGTGTGTGTGTGTGTGTGTGTGTGTGTGTGTGTGTGTGTGTGTGTGTGTGTGTGTCTGTCTGTCTCTATATAGCCAGAAGAGCATAAGTGTGTATCTGACGGTTAACATTCCAGTTCCATGCATTGACAGTATTTTAACACTTGCACAAGCTTACACATCCATTTCATGCAGCCCTCCCAACATCTTCTCTCCAACATCCAATGCTGATGTCATCCACCATAAGTTGTCTTGCAGCTTTGTAAGATTCAGATTTGTGCTATGGTGCTTGCTTAAGGTACTGTGTTCTCTAGTCTGTGTACTCAGGTAGGGGTTCTGTTCTCACTGCAGTCAGCTGCTGTGCGTGTATATGTGTGTCTCTGTCTAGTCAGAAGAGCATAAGTGTGTATCTGACAGTTAACACTTCAGTTCCATGCAGTGACAGTATTTTGACACTTGCACAGGCCTACATATTCCTTTCATGCAGACGTCCTAACATCTTCTCTCCAACATCCAGTGCTGATGTCATTAACCATAAGTTGTCCTGCAACCTTTTAAGAGTCAGACTTGTGCTGTGGTGCTTGCTTACAGTACTGTGTTCTCTAGCCTGTGTACTTAGATAGGTATGAGTTCTACTGTTACTGCAGTCAGCTGAGTGTGTATGTGTGTGTTTGTGCCCTTGTTTGACATTGCAGAGTGCTTTATACACCAGTATATGGAATACTGCTATTAGCATTTTCTTCTAACCAGACTCTGCTGATGTCATCCGCTATAACTGATTTGTAGAGGTGCAGTATTCCCACCAGGGCTGAGTTAGAGACAGGCCTGGAGGCCAGACACAAGTCACAACATTCTATACAATGCAGATTACAGTGACAGGGCTTTCAGCTTATCCACATATGTTATGGCATGGTTTGTAGGCCCTGTATGTTCTTAGGGAGAAACTCCTGTGGTCTTTTTAGCTGTTGTAGGTGTTTGTGAGATACAAGCAAAAGGGAGCATTATACTCTATTAGTGTTCTGGTGATGTTTGAGTACAGTGTTGTTATATAGTCCTCAAATCTGAATTTGATGGCCTGATGTAAGAAGTGCACAACATAGCATTTCCATACCACTGTGGGCACTTGGTGGTTGAAGTTCAGATTGCCATCAACATGTGTTCCCAGGTCTTGCACCACTGGATTTCAGCATAGGGGGGTGTTGTCAGTGCTGTAATTAATAGGGAATTCCAATTTGCAGAAGGACAAAATAAACACACATTTTTGTGTTTATTTGTAGACCATGTGGCTTTGGCACCAATCATTTGTCTGTGTTAGCCCCTCCTGTAGTTTGTTATCATCATTGGTGGACTCAATGATTGCACCCAATATACAAGAATCAACAAACTTGGTAAACCAAAGGCCAAATACTTTAGCCCGGGCTATCGAGAAATACATTGCAAATAGTAAAGGGCCATGCAAAGATCTGTGGGGTACAGCAGTGGTGACAGGGCTACTGGCAGAGGTTGATTCACCAACTTTTACAGTATGTGTTCTGTCGGTGAGCCAATTGGTTAATGTTAACCATCTAGTGACATAAGGCTTAATCTCCAGCTGGGAGAGCTTCTCAATGACACCTGAGTGGGGGATTGTGTCAGAACTCTAGGCCAGATCAAAATAGGCAGTATGCACTGTCTTACCTTCATTGAGGCTTGTCACACAAAATCAATGAGCTGTGACAACCTCATAGAGTGCCTAAAGCGAGACTCAGTACAGACTCCTTCCTGACAGAGTTGAATACAAACTTCAATGCGCCCTCCACATGGACAATGTTCATGTAGAAGGTGTACATCAACCATGCATCCATCTGAGTTGGTGGGGGACAGCACCTGATGCATGCATGTAGAGACACATCCTGATGCTCCTCATCTGTGAGGTAGATCAACATGTCATTATGGACCTTTTCTAAATGGACACAAGTAATATCCCAGCTGTGTGCAATAGACCTGTGTGAGTTGTTAATGCTATATCCATATGTGTTATATCTTTTAGATGTCGTCAAAGAGGTCATCACAGGCATGCATGATGACAACACTATCATCCTGTGTAACTTGACCAGACCAAGGGATCTGACACAAATCCACACTAAGGTACTCACTCAGCACTGTCAGATGTGACCATAACCATGTATATCACCAAGTGGGTAGACCAGTGGATCACATACATGGCATCTAGAAATGTTGAAATGTATGAAGTGGCCTACATGTCAGGTCCAGTGATCAGGTCTGTATATCAGGGCTGTCTGACAGGCCATACCCTGTCCATTATTTAAGTCACAGACATCACGAATGACATATACATCCTGTGTCCAAATAGCTGCCTGTAGGACTACATACTGTGGGTAATCATTCAATCCAACTGTGATATTAGTATAATACTAACAGTATCAACATGCACCACAGATTGCTGACACAGCCATGACAACACATGCAATGAAATAAAAACATGGGGGATCTGTTACATTATGAAAAAAATGCACAACCCATGGATAATGTAGACATCACACCCTATAAGCAGACCAGCTGGTATGTGACCTGTGTCCTTGGTTAGATAGTATGTGGAACATCCACCAGCATGTGGCCACAGTGCTAACTATTCTCTTGTATGTAACACAATTACTGAATATGTGAAGGACGTTCACAATAAAGGCCAAAATACCTCCATAGTTTACAGCCTTCATCACACCAATAACCGAAGACAATGCACCCTTCTTCATGTACCTCCCTACACATCTTCCAGTGATGTGTAACTGAAGTGTACCACCTTTGCCACAGTGAGCTGTCACACATTTTATTGGCCATGCCTAGGCATTCTTTTTTTGCCTAAACATTACTGTCTGGGGGTGCGGAACACCCATCAAGGTGTTACATGAGATGCATATGTGATACCTGTTCTGGGGATGCACATAGTATTAACATAGCTGTTTGATAACATTGATGACATGGGTTACATTCTTGACAGTCTGGATTGTGCCATATATATCTGCCATGCACAACAGTCAACTAGCCTGTAGTGATCCTAATGTCATATACAGGTATAGCAGTGTCCCTCCTAACACCTCCAGCAAATGGTACAGTGTCAGGATGGTGTGCTTGATTAACCTCATAGATTGCTGACATATCATCATAGTTGTACAAATATGTTTGTGCAGAACCATCTATGATCACTCAGAATCTCATATGTTGTGTCACAGACATGGAATTACTGATGGTATTATTCTGATATTGTCCATGATTGTGTGTGCTTCTTTTACAGCTGTCCATGAGTCAAAAACTGTGTCCCACTTGTTGGAGATCTCTGCTGATAGTCCAGTCATATTCAGGCAAATCAGTTTGCAAAGCTTTACAATATGCACCCAACTCCAATTGTATATAACATCTCTGATTGATGTCCTCTGCACTGTTCATGTCAGGATGCTTATCTCACAAAGACATCTTCTCCATTGTTATGTCACCTTGTGTGACAGTCACATAATATACATTTTCAATGTGCAGTTCGTACTGTGCCATATTTATTTATTTATTTATTATTTTATTTCCCATTTGTTTACTGGGATAGTCTGACTGGATTCTTGTCCATTTTCAGTGAAGGCCAGGGGAGAAAAGCTGTGATTAGTGTACCTGCTACATTGACATGCCCTCATTTGCTGTACATTAGGATGTTTCTCCTGTCCTCTTTCCCTGTGTTCATTCCTACACTTTATCTGTTTCTCTATTCAATACACACACTTCCCTGCACTGTTTATTTTAAATGGCAGTTTATGTACCATTACAGATCATTTATACAACCTTTGTACAGAATGCCTGGAATGGGATTTCACAATACTTTGCACTACATACACCATCCTGTACGGTGTTTGGACCATATACATTACTATATGTTAAACCCTGATAATCACTGTGGCATTCCATGTAATCCCACTAACCTAGTTTGACAGGATTGCTATCTATGTTGCTTTACTTGGTTTCCTGGCCATCAATACTGTTTCCAGCAATGAAACCACACTTGTTTACGTTTAAACACAGTCCACATAAAGAATATGTAATTAGCACTGTGGCTCACTATGCAAACACGTAAACTCCACATAGGTTTCATGCAAAGCTATACAGAATTTATTGAATACCAGACAGGGTCTATTTATGTTCACAGTAAGCATGTAGCTTTTAAAACAGTGGAGCTTAACAAAAAGAGAAACAGATTCCGCTGATCATGGTTAATTCTGTTTCACTGTAGGCCAGGCAAAGCAAAGAAGAGTGTTTAATTCCATTCAGTAGCCATCCTTACAAACAATAGTGTACAATTTAAAGTTTAAACTGTCTTTTGACGTTTTGATGATCAAAGACTATTTTAACAGCACCCGACATTAGTCTCTGATTTCTTCAATACTGAGACATGCCATCAAGACATTACACTCTTTTGTGAAGCAAAGAAGAAATTATTTGTATTTCACCTATGCTAATCTGAATAATTTTACGGAGAAATACATTTAATAATATATATTTTTAATTGATGCAACTCAAAACTAAAATAAAAACAAACAGCAACATGTTTGCAGGGGTCTAAGGTGAGCTTGCTCCCAGGTTGCACAAAAGTGAGGAAAAGTAAAACATTATACTTCAGTGCACAGTGGACCTGGCATTATAAGTCTGTGCACATCTGACCAAGCACAATGAAACAAATGAGACGTGAAGAAGAAATATGGACATGCGAAAGAAAAAGAGATTTAATATGGTGTAATATCTATGCAAATCAGAAAGAAAAACTAATCAATACAAAAAGAGCAGCACCAAAGATATTTGAACAGAAATACAGGCAAAGGAATCCAGACATGGAAAACTTTACAATACAAAACTAAGAAGACAAAGAGGAAAAGTAGAAAAGGAGATTAGTAATGGAGAAGTTAAAGAAATAGAAACTGAGGTTATGAAGTACCTCCAAAGTGAAGGCTTCAGTGTAGAAAATCTAATTCAGAAAGCACCACAACAGGATAGAGCAATGGAATTCCAAATTAAGTGGAAACCAGTGGAATGGGAAGCAATTGGTCAGATGCCATATGAAGATATTTTGGACCCTTCCAAGAAAACCAGTATAAACATTCACTTGAAGCTGGACAGCAAGGGAAGGAACAGTAAACTCTGAAAACTCTGACGCAGTTAATGTTGAGGAGTGATAGGCCAGTGAGTTCTCATATGACAGAGTGACAGATGACATAGAATGAAATTGAAGAGAATGTGACACAAGAAGCTCTAACAGAACTTTCTATAGAATGTCCACAGGAAATGGAAAACAAAAAAAAATGTGCCTTCAGTCTAGAAGAAACCGAGCTAAGAGAAGAGTTGCTTGACTTAATAGCGATAGATAGACATATTAAGATTCATGAAAGAAATCGACTGCAGAAGGCCAATAAAATCCAAAAAGTCAGAAGTTTGATAAAAAGAATAAATGAACACAGTAATTAGGACTGTCCATAGAGATTTATGTCATATAACAGAAGTAAACAGGATATATTCCTGTGCAGCCAAATTAATAACCGATAAAGTTCTACCACAAGAACACAGGGCAGTGAAGGAGAGAAAGGGGAGAAACTGAATACCATCATGGAAGTATCGAACAGAGAAAACTATAAAGCAACTAAGACAAGAAGTGTCACTATTAGAAGAGTATAGAGGAGGGAACAGATCAACAAAAATACTCAGAAAGAAAGACGTGATAAAAGCAATGCACAGTATTAGAACAGATCAGGATATATCATTTCCTATCGCAAATAATACACTAAAAAATCTCAGTACAGGCAGAAAAACTTAGAAGATACATAGACAAACATAAAGGAAAAATACAAAATAAGCAATTTATTGATGGCCCAAAAAAGTTTTATAGAGAATTAGGAAATAAGGTAAAAGGAATTGAAAGACCACCAAAAAAAAAAAAGAAATAGATAAATTTTGGAGAAGTATCTATGAAGATCCTGTGGAACATAAGAAATATGCTAAATGGATAGAAGAAGTAAAAGAATGAATAAGAAGTTTAAATGTACAGGACATGAAATGGGATGAAGCAAAAACCAGAGAGATTGAAACAAAGTTAAGAAAAGCCTCTAATTGAAAACCCCAAGCCCAGATGCAGTATCTAACTTCTGGTTAAATGTATTAACATCTTTGCATGAAGATTTATCCATGAGTAAGAGTTATTTATACGCACACCCTGAGCAGACACAAACCTGACTAACAACAGGAAAAACAATGCTCCTACATAAGAGTAAACCTGAAAGTTACCCTAAAGATTGTTGTTGTGTCTTTCGGCTTTTCCCGGATAGGGGTCGCCACAGCAGAACTCCGGTTCGCTAATGATTGGCAGTAGATTTTTGCATGCCGAGTTGCCAGCCCTGATGCACAACCTTCAATGAAGGTACACCCATTCACGCATGTCTCCATACAGAAAATGCTCTAGCTGAGAATCGAACAGGACAACGTTTTACTGAAAGGCGACAACTCTACCACAGCACCACCACCGCAGTCCAAGTTACCCTAAAGATTATAGACCAATAACTTGAGTTTTCTTCTAAATGGCTATAAACTCTGTCGGCATAAATTCCAGTGGATAGTTTATACGTCATTGGAAGGCACATTATTGGTCAAGTTACCCTAAAGATTATAGACCAATAACTTGCCTTCCAATGACGTATAAACTATCCACTGGAATTGATGCCGACAGAGTTTATAGCCATTTAGAAGAAAACTCAATTATGGAAATAGAACAAAAGGGCAACAAAAGAAAGTCATACTGAACAAAGGATCATTTGTTGTTAAATAAAGTCATAGCGGAGAACTGTAAAAAGGGGAAGAATTTAAGTATGGCCTGGATTGACTACAATAAAAACATTTGATAGTATCCCACATTCTTGGATAAAAGAGTGCTTAAAAATGTATAAGATACACACTACACTGATGGATTACATTACAGTGATCATGAAATAGTGGCAGGCCACTTTGCAATTAAGCCATGATAAAGGACAGCTTATTATTCCATGCATAAAAATCCAAATGGGGATATTCCAGGTTAACTCAATGTCACCTCTGCTATTCTGCCTTGGCCTTAATCCATTAAGCTGTCTACTCAACAGCTTAGGTCATGGCTATAATTTGGCTCCTAGAAAACAGCAAAGTGCAAAGATTTCTCATCTTCTCTTTGTCGATGATTTAAAACTGTATAGCTCATCAGATGAGGAACTGAAAGCACAACTTCAAGTTGTCAAAACATTTTCAGATGATATAAGAATGTATTTTGGTCTTGAAAAATGTGCAAAAGCAACCTTTAAAGCAGGAAAACTGCAGCATCAAAAAAACATCAGTTTGGGACAAGAATGCGATATAAAAGAACATGAGCAAGAGGGAGTATGTAAATATTTGGGAACTGACGAAGGATCAACAATGAAACATGATCAAATGCAAATAAAACTTAGTAAGCAGTACTTCAGAAGACTTAAATTAATCATGAAAACAGCTTTGACATCTAGGAACAAAATCTAAGCTATAAACCAGTTTGGTCTCCCTGTCCTAACTTACAGTTTTGGAGTGATTGACTGGCTCCAAAATGTGCTGGATAGATTAGACAGGAAAACAAGAAGGATGCTTCATGCTCACCAAATGATTTATAAAATTCAGTGTATACCAAGATTATATATTCCCCGTTCCGAAGGAGGAATGGGCCTCCTTGAAATTGACTACATGTACAGATCTACAATCGTGGGACTCCACGCATATCTGCTGACCTCACAGGACCCAAATGTAATGAAAGTTTTGAAACATGAGGAGAATAAATCTAAGATGACTTCCCTGCTTAGGCTAGCTGAAGTATATCGGCATCAAGCAGGAATGGAAATCAAACCACAAGTGGATAAAAACCAGGCAGCAACTGAATGTGCCAAAAAAAAAAAAGAAAGAATATAAAGTGAAGGACCAGATGAGAAGGCAAGAAATGTGGAAAATGCATAAATATAGTTGCAAGTATAGAAAACTTTTGGAAGAACCTCATGTTGATCAGGAACAAATGCAAGAATGGTTAAGGAGAGGCAAATTCAAACCAAGAGATGAAAGGTTAATATTGGCAACACAAGATAGTGGGGTACTTACACGTTAGTTTGCAAAGTCCATTGGACATGTGGGAGAAACAGACAAATGTAGGTTTTGTAAAACAGAATTTAAAGCAGTTGCACACCTCATTGCTGGTTGCGACCTATTAATGGCAGAAGGGCTGTATACTGAAAGGCATAATAATATGGCAAGACTGTTGCACTGGGGACTATGCAAACATTATGGTACTGAAGTGGCTGAAAAACACTGGAAACATGACCCACAAAGCATAATAGAAAATGATGAAGTCTACATCACATGGGATCATCCACTGCCAACAGTTCAAAAGACAGATGCTAGAAAACCCGATATAGTGGTCCAAGAAAAGAAGACAAAAGTAGCATTGCTCATTGAAATCACCACACCTAGTGACTACAGTGTCTTGTGTACAATGAGGCACAGAGTCATAAAATATCAGGATTTGCAAGCAGAAACCAGAGCAATGTAGAAGAAAGATACCCAGACAGTTCTGATAGTAGTAGGAGCAACGGGTCTTACAAAAAAAAGTGTAAAATCATATTTAGATATGTTGCCAATACATGTAACTCCATATGAATTGCAGAAGGAGTCATTACTGGGCACATTGCGGGTGCTGCGAAGAGCACTTTTGGCTGACATTAAAGAGTGAAACAATACTAATTTCATGAACTTTAATCGTACTTTGACTTAGGAATGGGGTCCATTCCTGTCACTGTATTAGAAATCCAAAAGATTTGGAGAAATTAAAAAAGGGAGAAAACATATGAAGAGAAAACCTACAAGATGAAAATACACTGACCTCAATATAGGGTAACCATTGTCAGTATCAGTATGATGATTATTGCAACCAGATGATGAATTTTCCAAATTCATCAATTCAATAAACTTTTTGAAAACTTTTATGGACAGTTCTTTGATTACTGCTTAATGAATCAAATAAATGTCTAGCAACTGCATGCATTGTCTCTTGCCAACTCCCCCAAGAAAGAGACACAAAACAAGCACAACCAATGCAGCCAATAATTAAAATACAACACCAACTGAATGTTTAGCTGTTACCAACATAAGCAACTTACTGCAATGACATTGTTACAAACTGCAATCCCCTGCCGGATGACCTGTACCACTTAGTATACCAACCGCTCTTCAGGCTGGCTAGTCCTGCCCGGGTGCCAAACAGAACAGTGAAAAGTATAAGAGAGGCAACATTAAAATTCCTTTCTCCTCCAGTCACCTTGCCAGTCCATTGCCCCAGGTAGGCATGGGGGAATGCAAAAGTCAGGAAAGATTGTGTGGCACCTCTCTCATAAATGAGGTAGGGAGGAAGGGATATAATCAGAGATACTCTGCCACAAATGACTACGGCACATGCAACCAAAGAGAATTTAATGGCAACATGACCCCAATACTTCATTGTCCTGACAACAATTTCCTCACAAGAGAAGGTTGTTTGCATGTAGTTGCAGACAAGACCTTACATATTTTTACTACACTGTTACCTAATTACATCTCTAATGAATTTTATATTTCTTAATTTAATTTTAATGGCTATACCTTTTACTGTACAATGTTCCTGTTTAGTTTTGGTCTGATTTATCACTTTTATTGTTTTAAGTGATTTATCTGATTTTTATTGTTTTATTTTATTTTTATTATATTTTCTGATACCAATAGCTTTTCTCATTTGCTCCTCTCAATAAATGAGTTCTGGACAGTAAAGCCAACTTAATAAACATATGTAAATAAATAACATTAGTAAATACATAGCTATCTCTCTGTCTCTTTGTCACACACACACACACATACACACTCACTCAAAAAAACATGCTGGCTTGATATGTTTATATATGTATATTTAGAGAGATAGATCTAAAAATATGATCTATATTAAATCATCAGTATTACATTACATTGAAACTGAGTATTTCACGCACAACCCATTTAAATGTTTGATGTTTATAAACAATGAAAACACTCACAACAAAAGTGACTCCCCGATATGAATTACTGAGCCTCCCACTTCCTCACAACTATAAATATTCTTACTTTCTCCATGTCTGCCAAACTGTTGGGAAAAGGAGAAATTCCCTTACACCAGAATTGGCACCATTCATTTACACTGCTGTGTTCTAATGAAATGTGCTATCAATGTAAGTTTTTCAATAAAACATGCAACAATGAAAAATGTATGTATGTGTTTGTTTGTTTAACATTATGCATACTTATTTTTTTGAGACGACAGTTACTATTCAATGCATGTAATCATGTAATACAATGTAGAAATGTCATTTCTCAAAATGGTTACATCAGTGATTAAAGATTAATTTTTGGCAGCCAAGGAAATGTAATGCAAACTACCAAACTGAAAAATGTAGTTATTTTAATTTATATTTTGTAACTAACATTTCTGTAGAATTTTATAGCTAGGACTGCAAATCATTTTTTGTAACCTGATCACATGTCCTTTAAGGTGGTGCTGGTGCAAACTATAATAATGAAGGACTGCTTCCTAAATATGGAAAATCAAAGGTCACCCACAGGTGGGGACTTCAGCATCTTCAATTTAACCTGGCCATATACAGGGAATATGCTTCAGGACAAACTGAAATTCCAGCATAGGATTGTTGAGAGTCCAAGTATTTAGTGCAGTCCCTTCAACTAAACAATTTTATTTCTAAAAACAAAATAAATCCAGCTTCAAAATTTCCTCTTTCAAAATAGAGACCGATTCCAAATAATTGTTTTAATAGGTTGTATTGGGAAAAGTGCTTTTTTCTTGAAGAAGGAGGATTTGGAACTGGATATTTTGTTTTTTAGAAATAAAATTATTTAGTTGAAGGGACTGCTCTAAATACTTAGAATCTTGACAAGCCTGTGCTGGAAATATGGAAGACACAGTATCAGCACTGTGGGTATTGTAGGTGAAGCTTGTACAAGGGATCCTAGTGTCAGTTATGAGCACAGGGTAGAAGACACCATAGCTGTGAAACAGGGTAGTGTTAACAAAAACTGGTGAACCTGAACTTTGTGATATCTGTAGCATGAACCTAATATGCACATTTAAACAAATTTTTTTATTTTGCACATTCGGTTTTGTGAGTACTATCAGCCCAACTCACAAAAAAATACCCTGTTGTATGTGTGTCTCACTAGACTAATTGCAGTTTACAGTTCAAATACCAAGAGATCCTTTACCCTTAAACTTCAGTTTTCATGTCATTTACAATTATATAACACTTAGAGAATAATACAGCAATGCGATTTCTTTATTACAGTGACTTAATGCAGATGATGAAGAACCTTTGTTATCCAAAACACTCAAGACAAGCTTGCCATACATTGGTCCAGTTTATCTATATATTTATCTGTATCTGATGGGCGAAGACTTTTACTGTGCTCAGAAGAGTTGTGCTGGCTAAAAATATGAAATCAATGTTTGAGATATGGTGGGGTGGAGGGGGCAGCTGCCTAGGTCAAAAACTAAACTGTTAGGGGGCATAATACTCACCACAAAAGGGTTGCAGATCATTTCACCAACTCTGTAGTGTGAAAACTTTTGTTGGTTGCCTGGGCACATGCCGTATTGGTAGTCATTAATGCAGCTGTTTAAATGATTTGCATTTAGTGCGTGTGTGTATGTGTATATGTGTGTGTAGCCCTGGGATTCATGAAGCTTGCGCCAGGCGCAGGCTTAGCATAGGCGGAATAATGTCAAATATGGCCACCGAGCGATTCAGGTACGATCCAATTGCACGTGCACTACCAGCATACACCAGATCTGCGCAGCTCCCGGCATAGGTATGCAAATCACCCCATGCGCAGTACTGCAGCATGCAAATGAAGGTACATAGTGATTCATGAAGTGGCGTAGGCGTAGCGTAAGCCTACAGAAATGTAAACCAAAAAAAAAAAAAAAAACGGTTTACATGTTGACAAACAGAACATCGGAGCCTTGGAAGTGGACCAGACTCATGTATTACAAAGTTAACATATGCCAATGGCTAAATATACAGCCAATGGCATAAGAAAAGATGCACAACACATAAAAAATAACATTTAATGTCATGGCCACAGTAACACAAAGTATAACCGTAGGGCATGTGTGCGCAAACTGGAACACAAGGAAAATATATACAAATGTCATAAAATAGCAATGTAACCCAAATCATGATTTCACCATAATAGTCAATGGTATGCATGCCACACCACAACCAAGCTGTAAGGGTTGCTAAGGGCCTGTGACACTGTTCAGCGTGGTAACTATGAATTAGTAGTCAATGCCATGCAAATGAGGCAAGTAATAGTGAATCGCTAACATCCCACCGGCCTAAGGATGGACAATACGGCGCAGCGCTACAACACCAAGGAGTGGTCTGGAGGAATACATGACATCAGCAGTGTGGTGTGCCACTGCAGCTGTAAGCACATTGGAGCAATGCAAATCTGGGCTGCCCATTGCTAAGCAAAGTCGCAGGACAGGGGCGTGGATGTAGGTATAGCTTTGCTCAGCTGAGAGCACACATGGTGCCCGAAAGCGCATGTGTATGTGGATGAAAACGTGCCCGAAACCCGGTAAGTGGACTCGCGCCATGCATCACAGCCCAAAAAGGAAGTTTAGGGGAAGACAATAAGGAAATGCTGCAGTAGGGTAATTAGAGTACAACTGAGAAGTTAACACCTATTAACTCACAGTTGGCAATTGACGACAGCTAACAAGGCTGCTAGCAGCAACCTGCAGAACAGGATAGGGGAGGTGTCAGACTGTAAAGAAAAGAGAACTGTAACCACCGAGCAAAGCAAACCTGCAGTAGATCGGCAATAGAACACATTTCACAAGACAATCCTGGTTCAGGAAAGTACAAAACAAGAAAGCAGGCTGCTGGATGCATGCCAGACAATGGGAGGGGAATCGTTAAGAAACATTGAGGCAAGGGCAAGAGGTAATCCATGGCAGCTAAATGTAATTCAACACCAAAGGCAGCACAATAGCAGTATCTGTGGTAAAACACAAGATACCCTGCAGCTCTGAATATACATACACACCCTATGACATCATCAGTGTTCAAAGCACAATAGTATAAAGTGTGAAGGCACCTCACACACACTTGTGTATTCCCAAACACTGCACCATCAGTGTAAACAGACGGGGAACTTTTACAATGTACTTGTTGGGAGCTGCCATAGCTGTGATTCATCAGCATGTGTTGGAGACTGAAGGTGTTGTGGAGGATTATGCTGACAACCACCTCAGGCCCCGGAGGAGAAGTGTGTTCAGACCAAGGGTAACCTACCAGGGGCTACATGATCTGGAGATAGTAGAGCATTACAGGGTGGACAGGGACATCATACAGCAAATAGTTGAGCTGTGCTAGCCACGCCTGAGATCCAGAAACAACAGAGGGGAACCCATACCAGTGGACACGAAGGTAAGTGTAAACTTGAGAATACTAGCCACAGGTACCTTTCAAAGGCCAACTGGAGATATCATGGGGATCTCACAGGCATCAGCATCCAGGGTACTCCACCAGTTCCTGGATGCCATGTTACCACATGCCAGTGAGCATATATACTTCCCCCGAACTCAGGAGGAGTTGGTCAGCAATATGCGTCTCTTCCACCATGTGGCACACTACCCAGAGGTACTGGGTGCAATAGACTGCATGCACATACATATCAAGTCACCACCCGGAGACCATGGTAGGCACTACATAAACCACAAGGGATACCACTCCATCAACTGCCAGGTCGTGTGCAATGCCCAGGGCATTATCACGGATGTGTGTGCTGGCAGCCCTGGAAGCTACCATGACTCCCACATCTGGCATGCCTCACAGCTGTGTCAGGTATTTGTCAGGGGGGACATCCCATATGGCCACCTTGTGGGGGATGCTGGCTATGCACTGGAGCCGTGGATGATGACTCCCATCAGAAATGCACACACACCCATGCAAGAACGCCATAATGAGGCACACGCACAAACCAGAATAATCATAGAGCGTGTGTTTGGGATGCTGAAATCACGGTTCCATTGCTTGGACATATCTGCTGGAGCCTTGCAGTACTCTCCAGGCATGTGTACCCACATCTTCATAGTATGTGCCATGCTACATAATATGATCCTGCAGAAACAGCTGCAGCAGGGACATAATGGTGAAGACCCTCACAGCCCACCACAATTGCCAAGGCCATCACAGGCACAGAGGGATTCAGACCACGAACAACCTGTGCCAGCCCCAGTAGACAGACGGCAGCATGCCCAATATGCCCACCCCTTGGCAAAGAGGGAATGTATAGCACATACACTGACAGTGTAGGCCTCTACGGACTGACACACTTCTCCACCTGCACACACATTAAAACGGATGGCACACACACACGACCACCTGCAAATTGTAATGTATAGG
Organism: Protopterus annectens; assembly: GCF_019279795.1. Taxonomy (NCBI): domain Eukaryota; kingdom Metazoa; phylum Chordata; order Ceratodontiformes; family Protopteridae; genus Protopterus; species Protopterus annectens. Next base: position 346,990,657 of record NC_056734.1, on the reverse strand, counting down.
TGGCCTACTGTGTGAATTCTACATAGGCAGCCCTCAACTATTGTACACACAACAGCTATTGGAACAAGGAAAATCAACACCTGAACAGTTAACGAAGCTAACAGCATATGTTGATACTGTATGTATCGGTTCCTAGGTTCATCGGTAGGTACTTGCCCGATTGTCAGAGGCCATTCAGCAGCCTAGGCAAAATGTATCTGCTATCGCACCCCATCGATTAACCAACTGTCCTTCTGTGGAGCAGAGCCAATTGCGGGATCCATGTGTATAACCACTGTTCCCCACCTACTCTGCATGGATTCCCCGGTGTGTTAATGAAGGCCTCCATATAATGTAATTAGGGATGTAGTGCCAAAGCACGGGGAGTACCCATGACAGATATCTGCCACCCTAGCATTCTCCAGTTATGGTTGTGTCAAGGTGTAGCACATTACAGTGTGTGGCTCACTCTGACATAGATTCCCAATGCTGGAGCACATCCATTAAATATCACTTGGACATACCATGAATTGGTATCATCCATATGTAAACTAACTGAGTTACACATTTGACTGCAGTATGGAGGAACAGCCATAGTACAGTCCACATACAAACCACCACTAACACCTGTGCAAACACCAGATGACCAAGTGGTACAGCCCCTGACTGTGTTGTGTATGTACCCGGTTCCACGTCCTGCAAGGTCCGTCACGTAATCCCGATGGCACGAATAATGGATGTTGGATGCAGGTCATTAGAGCATGTTTAAGCACATGTTAGTGGGTTTATGACGGTAAGCATCGTTTAAACATGACTACATGGATATGCGCAAAACAGGTCTAAGCTTTGCCGAATTCCGCATAGATCACGGTCATAGATGCCCAGAACAGGTGAAACCAGCATTATTCATCCTTGTACTAACAGTGTCTGCTCTGGGAGGTAAAACGACCACTGGCAGGAGTAGAACACACAACCATGTACACAATCACCTACCACTAAGCTACCCGAGATGTACCAATGGCAGGTGTGTATTGTGACAGGTTAAAACACAAAAGGGCGGAGTTCAGCAAACAGAATACACCGCCATGTACCCAATAAAAGGTGTGTACACTCTCTCTCCCTCTCCCTGTCTATATATATATATATATATATATATATATATATAAAATAGGGATAGAAATGGTGATAGAGAGATGTATGTTGATATATACGGAAATACATATATATGCGACTATATAGACAGGTTAATGACTTGTACTCAACCATAGAGGTACAAATAAATAGGATACTGCCAACTACTGAATGCTTTACATACTGACAGGCATAATTACGAGGCTTAAAGACCGAAAGACCACAGTACCAGAATACTATAACCGCGAGTAATATTATCACGGTGTTAAGAGACATTTAGTTATTGCTGCCGGTGCTGCGGTCCAGGTAGGTACTGTGTTTAAGTGTGGTCCCAATTACTGTAGTGTGTGTAAGTACATGTTGAGAGTGCGGTGTGTGTTTCCATGGGACTGTAATGTGTGTGTGTGTTTGCATTGTGTGTCTGTTCGTGCTAACTCGGAGATAGATTATTACAGTAGTTGTGGTCATAGCCGGCCTTAGGCATACAGTTACCACCTGTCCCACTTTGAGAGGGACAGTCCCTCTTTGGCCAGTTGTGTCCTGACAACAAATATTAAAAAGGGCAAATGTACCAAGATTGTAGAACATAATGATGTCCCATATATTAAGTAATAGTTGCATTAAATAGTTATTTCTGTCTCTCAAATACGTAAATTGTACAAAAAACATAATAAGCAACTAAAGTGCTACAAGAATAAGGTTTTATTTAGGGCAAAAGTAAGTTCTATCCTTTGTACTGACAGTGGGTATGTGTCAGCCTCTAAACCCTGATGTGTGCCCTGCAAATGTCCCACTATGGCCATTTGAAAAGGTGGCAACCCAAGCCAAAGAGTTTAAGTCACCAACACAACTGCAATGAGTGCAAACATCTGTGACAGAAATACACGAGACAGCTTTCATGTAGCAACATTTCAGTACATATCGATGCATTTCAGAGGGATTGAAGGATCAACATCACCTGCATGCTATATAGGAACCAATTAACAATGGTTTAATGAATAAGCCTGCAATAACCATAGTATTAGTCTACTAAATGACAGGTCTTCAATTAGGGAAGGGCCCCCCACACATATGGAATATGTATAAATGCAGTCCCCACAAACCTTAATCTGCTATGTACACCCACCTACATCTCCCCCACACCCGAAACAATTGCAATACAGACTGTAATAACATCACAAAGATCCACTCACTTGACATCTGCAGAAGTGTAAACATACCTTGTGAGAGACACACTTCTAATGGCGCCATGTGAAATCGTTGCTGTTGTACAATGGAACAGACACCGACGTTACAGGTTTTGTTTGCAATTGTCTCGTATCAGATGGTTGAGATAAGAGCTACACTCACATGTAGAACTATTTACTCTAGCTGTCACACACAATCCATGGGAGACATGAATTCAAAGTATCTGTGTCTCTCCATATAGCTGTTGCAATTCATCACAATAAAATACATGCAGACCGTCTCCCTTGAAGGTAAGGCAAAAGGACAACGCCCAAGTGGAGTATTCAATTATACCCCACTGTTGCCATGTAATTGGCCAATGGAGTAGCTGCACAGCTGATGTGCATGTAATAATTTACTCTGGAACACCAATTGGTGGCAGGATACCACATGTTACAGGTATCCACATATAAAACGATGGCTTGCCATACATTCAAACCATATGCTCATACCATTGAACCGTTTAAAGAGGAAAGGAGTAACACAGATATAATCGTATACTCGGACCACTAAGAAGGTATGTAGAATACTCAGTATGTTAGTGTATGTAGTGCCTGTTCTGTATTAATGAAAGTGTACACAATGCATACAGTGGGAAAAGGTATTATGTACTGATGTCTTGTTGAGCATAGTAACACTTGTAGAATTTTGTGTGTACTGCTGTGGGCCACAAGGTAAACACCTCATACACCACAAGGGATGCTACATAAGGGCTTTAAACATAGCAATTCCACTCCAGCCGCTGTCAGTGGTAGGGTTTGTCCAACAAGTACGTGCCATAACAGGGGATAGTTTATGTTGATATACTGTAACAGTAGGCATATGTATGGGCGTATAATGAGAATAACATGCCTAAAGTGGTCCTGCTGTGCAATTATGCTTTGCATTATGGGATATGGTTTCAAAAATGTGAAAAGTACAGTATTGTAGGTAGATATGTCAAATATTTTACATAGCATGACTGTTATATTATGCAAACATAAGGTATGTGTATTGGAATGTACAATACACAATAACAGGATACATATGTCTTGTAGTCACCAGACAGTGTAACAGCATGATAGCTAATTGAAATGGAAGAGCTACTCAATTATCCATGCACAAAGGACATGTAATAGCTTCATAGGTTCATAGTTAGGTACTATGCTGTCTGGCCAAGTCCATTTGTAAGCCCTAATACAGTGTTTTCACTGGTGACACCTCCCTAGGTTAGTGTCCTGTGCCTGTGAACAGCACAGCCATTTGTTTCCTGCACCTGTGTACAGTACAGCCACTGCAGTGATCCCTGGCGTACATGTCTGTTCCCCATCCACCCATCGAGGTATCTCATGAAGAGTGCTAGTGAGGATCCTTGCCTGATGTACATAGGAATCATGTTCCAAAGCATGGTGAGTGTCCGTTTCAGGAATGTATCCCTCCAGCATGTGCTACTCATCGTATACATATCCCAGAGCATGTTGCTCTCAGTGGCTTTTGCTTATGTTGCTTATGTGGAGCATATACATCAATATTGTTGTGGACATGGGCCTTGTATGTTCAGCAGAGGTCACCTCTGAATATGCAGTATGCAAATGACTACAGTTGGGGTTTCAGTAGTTGTGCTGCATACTTCATCCTTTGGAGGTGAGTAATACTGTTGGTGCGTTAATGTTGTGGTATTTAAAGCCATTGCTGTCCCGTAAGGTACACCCCAAATGGGGTGTTGTACCCTTGAATGTGTTTCATAAGTCAGGAGTATAGAGGTACAATGGCAGCCTTTGTTCCAGCTACAAACCCATTACAGATTAGGGTGGCCATGTAGAAGGATATCCACGCCCCCTTGACAATAAGGTTATTAAAGGAGTGGGTGCTATCTATGTGTGTACTATGATCCCTTATAATGTCTTATGTATGTAGGGGACTACCACCTATGTGATAGTCACTGGGTGATTGTTGTAATCCAAAGGGGATGTCTATGCACCTTGTGGCATGCTGCTTGAGGCCATGATACCGACACCAGGTATCCGTCACAGTGATACCCGTATGGAGGGTGTGTGTATTAGCTGGTGAATCAATCATTGCCCCTAGTTTGCAGTCATCTGGAAACCTATTCAGTGAAAGTCTTTCTGTGCTAGACTGTACCTTAGGGAAGCATATAACGAACATGAGGGTCCCTATGACCGAGGACTGGGGTATGCCAATTGTAACTGATGTACAGCAGGAACTGCGGTATGCTACCCTCACTGCCACTTTGCATAACATCTCAAGACGTATGTGTCACTGTGCAAGTGGATGTGTATATTGACAATACCAGAATGGTGAACGGTGTTGAAAGCCAATGAGAGGACAAGGTAGGCTGTGTGGACCTCCTTACCATCATCTACTACCTTAGTAACTGTCTCAAAGGACTCCACCAGGTGTAGGAGCCATGGTGTGGCCCTAACAAATCCAACCTGGGTGGTATCAAAGGTTTGGAGGCCAACAATGTCTCTGTGAATTACTTCCATGATGATGTTCTCCATAGCCTTGCAAAACAGTCTAGTCAGGTGTATAGGGCAATAGTTCCTCTGGTCCATTGTGGCGCCACCTTTGTGGAGTGTGATAACTGTTGCTGTGTTCCATTCAGGGTCCACAATGCCTGATACAAGGCTATTAGTGAATCTGGTGCCCAAGTGGGGAGCCATGTCATTCTGAGGTTTGTGTAAATTGCAGCCTGGGATGTTGGATGGTCACATGGAGTGTGTGTTCCAGGCTTTAGACACAGCAGGTCTGAACTGCATAGTTGTGACCGCAGGGACTCTGCATTGATCTTGTATAGATATGGGCCCTTTAGGGTGTGAGAGGGGTGTAAAGTTAGCTGCCAGGTTGTTGCCAATATCAGTTGGTTCTGTAATGTTTCTGCCTAGCTGTTGTATGTCAGAGCAGATGTGGGTATTGCCATCAAGAGTAGTGACATACCTCCATAACGCTTAGTGGTAGTCCTTTGAATATGTCGCAGTAATGTTTACATAGGTAGCGTTGGAGGATGTAAGAAGGGATCCCAGAATCCTACTGAGGCTGACCAGGGAGTTACCACACCCATGGGAGTGTACCCTACTTTGCAACAGTCTCCTTCTGTCGTGCATTATGTCCATGGCAGTGGACCCCCAGAGTGGCGTCCATTATGTGGTGGGTGCTGTCATGGCTCTGTTTGGGATAGCATGAGCCATGCAGTCGTGTAAGTGCAACTGAAGTGCAGTTGGGAATGTTTCTGCATTTGTAACTATATTGTCCATCTGCACGGGTGTCATGGCATTTAATACTTCCGTCATACAAAGCATGAAGTTGGCTTTGTAGAAATATTGTACTGTGTTTTCCATGAAGGGTGTGGTGTCGGGATGTGGATAACAAGGGTGATTAGCATACGTTTGGAACTGACCAACGAGGGGATAACCCCAGGTGTGTAACACCAGTCACACATGTTGGTAATGTTCAGGTCTAGGATATTGTTGGCTTTGGTGGTGGTGTGTAAAGGTTTATCCAGCCGAATGGAGTTTATTAATCCACGAAAGTGTTGGCTTAATGTGTTGGTACATGAGTAGGTATCACAGTTAGGTTTGGGGTAGTGTCAGTGTCAGATCAGTAGTTCCTGTTTGAACCCTACTTTCCAGTACACCAAGAAATGAGGACCGTTAGCCGTGGGGTATGGTGTAGAATCCATAGCAAGCTACAATTTATATAGCAGATCTGGCCACAGTTAGTTGCACTTGGATTGCCTCTGATGCATCGTGCTAAGCAACCAGCATGAAGGTGTGTACATCCCTGTGAAATATGGACACACCTCTGCCGTGGGTGTTCCGGTCCTGGTTACATGACTGAAAGGTGTGGTCTGCGTAATAGCCTGTCAGTGCAGGGGTGCTCTCCAGAGCCTAGAAGCAGGTCACAGTCACTGCAGGGACATCAGAGTGGTCCATTATAAGGAGTGCCTTGGATGAGTGCATTTGAGATGAAGATGGCAAGCATTGAGTAACAATACCCTCAGGTTTTGCTTGCCTGTACCTGTTCTGGTGGTGAATATGTTATGTGAAATGTGTCTAAAACAGGCAGTATAGGAGCAGCAAGAGCCTTAGATGTTACCCATAATCCCAGGGCTGACAGGTGCAGGCCATCTGTGCCAAAGCATTGTGGTTTGTTGACCATGTCATTCAAAGCAGACAGATACTGGATACCCTTGGAATGACACCAGACGCATAGGCAACTGTTGAAGTGAATAATTCTGTTGTTGTACTGTGTCATCAGTCTAGACTAATGCAGACTGCTTCTCAGGACTTGGGCGATACCTGCCTGGGCTGCAAGATCAGAGAGCTATTGCATGACCCTGTACATGTAGTCCAAGAAGTTACATCTCAGGGCATTCACACTAACGTGGAGAATGACAGTCATATTGTACCTGTTGAAGAGTGACCTGAGTGCATAGGTTATGTTGTGGATCCTGTTACCCGACAGCCAGATGACAATGACTATCGCCTTGTGTGGCCTGCTGAATGGGACATCAGTGTGACCGCCTACAGAGTCACCTATGACTAGTGTGTTGGGTATAACACCCTATTGGCTGTAGTTGACAGGCACACAGGAGTCTGTGGGCTATAAGTAATTGGTGTTGTGTTTGGTGATGGGGGCTGCCTCTGTTGCCTACATAGAGTAGTATGGAGAGGCTCCGCAAATGTTGTACTCTTACTATGTGTGGCCTGTGGTGGTGGAGATCTACTGAGACTATGTGATGAGTTGGGTGTGCTGCAAATGTTTAACATCCCCACATGATTGTCAGGGTAAGTCTGGGTTGGAGAGTGCATTACCTCCAGCATGGCTACATATGTGCATCTCCCACAAGCTGTAGTGTCGTATGTTAGGAGGTGAGCATTGACTGTGTACATGAGACGATTGCTATATTGCCTCATGTTGCCCACATTCATCATATAGACAGGCAATATAGACAGGCAATAACACTAGTAATTGAGATTTGGACATGCCTGTCTAGTCAACCATTTCTCACAAGATATGTGAGGTAAGTGTGTACAACAGCTGTTGTACTGTAAGCATGCTGGAAATGTAAGGACAAACAGTGTTTACCTGTAGGAAATGAGTAGGATTGAGTGATATAGTAATTAGTAGCTCATGAAGTGTGTACATGTTCTGAACAAGTGCTGAGCATGAATAAGCAATACAGATAGGGTGTTGGATAATATAAACTCACTTCCCCCCCAATAGGTACACAATCACACATCCATGAACACTACAGAGCCCCTGTAACCATAACTATGATGGTACAAGGTACACTCCAGCTGCATGTGACCTGTTCAAATCCATGGTCGTATAATACACATATGGCAAAACAGTTTGCTCTACACATACACTTCCATGTAAAACATAGGTTCATGGCAGTCTGTGAAAATATGGAATGGATCACACTAACAGTTATCACAACCCACAAAGTGAAGATGCCACTCATAATGGGAGGCACAGCACTATTACCCTGCTGAGTATGGTCTGAAAGCCTATGAACCTTAAGCAACGTAGATGTTGTTAGCAGTACAGATGTAGATGACAGTACCGATGAATACACACTGCATAGCATACCTGTGACAGGTCAGAGGACATCATCACCCATACTGTGTTCCACCTACACTCAGTTTACTACATGTACCTTCATATGTCACAGGAGTGTTCTACCAGTGGCCTGTTCACAGAAGCAACACTACAAAAGGTGTCTGAGTGACATGTGCATATCACACCAGTAGCAGCTACAGTAAAACAGGGTTAATGTTTTGTACTCCCCTGTCATTGTAGCCCATACCACACAGACAAATCGGAGGCATCTGCATATGTGAGAATGTGAATGGCCATGACCTAGGAGCAATAGCTGACTCAGTGTTGTGGAGAACATACAGCATGGGCTTTGTGGGGAGGTGAGTGACATATGTGCACAATCTGACAGCTGCTTATTGCATTGCCACCGCTATGTTAATAACCCTGTACCCATTAACTACCACCTAGGCAGCGGTCAACATTATGGACACTATGTGTAAGGGATAGTGCTGTGCAGTTTACCTCCCTGAGCTAGTGACATCACCAGGCCTATTAGGTAGTCATAAGAAGCAACCCAAGTCATGACAGGGTGCCATCCATGAGCATGGAGATCATTGGACAGCCATACTTAGCACTCACGTGACCAATATCGGATCACATATCACCTTTAAGGGGTATTGGCCATGCTTGGATGGGCGACACCAGCCTTCACAATCTTCATCTCCACTATGCAGCATGCTGCCTACCCTGCATAAAGACATGTGCAACACTGTGATGGTGGATATGCTACACGTACATATCCTGATCTGAAAGACATACATCATGGACAGCCACCTTCCTAGTACAAGGGTCGCCACATGCTGGACAGATCCCTGTGCCATACATGTGACATACTCCTGCCATACCATGCAACCCTGTCCAGCAAAGCTGCACATGTCATCTCTGTCATACATGGTGTGATGACTGCATGGTAGATGTATCAGTGACTGTCTGGATCAGTAATGTGGCACTGATTCACTTGTCGGCGGGAACATGGCTGTTGGATACAGCTAGAAAACCTGACATCCTATGCCCATACATGGCCCAGGGCATACACACTACTACATGATCTTGGCCGTACATGCTATAGTTGATAACCATCCCTGGGAATACCATCCAGCTAGCCATTGTCCCATAGGTTCATAGGTTCATAGGTTCATACTAGGCTATCTGCCCAAGGGCATTTATAAGCCTAGCCCATAGTTATGTGGCTTTCGCCACCCCTTTAGTTTGAATAAAAACTATGCCTATCATTTTTCTGTGCCTCTGTCAAGCAGTGACACTGAAGTAATCCCTGGGGTATATCTGCGATCTCCCATCCATTGGTCAAGATTCCTCTTGAACAAGGCCAGTGAGGTGCTCTGCCTCACATGTACCGGGATTTTGTTCCACAGCATAGGAGTCTCTGGGTGATGAATCTGTCCCTCCAGCATGTTCTATTTATAACCGTGTCAAGGTTTAAGTCTCCGCCCTTGTGGTTCTGAGGGATCTAGATTTTTGAGGTGAAGCATATTCATCAAATCTGGGTTTGACATGGCCTTATATGTCAGGCACAGGTCACCTCTGAGCAAGCGGTATGAGACTGAATAGAGCTGGAGTTCTTTCAGTCGGGCAGCATAAGACATATTTTTGAGACCCTTTATCCTTTTGGTGAGGAACTTTTGGGGCCTTTCAAGCTGCAGCAGGTGTCTGGTCAGATACATTCCAAGCGGGCATTGTACTCAATCATAGGTCTAATGAGTGATGAGTACAGGGGACGATGACCTCCCTTGATCTAGATGTGAATCCCTTCATGATCAGGTGGGCGATATAGAAGGTTTTCCTAACTACTTTAGCAACATGAGTGTCAAACAAAAGGCTACTGTCAACTTGGGTCCCCAGATCCCTGATGACTTTTCTGTGCTCAGTGGATTGCCACCTATATGGTAGCTAGGGGTAACCTTGTTTTTCGAAGGGTATGACTATGCATTTTTGGCGTTTAACTTCAGGCCATGGCTCTGGCACCAGTTATCCGTTTCTGTGAGGCCCTTCTGGAGGATATCTGTGTCAGATGTGTTTTCGACTATAGCCCAGTTTGCAGTCATCTGCAAACTTTGTCAGCCATAACCCTCCTGTGTTTGCTTGTACTTCAGAAAAGTAGATGCCGAACAAGAGTGGACCCAGGACTGAGCCCTGTGGGACACCACTTGTGACAGGCTTTGAGTCTGACATGGCTCCAGCAACTCTGACCCTGTGGGTTCTGTCACTTAGCCAGTTTGCAACCCATTTTGTGATGTATGGGTTTACATTCAAGCTGATGAGTTTTTCGATGATACCTGAGTGGGGTATTGTGTGGAAGGCCTTTGCCAGGTCGAGGTAGGCTGTATGGACTGCCTTTCCTCATCAATGGCCTTGGTGACTGTCTCGAAAAAGTCAACCAAGTTTAAGAGGCAGGATCTGCCTTTGACAAAGCCAAACTGGGTTGGATCCAAAGTCTGCAAGTTCCCTATGTCTTTATTTATGAGTTCCATTATGATCCTCTCCATGGCTTTGCAGATAAGGCTTGTCAAGCTAATGGGCGGTAATTTCCAGGGTCTGTGGAGGCACTGGCCTTATAAAGTGGGACCACAGTGGCGGCGCCACTCCTTGCATGTATCCTGAGGTGAGGCTAAGATTAAACAGCTGTCCTAACTGTGGGTTTAATTCCTCATTGAGTTCATGAAGCACACAGCCGGGGACACCATCCGGTCCCATGGATGCTGTGTTTTGCCTTAGTGAGGGCAGTTCTCACCTGGGCGTTGGTGATGTTTGGGGGGCTACAATCCTCTGGAATAGATATCTCTCCTTTTGGGGTGGGGGGGAGTTTGCACTGAACCTGTCAGCCAGTATGTTAGCAATGTGTGTAGGTTCAGTAATTTTCACATCATTTTGAACTAATTCTGAGCATATCTGGGAGTTTCCTCCTAGGTTTCTAACATAGCTAAAGAAGGCCTTATGATTGTCTTTAGAGTCCTTGGCGATTTTTCTCTCAAAATTTGCCTTGGATGATTTTATGAGAGCTCTTAGTTTTTACTTATAATGATCAAAGGTGTCTTACCTTTCAAGGATTTTGCTCTATCTTGTAGTAGCTTCCTCCTTTTGTTGTAGAGCTTGTTTATGGCTGGGGTCCACCAGACTGGACGCTTGCCTTTGGTACAGAGAGTCTTAGTTTTGTTTGGGATTGCCTGATCCATGCAGTCCTGTAGGTGCTGGTAGAAGGCATTTGTAAGTGATTCAGCGGTTTGAGTAATGTTTACCACTGGCTCAGGGGCCTTAAAGGAGACCACACTAGTTTTTAGAAGTGTGAAATCGGCTTTTCGAAGTTTTTCACTGTGGTCTTTTTGTTTCAGGTGGGGGATGAGGACCTCCAGCGAGATTAGTTTATGATCTGATCTCACCAGTGAGGGGTATACTTTCGGTGTTGAACATTTTGATCCCATGTTCGTGATGATGAGATCAAGTATGTTTTCTCCTCTTGTGGGGATGGTGACTAGTTGTTCCATGGCATTTGAGTTTATGAACTCCAGGAATCTTTGGGTTAGAGTGTTCGGGCTTGAGTAGTGTTCCCAGTCTATATTAGGGTAGTTGAAGTCACCTAGTATGATGGTGTTTGGAGATACATTTATCCCCTCCAATGTTTTCAGGAAAGCCATGTGAGGTTCCTGAGTCTGAGAGGGTGGCCTGTAACATGCTACAAATTGCAGAGCAGTCTTGCCTATGGTTAATTGCACCTGGATGGTCTCCGATGCATCGTGCGTTGCCACCAACCTTGAGGTGTGGGTGTCCTTTATGAATATGGACACCCCCCCTCATTTCTTGGTGTTGTCTGGATTTTGGGGCCGGAACGCATGATATGAGGTGAAACCTGTTAGTGCTGGGGTGCTCTCAGGAGCCTTGAACCAGGTTTCTGTCACAGCACAGACATCGATGTTCTCCATATTGAGAAGGGCCTCGAGTGCGTGCATCTTGAGAGTGAGACTTCTGGCATTGAGCAGCATTACCCTTAGTTTTTTCCTTTTTGGTGTTCTAGGGTGGTAGGTTTAGAATTTGAGCCTTGCCTAAAAAGGCACTATGGGGTGGCAAGAGCCTTTGCCAATATCCGGAAGCCCAGGGTGACAGGTGCAAGCCGTCCTTTGCGAAGCAGCGTGGCTTGTCCAGCATGTCATCCCAGGCAGACAGACATTGGATCCCCTTTGAATGACACCAGAATTTAAGCCAATTATTAAAGCTGATCATCTTATCACTGTATTGTGGCATCATTCTAGGTGAAGGTAGGATACTGCTCAAGGTCAGGGTCATATCTGCCTGGGCTACATAATCAGAGAGCTCCTTGATGTCCCTTTTCATGTAGTCCAAGGAGGTACGTCTCAGGTCGTTGACACCAGCTTGGACAATGACTGAGTCGTACTTGTACCTGCTGTTGAGAGACCTGAGTGCTTGTGTTATGTGGCGGATTCTAGCGCCCGACAGGCAGCTTACTGTGACCTTCTCCTTACTCAGTCTGGTGAGCGGGACATCAGTGTGTCTGACTATGGAATCACCAATGACAAGTGTGTCTGGCATTTTGTTTGGCCTTAAGGGCTGTGACTGTTTGACACTCTGACTGTGTGGTCTATGTGTTGCATGTGTTGGGTCGTGAGGTGGTAGTTGTTTGGGTGTCTGCTTTGGTGGCCTCTGCTGTTTTGGTAAATTTTTGATCAGAGCCTCCGAGTATGTCTTTGTGTGAGTATGTGTATGATTTGAAGTTGTGATGGTACCATGTGTGACTGGGTATGTATTGTGTGTGGTTACCTTCTCCTCCTGTCTAGTCTTGCCAGTCCTATGTTGAGAGAGCTCAGCCTCCATGTGCAACACAGGCGATATGTGGCAGGATGTTGAACTGCTGTATAGTGCCATGTAGATGTAGATGGCAAAACACATGCATGTAAAGGTTTCCATGTGCATGTCTACATTGTCACTGCCCATGTCCGTGAAGGCAGTGTATGTGATGATATGTGACATATACACAGCATCAAGGTCAACAGCATTAATGTGCACACAGCCAGGCATGTGCTGATAGGTAAGAACACCAGTACAGACAAACAGACATGCCCACATCAAGACAGCATTCACATGGAGTATGAGCAATGTAATGAGGTGACACACGTATATGGTGATAATATCTAATCCCCATCGGGTGTTACATGTGTGTGAAACAAACATGTCAGCCATGTGAGTGTCATGACGATTTGCAAAGACAACTGTTCATAAGTACTAAATGTAATACACATGAATGTGCATCTGTATCTCTGTGCATCTCTGAGATGCTGTGACCTGTCTCCATCATTATGTCTTACAGATAATTCCCTGATCACGACTGCCGGCATATAGCCGCTTGGAGGATGATGCCCTCATACCATACCTCCATGATAACTATGAGGTACTGTTTAGCCATGTGCCACAGCATGCCCAGCAGCATGATGACCTGTGGCAGGAACTTCGCAGGTGGGTTAATGATGTGGGTGGCCATAACCGCACCTACCAGCAGGTGCGCAGACACTGCACGGACCTGATCCGACATGCAAAACAGCGTGCCAATGCAATCACCAGGGAACAAGGTAGAACAGGTGGTGGGCCACGAACCCAGCCCCCACTCACACCTACCGAGGAGCTACTGGCCAGCCTGGGGACCCCATCAGGACAGCATCCACAAACTCTAGCTGCCATCGTGGAGGTGGGTGTCTCCCAACCACAGAGCCTGGAGTTGCCTGGTAAGTCACTACTGCACATATAAATATTATATTCCATTTAGTCGCATGTGTCACTGTACACTATGTAATGTAACATCATATACAAGGTATGTTTATACACATGCCGCATACTATAGTATGCTACCCTGTGTATGCACACATGTGCATACTCCATAGTATTTTCTACTGTACTGGCGAATGTGTTAACATGCAAAGTGCACCCTGTAGCTGTCATACAGTCATGGATAATGATCAAACTGCTGTGTCATCACTATACAGGTACCTCTGGCGTGCCGCAGAGACAGCAGTCCATTGCAGGTGAGACAGTTATCAGTATCAGGCATGTGAATTCACAGATCTATTTGCCATGTGGCCAGTGAACACATGTACACATAATGTGTGGTCCAGTCACGATATACAGGTCGCAGCTTTCATCAATCACACTGGCTACCCATGTGCAATATATACAAACCAAATGAAACACCAACATGAAACCACAGTAACTGTCATTGCTAGATGTGTGGACAGCTGTCCATACAACGGTGGAGGCATCGTTCAATGTAGGAATATGTACTATACATCAGAACAACACATGTGGGGTATGCAAACAGTACTACACAGTGAGCTGGGATATGGGCAGCCCACATGATTCACCATTGTGGAATGTGCCCCTGCAATGAGTGCAGACATTGTGATGTGCCATCTGACATGTCCCAGACATGTAGTGGTCAGGCTGCAACATTGTCACACTATCCCATAAAACATACCCCACATACCAAACATACAACCCTTTGTCTGTATAACCCTGTGGACACTGGAGTACCTGACATCTATGGGTGTATGTCATATGGGACAACACAGACATGTGACATAGATGGCCATCACACACATCTAGCCAACAAATGTACACACATGGCCATGGAGGATGGCCAGAGACATGTATTAACACACAGTAGATGTGATGTGTATGTGTACACCCTGTTGCACATTGTCTACACATGGTCCAACTATAGCCTTTGTTGAATGGTTATATAGTAGATGTGGAACACTGGACATCCTAACAGCCTGTGTACAGCTTGTGGAGGTGTCACTTAATTCGACCACATACGATGTGTTGCACATCATGACTGTGTCACAGCAAGAAAGTAGTCACCTGTACAGCTTCCACATACATACACAGACACCACATCAGGCCAGAGATACCGTACATTTCCCTTGCTGCTGTTGGACATCACTGTCAGCCGTGCACCTTGTGTGTGTGTGGTGCATAAATGTCATGTGGAACATGGTGTATTGACCAATCTGCCATTTGTGGACACTGTTGACAGGCAGCTAAGAAATGTTCGCAGTTGTGCAGGGGTGTCATCGTTATGTCCTCCGGTGACCTGTCACACATGACACAGCATGGTTTAGTGTGTATACACCTCAGTGACATGGGTCACAATCCACAGTATGTATGTATTGTGTATACACAGTCATAGCTATGCACTGTATGTGTATTCCACACTGTATAGCAATAGAGACACCTCATGATTCCATGCAATGGCACTGTGTCTGTACTTCACCCTGTATAGCAATATACACGCCTCATACCACCATCAATGGTCATACACATCTGCTAAAATGTCATTCTATCTGTAGGGCATACAGACAACTCTGCAATGTGACACCATTACACCACTGTACATGTGTCAGGGCACCATTGTGTCAAACATGTATGCATGTCACTGCACACATCAGCAGATTACATGTCATACTACATGTTAATGTCAAGGACATATGCCTCACATCAGCCATGTGTACTGTTAACCTGTGCTGGTCCACATGGTGTATCACAGGGATGCATGCTTACTACCATGATTGTGTGAAATGCATGGCTTCTGCTATGACACATGCTTGCTGTTGTGTGCAACCCAGGGATGTAATATAACTAACACTGTTAATGTCTGTGCTGCATGCCGTCTGCTGTATCACATGCATGCTGCATGCCTTCTGTCATATCACATGCATGGTTGTCTGTGTGTGTCTGTGTGTGTGTGCATGGTTGTCTGTGTGTGTGCATGGTTATCTGTGTGTGTGTCTGTGTGTGTGTCTGTGTGTGTGTGTCTGTGTGTCTGTGTGTGTGTGTGTGTGTCTGTGTGTGTGTGTGTGTGTGTGTGTCTGTGTGTGTGTGTGTGTGTGTGTGTGTCTGTGTGTGTGTGTGTGTGTGTGTGTGTGTGTCTTTTTGTGTGTGTGTTTGTCTGTGTGTGTGTGTCTGTGTGTGTGTCTGTGTGTGTGTGTGTCTGTGTGTGTCTGTGTGTGTGTGTGTCTGTGTGTGTCTGTGTGTGTGTGTCTGTGTGTGTCTGTGTGTGTGGGTGTGTGTGTGTGTCTGTGTGTGTGTGTGTGTGTGTGTGTCTGTGTGTGTCTGTGTCTGTGTGTGTGTCTGTGTGTGTGTGTGTGTGTGTGTGTGTGTGTGTGTGTGTGTGTGTGTGTGTGTGTGTGTGTGTGTGTGTGTGTGTGTATGTCTGTGTGTGTGTGTGTCTGTTTGTGTGTGTCTGTCTCTATTGTAATGTAGAGTCTTTGTTTGCCTTCACAGGTGATGTAGGTGCATTGCCCTCCTGCGGTCCATCTGATGTTAGTGTCCACACAGACTCTAGCAGTGATGAACATATGCTTGAGGTACAGACAGGGTTGTCATGTCAGGGGCTGAATCTGTGCCTTTGGTTGTCATCCCACCTATATTCCCCTCTTCCCCGCACACAGTTCTCATGCCAACACATACCCCATCACCAGTGGCCATAGAGGAAGGACAGTTACCGTGTGTTAGCTTGGAACAGGAACGTGTGGTGGCTACGGAAAGTGTATCGTCACACCATGGTGTCAGTGAAATGACCGATGTGCCACACAGGCATATGGCCAATGCTGCTCATAGGAGGACCCCTGGCCGACATGCACCTGCACGACAGAGCGCAGCAGCTGGTGTCACCAGACACATGTTTCAGACGGTAATGGCAGCACAGGCACATGCTGAACGGCAGAACAGAGAAGGGCAGAGGCTTCAGAGGGCTGCTATCCATTCATTAAATGAAAACATCCAGACACTGGCAAATGCTCAACAGCAGATTGCTGATGTTTTGGACAGGCGATTGGGTGACATGGTTGGAATCCTTGACAGTGGCATGGCAATCCGTGAACGTGAGCTGTCTGTGTTGGAACATCTGGTAGGAGTGAGGCTTACGCCACATGAACGTAGGCCAGCTACACCACCTGGTGCAGTTCTACGTGAACGAGATACCTCACATGCCCGCTCCCATAGTGCCAGTAGCAGCAGCAGTGCAGCTGGTGCTGCGCTGTCCACACCAGGACACAGCAGGCCACATGGACATGGCCCTGGATGGTCCCAGTGGGGACACGGTTCCAGTGGACATGTGTCATCGGACAGTACCCATTCCGTACCTCTGTCTGGTAGTGCCCGTGCAACCCCTGGCAGGCACAGGTCATGTGGCCTTGGCCAGACACAGTAAGCTGTACATCCTGGTCTGTACATCTGTACAATCTGGAGCTGTCAATGATACCCCTGTGTAGGCCAGATACATGGCAGAACTGTGTGCACACATACATGCACACACCAGTAACATCTGTAGGGCACCAACACCCACATGCATAATAACCACACATGCCCAAGTAGATCACAGGGCCTAACCCACACACATGATGTCATCCACTGGTGCAGCCTAGGCCTCTGGCAAACATTATCACCCTGTGCATATGATGATGCCTGTGCCACATCCCTGTCATCCACACCATCGGTGCAGGGACATGCTCATATGGTCTGATGCACAGGGTAAACAGAATAGTGAGATAGGTGTATATTACAATTGTTGTGTACTGTTAGCACGCAGCAGACATACCATGTAGTACAGGATTAGACTGCATTGTTTTATGTTCACAGTATGTGTCTTGGTAACAACAGTCACAGCATGTTGGTAATGATGCCCTGCATCCCTCCTTAAGGTCTAATTGCATGTGCCATTACGTAACAGTGTCTGTGGTTAGAATGCATTGTTTTATGTTCACAGTATGTGTCTTGGTAACAACAGTAACAGCATGTTGGTAATGATGCCCTGCTTCCCTCCTTAAGGTCTAATTGCATGTGCCATTAAGTACCAGTGTTTGCAGTTTCACATGTGTAAATGTGGAGTACTCACAGACATGGATGGCAATACCAGCATGCTATAAGTAGCCTCAACCTCACTGTTAGAAAGGCTGACATTCCATAGATCTATACACACCTACTGATCCAGGAGCATGTGAGCTGTGTACTAGGCTACAGTGGCTAGAGACGGGTCATCCATACCAGGTGACATCACAGGTGCAGCTACATGGTGCGGGGGGTTTACACAGTGGTCTAGCTGATGTCAAGGGTAGGGGCCAGTTAACAGCATGAAGACTCACTGTGTAGCAGTAAAACACTGTCACATTACAGGATGTGAACACACAGACATACACAGACACACACAGTAACATGCCCACACTCACAGGGTCAACAACACTGTAACACACACTTGATAGTGTTGAGGTGAGGACCCCTGCCTATGTGGTAATCACCATTACAGTACTGTGCACCCACATGATGCGACACAGAGAATGAACATGTACAGGTAGTCAGTAATGCGTAAGACTGACGGCATCGACAGGGTAGTAGATTGCATCACCTTGAGGGGTTAGGGGTCCTATCTGTTCTCAATGGTAGCATACATCCTCACTCCATGCACCAGACAGCCATACATACATACACATACACACACCGGAGTCCAAACATGTCATGCACATACAGATAGCTAACGTGTGTGATACACACACCACCGCTGTCTATGTCTTGCTGTCTACACTGCAGTATGTACAGATCTCTACAACAGTGTACAGGGGTGTGTAATAATTGGGATGTATTCCCCACCATACCTGGCATATATGGTCACACAAGCAAACACACATGGCAGTACTATGAATCAAACACCTGCTATCTTCTGATACGTCTGACAGACATTCAGCAGTATTGCCCGCATTACAATGTGTACCGACGCTACCTTCGGCAAGTGTGCTGCTATATGCACATGGGAGGACTTAAGTGTTACAGGTGTCAACTGTGTTACAGTCAGTGACACCCTGACCGCAGTGTAGGTTGTATATCTTCACCTTCAATTACCAGAAACATAGCGTACTGTTTGCACATGTTATGGTAGGATGGCCTGTGACACACCTGTGAGCTGTCTTCAGCAAACATCCATCTGCAAAGGTGGCCCACCACTTTATGTACACACATCCATCCATACATGATGTACATCTTACCGTATTGTCAGTATTTCACCATGTACAGGTGTCAGTGATGGGACTGCATTGCAACTGTACTTTGTAGTAGGACACAGATGAACTGCAAACATCAGATACTGCTCATGCATGGTAGCTAAATGCACACCACTACATGTACATGTGTATAGGTCCTACATTCCTGTTATGTAGCCATGTTTGTATGCATTGCAAATGGTGAACATGTGTGACATACATGACACATGGACTGTTGTATGATATGATAGTTGTCATGGGTAACCAGTACAGCGGGAATGTTAACTCAGTCAACATTGCTACCTTATGTACTGTTAGCATTGAACAGCCATGGACCTATCTTCCATGTGCATGCGTGTAATCGCTGTAGCCAAGTGCCTGCATGAAGGACAGCATTAGCTATGCTATGTACATATGTGTTTTGTGTGTGTGTGTGGGGCATGTACATATCCACGGCGGTTACATGTATGTCACATCCAAACATGGGTGTGTTGCCTGGTGTACAGCAACAGTTATTTGTTACAGCTGTATAAGACCCAGGGCCACTGTTATGCGTACAGCTGACCTGGTTATGAATAGTGGTATCAGTGCATTGCATAACACATGATGGAACCCTGTCAGTACATGGGTAGTCTGTACAGTTGCTGTAGAGCTACATACAGTCCACTGGTCATGAGTAACATGGTGTTGTACTAATGCATGGATGTGTGTTGCTGGTCCAAGGACACAGTGATGTGTGAGGGCTACATACTACAGTGCGGCATTTACCACTGTGATCTGCACCTGACACATCTGTGATGGCTTTTGAGAGTGTACTGGTCAGTACATGTGAGTGGCCTTCATATATGTGGGGACACTAACACCTGGAGCGATCAGTAACGGTCTTATGGCCCACATGTCTGTATCTGAGGTATACAGTGGTAGTGCTATTGTGCACAACTGAGCCTTATGCCAGGTGTTCCTCACTGCACAGATGTCAGTATTCCCCATTGTTGGACCTAGATTGGCAGCTATGATTACGAACGCTACACATCTAGCACTATTTAACATACACATACAATGCAGTTGTCCTGTATGTGTCAGGGTGTTTACCTGGTCTCAGGTTCTTCATCTATGTATGGTACTACATGTGCAAAGTACCCACTCCTGCCAGGACAACACCATGGGTGGTATTAGTGTGCCAGGTTTAGACAGGTACAGCTAAGGTGATTGGTACAGCTAAGGTGATGGACAGCAGCAGACATTGTGTAAAAGACCGGTGTCAGACATATGTCGTACAGCGTACATGCTAACAATGATGACTATCGACACACTGTGCCCTTCCCTGTTTAGAATCTGTGTGTATAAAAGACAGCCCTCAGACATATGTCGTACAGTGTTCATGCTAACAATGATGACTATCGACACACTGTGCCCTTCCCTGTTTAGAATCTGTGTGCATACAAGACAGCCCTTCACTACTAAGTGTGTGAGCATGCCCAGTACGCCATTGTGTAGATGGACGCATAGTGCATTCCAGACTGACGTGTGCTACTAAGTGTGTGAGCATGCCCAGTGACACCTTGTGTCGGTTGTGTGCCTCTGTGTATGGGCATGACCATTGTTATCCTGTATAGCAATAGTGGCCATCCAAGCATCAGATGGCCATACCCCACTTCAGGATGGATTCCTCAATTTAACACACTGGTTCAAAGGTATGTACACCGTAACTTCCAGTATCCATGTCGATGTCTGCATTCCTAGAAGGTCATATTGACTGTCTTGAAAGGTGTACAGTCTGTGGCTCGTCTCGTATCTATGTAGTGTTGTAAGAGTGCTCCGTAGATAGCCAGTTGTCCTGCTCACACCACTGCCATGTGTTCATCTCCGTCTGCCTTGGGACACTAATATGCTTTTAGACAGCTCACTCTCCGTACACTCCCTATCCGCGTCTTTGCCTTTGCTGATGATGTCAGCCACCTAGAAGTATGCCTCTGAGAGTACTGTGATCCAGTAATGTCGGTAGCGCATTCTGTAACTGCGTAATGCTGTAGTGTGATAAGGTAATCAGGTCTATGTTGTAATCTCAGCCCTGCTGTGCGTGAGTGTGTGTTTGTGTGTGTGTGTGTGTGTGTGTGTTTGTGTTTGTATCCAGCTGCCTGGGAACAGAGTAATGTTTTTAAACAGCTCACTCTCCGTACACTCCCTATTGGTGTCTTTGCCTTTGCTGATGATGTCACCCACCTAGAAGTATGCCTCTGGGAGTGCTGTGATCCAGTAATCTCAGTAGCATGTTCTGTAACTGCGTAATGCTGTAGTGTGATAAGGTAGTCAGGTCTATGTTCTTGTGTGTGTGTGTGTGTGTTTGTGTTTGTATTCAGCTGCCTGGGGACAGAGTAATGTTTTTAGACAGCTCACTTTCCGTACACTCCCTATCGGCGTCTTTGCCTTTGCTGATGATGTCACCCACCAAGAAGTATGCCTCTGGGAGTGCTGTGATCTAGTAATTTCAGTAGCATGTTCTGTAACTGCGTAATGCTGTAGTGTGATAAGGTAATCAGGTATATGTTCTAATCCCAGCCCTGCCGTGTGTGTGGGTGTGTTTGTATCCAGCTGCTTAGGGACAGAGTAATGTTTTTAGACAGCTCACTCTCCCTACACTCCCTATCGGCGTCTTTGCCTTTGCTGATAATGTCACCCACCTAGAAGTATGCCTCTGGGAGTGCTATGATCCAGTAATCTCGGTAGCGCGTTCTGTAACTGAGTAATGCTGTAGTGTAAAAAAGTAGTCAGGTCTATGTTCTAATCCCAGCCCTGCCATGTGTGTGTTTGTTTCCAGCTGCCTGTGGACAGAGTAATATTTTTAGACAGCTCACTGTCTGTACACTCCCTATTGGAGTCTTTGCCTTTGCTGATGATGTCACCCACCTAGAAGTATGCCTCTGGGAGTGCTGTGATCCAATAATCTCGGTAGCGCGTTCTGTTACTGCGTAATGCTGTAGTGTGATAGAATAGACAGGTATTTGCTCAATTCCAAGGCATGACGGGAGTGTGTGTTTGGCAGTCATACCCTATGTGTTGGTATCTGTGGGTAGCTAGCTTCAGGATGTATTGAGTGTGTTTTGTTGCTTTCCTATATAGTGTCCACAGATCGCATAATTGGCCAGACACTGGCTTGTCAACACATACATTCGCCAATAGGTCTGGTGAGTAAATGTCAGCAGCCCTACTCTTACCCTTGATACAGTCTGACCCATGTGACGCAATGAAATATACTTGCCTTGATAGTAACACCACTACATAATGCGGGTGGCACATGTGGTTTCCTTTTCATTCTTGTCTAATGCTTTGGTGTCATGTGGTCCACTGTTATGATATAAATGCAATATCTAGGTATGTGTGTGTATATGTATATGTGTGTGTATGTATGTATATATATCTATATATATATATATATATATATATATATATAAATATGTATATATATATATATATATATATATATATATATATATATATATATATATATATATATATATATATATATATATATATATATATATATATATATAATATATATATAATATATGTAGATATAGATAGATAGACATAGATAGATACATATATGTATGTGGACATTAGCACTATTGAATGTTTGTGCTGGATGATCTGTATGTGATCACCTCAGATATATGTATATCTGCCATGGTGTAGTGGTAAAGCACATTGTCTGTGGTGTGAAGGGTCCCGGGTTCTAGTCATGTAGACACTGGTTATTTTGTTGCTGGGAAGACCAAGGTACATCGAATACGGTGATAGTAAGGCACCTTTAACCAGTTGTGTATGGATCTGAGCAACAGTAAGCACTGGTTATTAATTTGGAGAGTTGGTATGGGTCATATAACTATGCATTAGAAGACTATACTATGCAGATGAGGTTGACAATAGTGAATCCCATTTATCCACAGGGTATGATGCAGATCCCAGGAGTGTATGTGTGTAGATAGCCATGTGCAGGGCTCGAATATAGATGAAAACATGGGAGGGGGGTCAGGCATACTGTACGTATATTGGAGACCTGTGCCTCGGGATTGTTTCTGCCTTAGCACACCTAAGCTAGGGGTGTGTCTATACCTGCCTGTTGACATTGGGAGGGACAAAAGCAGTAGTGGAGTAGTCAAGGTGAACAGGCTGCACAAACAGGTAATGATCAGCACAATCAGCAGATTACATGGCCAGCCCACACCAGAACACTACGGTAATGTGAGCAAGCACCATACAAACAGGTTTCTTCCACACTCTACACCACCGGTGTATGCATTCGGGGACATTTCACAACACAGTCCAACCAAATGAGAAGGGCTGCAGCAGGCAACATAGACCAGCATGTGCAGGATGCTGAGGATGGTGAGGATGTGTATGCTGCCAAACAACCCTTAGTGAGGTGACATAAGACTTTACAGACCCAGGGTAACTTACCAGGGGCTACATGAGCTGGAGATAGTGGAGCGCTATGGGGTGGACAGAGACCTCCTACAGCGACTTGTTGACCTGCGCCAGCCACACCTGACACATCGAATAGGCAGAGGGCAACCCATCACAGTGGATACCACGGTATGTATTGGCCTAGGTATACTAGCCATACATACCTCCCAAAGCACAACTGGAGATATCATGGGGATCTCACAGGCATCTGCATCCAGAGTATTGCACCAGTTCATAGATGCCATGTCAACACATGCTAGTGAGCATGTACACGTCCTCAACACACGTGATCTGTAGACCAGCAATATGCGTCTCTTCCACCACATGGCTGACTACCCTGGGGTACTGGGTGCTATAGCCTGCATGCACGTATGCATCAAAGCACCACCCGGTGAGCAGGGTAGGGCCTAAATTAACTGCAGGGGCATACCCCCCAACAGCTAGGCCTTATGCGATGGCCAGGGCATTAACCTGAATATATGTGCTGTCTGCCCTGGAAGCTATGACGATTCTGATATATGGCATCTGACGCAGCTGTACCACACCTTTGCCAATATGGACATCCCCTACAGTCTCCTAGTGGGGGATGCTGGGTAACCACTGGAGTCGTGGCTGATGACACCCATCAGCAATGCACACACACCTAAACAATCACACCATAATGAGGCAGATGCACAGGCAAGACATATAATTGAGCATGTGTTTGGGATGCTCAGGTCACGGTTCTGGTGTCTGGACACATCCGGTGGAGCCCTGCAGTATTCACTAGCTACATGCACACAAATTGTTATGGTATTTGCTATGCTACACAATCTGATCCTGCAGTAATAGTTGCAGCAGGAACAGCATGGGTCAGGGCCACACGGCCCACCACCAATGCCAAGGCCTGTACAGGCACAGTGTGACTTGGAGGAGGAACTACCTGAGCTGGACCCAGTAGGTGAAAGGGCCGTGCACAGTATGACCTGCCCTTGGCAAAGAGGCAACACAAGGCATATGCACTGACACAGTAGGTACCCAGGGATTTCACCCTCTCTGACTCACACCAACAGTACAATGGATGCCAAACATGACACTAACTGTGCTCAGCCATGTATAGAAAGTGCACTGTGTGCATCCAACATAGGCAGCCCTCCAGCACCATCCGCAGGTCTGGAACACCCCCAAGGTAAGTCAATCGACCTAACAATTGGCAGTTGTATTATAATGTGTATTTAGCCGTTGCTATGGTATAGATATGAGCATACAAGGGAATTTGGTGGCCAACTGTTAGGGCAGCAGACAGTACACGTCCATAGTGGCACCATGACATCTGTAGCACATACCGGGGTCACAATAATAGCCAGTAGTACACAGGGTGTCCTAACCCACTGCAGGTTATGGGCTGAACATCATGTGTGTACATACAGCCCACACAAGTGTCATACAGCTGGACAGGTGTAGACCAATACAGACAAATGCTATACAATGGCCTCTGGATATGCCCAATGAATGACCCCAACCCGCACAGACACACACAGACTACAGCAGGCCAGGCAGTTGGATGAAGGTTGCGAAGGCTAGGACGTCCAACACCTCTATGCTGGTAATTAAAGCTAGGATCTGACGTACACTGGTATGCCTCCAACCAGCAATTTAGGTAGGTCCACACACTGAAATGGAGTACCTGGCATACCAGTACAGTAGTGGCAAATGTGTACAACTGTCAGTTGTGCCCCGCTTCCAATATACACATGTGAGAGTCATGTGCACCACCCCCAGTGCTGTGTAGGACTGTGGATGCAGTTGGATGTCCCCCCACACTGTGCAGAAATGTGGCAACTGTCGATGGCACATGACCATTAGCTACCCTGCAGACACAGCATGCCACCTGTGGGTGGACAACGCAGGGGTCGGCACCACAGTACTGACTATCTGGACATGTGACACATGCGATCCAGTTGACCATACTTGGCATGCTCAAACACTTGATGGTATGACAGTAATGTCAGTTGACAACATGTGTCACAGTCATACTGGGCATGCTCACACACTGAAACACAGGACGGCCAGGTCTGCAAACACCAGTGGTCCGGACATATCTGCCAGTACATTGCTATACTGTTGGATGACTGTGCTGTATGGTATGTGTGTGGTACTGTCTATTGTCTGTACATATGCCATGGTGTATTGGTAATTCACATGAGCTGTGTGTGCAGGGTATTGCTACCAACACGTGCAAAGGACAGTTCTTTGTTTGCAGACAGAACGAC